>NC_045439.1:8704005-8889064 GCF_002776525.5 Piliocolobus tephrosceles | reverse complement strand
AAAAAAAAAAAAAAAAAGAAAAAAGAAAATGGTCTTAATACAAGCTTGAAAAAATTTTTTTTAATTCTAGCTTTAAACACACACACCCACACACAGAGAGAAATGTTAAGTTTGCTGATGACGTGTGATATGATTTGGCTGCATCGGCACCCAAATCTCATCTTGAATTGTATTTCCCATAATCCCCACGTGTCGTGGGAGAGACCCAGTGGGAGGTAATTGAATCACGGGGCGGTTACCCCCTGCTGCTGTTCTCATGATAGTCAGTGGGTTCTCATGAGATCTGATGGTTTTATAAGAGGCTTTTCACTCTGCTCAGCACTTCTCCTTCCTGATGTCATGTTTGCTTCCCTTCTGCCTTGATTGTAAGTTTCCTGAGGCCTCCTCAGCCATGTGGAACTGTGAGTCAATTAAACTTCTTTCCTTCATAAATTACTCAGTCTCAGGCAGTTCTTTATAGCAGCATGAGAATGGACCAATATAATGTGACAAAGTTCAAAGTCTCACTAAAGCCCGCATGTGGTTGCTGGATGAAGACGTGCAATCAAGATGCAATCTGTGCAGAGAAAGCCAAGGTTCTGCTGGCCCAGGGCCAGCCCTGCCGGTGTTCCTGTGCTGTCTGCTCCAGCAGGAGCTTCTTTCATTGAATGTGCTGAGTGGAAAATTCTCTCCACATCTGGATGACACCATCTTCCCAGACCACCTCTTGGGGACATTCAGGTTCTACTTTCTCCTTCCCTTTGGCAGAGCCTCGTGCTTAAGTGTCTGGTCTTGAGCTGGAGTGTCTGAGTTTGCACCCCAGCTCCACAACTTATTAGGAGTGTGGCCTTGGGCAAGTTACTTACGCTGCTGTGCCGTAGTTTTCTCATCTGTAAAATGGGGAGACGGAATAAGAACAGTTCAGATTAAATGATTTTGCACATGTCAAGTGATTAGAAGAGTGCCTGGCAAATTGTAGGTACAAAGAAGGGCTAGCAATGATGCACATCGGTGGTGTCAGTGGGGGCATTTTGAGACTTCCCATCTCCATTAAGTGTCAGCAGACTCATCTCTTCTCCAGACCTGTACATAGGCGTCTCAGCCAGTTCTGTCCTGGGCAGCAATCCAATGGCTCTCCCTTCAACATTCCACGTTGTATTTGGACTAGAGAAACTGAGGTTGGAAGTTGTAATGTGGCTGGGTCAAGGTGATAGAGTAAGTCGGTATCACTCAAGGGATAAAAATCTGGAATCTGTAGGAGATGCTGGCATCTACTTTCTCCCTGAAAACATCACGATGAAACCACAGGGACACCGCCCAGCCCCAAAGCTGCAGTGGTGCTTCCTCACTGTCCTGAGAGTTATTGATCTTTTTGAGACTTAAGGTGGGGTGGACATGAAGTCCCACCTCTCAGAACTCTGGGGCATCACTGACCAAGGGCTCCAGCTGTTATGCTCTGAAATCTGTCAATCACTACATTAGTTCTCAGGCCACATGTCCCAGAGGATGCTCTCAGCCAAAGATTGAACACAGCAGGCCCATTCCTGGGAAACCCAGGACTTCCTCACCCAGCAGCTTTGCTTGAAGACTCCTTCAGGGCCTTGCTGTATTTCCTTCAACTGCACTACAGACGCAGATGTTTCTGCCTAACCTTCTTTCCTTCCCTTTGTTCTTCACATGGGTCAGAGCTCTGTCACTGCCAGACGGTTCTACCTGTCTCCCTTCACCCGCTTTGCATACCCACATCTTAGGCATCTCCTCTAGGAAGTCTTCTGCATGTCTGTTCTTGTCTGGGCATCTGCATCTCAAAAGGCTTGGACTGATATCCATGTGACATGATCTTCCCAATAAGGTGCACCTGTACCCAGGCAATCAGAATTCAGGGACTTTCGGACACCTAAACTGCATCTGCCACAGGTCTTCATTTAAACATGCCAGTATTTGGCTGGATGCAGTGGCTCACCCTTGTAATCCCAGCACTTTGGCAGGAAAAGGCAGGAGGATCGCGTGAGACCAGGCTTTTGATATCAGCCTGGCTAACAGAGTGAGATCCTAGTTCTCCAAAAAAATCTTAAAAAATTAGCCAGGTGTGGCGGTGCACACCTGTAGTTACACACAGCTTCTCAGAAGGATGAGGTAGGAAGATTGCTTGAGCTTGGAGATGGAGTCTGCAGGGAGCTGTGATCACGCCACTGAGCTCCACCCTGGGTGACAGAGAAAGACCCTGTCAAAAACCAAAACAAAAACAAAAATCCCAAAGCCGAAACTGTAATCATTTAAAGCAATTGAAGCATATAACAGAAGAAATTGTCTCTGCAGTCTGAGAAGATCCGTTTGCTTATTCATTCAACAAACATTTACTTGATGTCTACTTTCTGCTCGGGCTAGTGTCAGTACCAAAAGTGCATAGGTACTGCTCTTAAGATGCCCCCAGGCAGGTGGGGGAAACAGGCAGACAAAGAAGTAATACACTACAAGCGATTTTGCTGAAGCATAGTTGGGCACGAAGAAGAGAGAGGGAAGCCCAAGTTGAATCTTGAAGCAGGAGTAGTTTGACAAGAAAAAAGAGGAGCATGTGTTTCTTTGCATGGGGAATAGCATCTTGTGAGCTCAGGTCGATTAAAGAACATGGCTTGAGGCTGATGCAGTTCGCCACAGCAGCTAAGAGCACAGGCTCCAAAGCTAGGCTGTCTAGTTCTGGGTCCTAATTCCACTACTTCCTAGTGTGTAGATGTGCACGTGTTTCTCACCTCTCATGCTAGAGCAGTGCCCTGGAAAAAGAGGGGATAGTCATGCCTCATGAGGCTGTTGGGAAGATTGAAATAGTTCATAAGTACAAATCTACTCAGATCAGTAAATGGCACACACTCTTAAATATTATCCATCATTTTGGCCATCGCGTCAAAAGTGTCAGGCAATGAGATTGAAAGGGTGATTGGATTACACTGAGCACTGCGGGCGTTTTCTCCGTAGACAGTGACTCTGCAGTTCTGGACCTTATGCGCTTACTAAGAGTTGGGCAGGCATCATCTTTGAATTTCATACCCAAAGCACAGGAGGCACCAAAATACTCCAAGTCTGTCTTAGGAAAGGGCATAAACATAGAAATGCAGCCTCCCAGAGGAATCTCAAAACCATCTGGTTCTCCCTCCCACCCAAAGCAGGAAACCCCTTCACAGCATCCCAGAAAGAGGGCCCTCCAGCTTCTGCTAACACACTTCCAGAAACGAGGTCCTCACTCCCTCCCAAGGCAGCTTGCTCGGGTGCACCCAACTGTTGGAAAGTTTGTCCTGACATTGAGCTGAAGTCTGTCTCCCCGTAACTTCCAGCGCTGTTCCTGGTTTTCCATCTGGAATTCCAGAGAACAAATCAAATCAGCTCCCTCACCCCTGCAAAAAAGAAAAAAAAAAAAAAAAAAAAAGATTTGAAATACGTTGGTTTTGGGAGGCCGAGACGGGCAGATCACGAGATCAGGAGATCGAGACCATCCTGGCTAACACGGTGAAACCCCATCTTTACTAAAAATACAGAAAATTAGCCAGGCGAGGTGGAGGGCGCCTGTAGTCCCAGCTACTCCGGAGGCTGAGGCAGGAGAATGGCGTGAACCCGGGAGGCGGAGCTTGCAGTGAGCTGAGGTCTGGCCACTGCGCTCCAGCCTGGGCGACAGAGCCAGACTGCGTCTCAAAAAAAAAAAAAAAAAAAAAAAAAAAAGAAAAGAAAAAGAAAAAGAAATATGTTGGCTGCTCTTGAATATTTTCTTCAGGGTAATTGTGTCCGATTCTTCTACCCGCTTTCCCCAGGACCTGGCCTCTGAACCCTGTGCCCCTTGGTTGCCTGCCTCTTCAGGGCTGGACGCCCATTTGAGGTTGAATGTTGGGACTTGTCTTGACTCTGTACTCTAGAGAAAGCCAGTGCCTCAATTTCAAACTGCTGCTGGAGGAGGGGTGTTTTTTCCCTTCTCTTGGAGTTTTATCCCAGGTGGAGGGGATTCCACTAGCATAACACTACTGGCCTTTCTCTGCCCTGTCATTCGCTCTTACTTTAAGAGTAAACTGTTTGGAAATTTTGGAGCGAATACCCAGGGATGCTTGGCTCAGATCTCTTTTTATTCATTTATTTATTTTTCCATAGAAAGCTGCCTGCACCAGAGAATGTGAGTTCTGCGTGTTCCTGGATGTGGTCAGTTTTGTCTTGGCTTCCTCAGGAAAGGGTGATTGCAGTAACCCATTCTGGGAGATAAGTGCTAGGGAGCTCACCCACTTGCTGATAGAAGCCTCCTTCTCCACGAGCTGCTGGAGAAGCAAGGTGTCACTTTGACTGACAGTTTCAAAATCACATGGCGGGGGGGAAGGAGTGCTCTTTATAATGTTCCCCTTAGGGCCTCCAAACCTGCATGTGATGGTTCGATGGGAACCCTGATATTTCTGCCATTGGATGGTTTTTGTTATACACATGTACTCAGACTGTGTATAGTCATAGACACACACATTTCAAAAAATAGTATCTTTAGATTGCATAAGACATTCTGAAAGAGCCACATAATTTTCTTCATTTTAACAGTTTCCTTTTCAAACTTACCAGCAGTGATTTCATGAATGTCTAATCTAGACAATCCTTGATGAATTGGCCTGAACAGAATCTCCCCATAATCCAATTCAGTATGGCTAGATGGCGACCACTTTAGGCTTATCTCAGTGAGACCCGTGACCTTTAAAATAATCACATTGTCCTCTCTATGCATCTTTAAGTACTTCTCTAATACATGGGGACAGGCCAGTCCCGGGACTGTAGTGCACCTTCCTTAAAGAGATCTAAAACCTCCTCTCCATCTCTCTTGTCCAACTGGCTGGAGCAATGTTTTTTCCACATGGTACTTTGTCAGAAAACACCAAAAGTCAAAAAGTTTGCATGCAACCCAAGCTGAATATTTCAGCTTTTAGTTTTCATTTTGAGAGCCTGAAGTCTGAGTTGTTATTCTTACTCCATAAACTCAAAAGTCCTTTTTATTAACACCTTTTTTGAAATGACACAAGTTTCACCTATCCCAAAACACCAAACAAAATGTTTATTTTTTAACTTCCATTTTGAAAACAGGTAGTTATAGAATATCTTCATTAGACAAAAAGTATATTTTTTTCTTCCCTGTCGTTTTCCACTTTAAAAAATCTGAGTTTCCAGTCTCCTTTCCCCCAACAATTATTTAATCAAATATTTTGACTTCTAGCACCGGTTAGAGGAATATATATTAAGAGAACAATCCTTCTATTGGAAGGAAAAATGGCTTGATCTTACCTAAATGATATACACACAGAGGCAAACATTGTAATTCAGGAAACCACTTGCTGTGGTTCAGAGAACCAGAGAACTCACATAGCTTTTTGTGTCTCCTTCTGTATTTTGTTTGTTTGTTTGTTTGAGACAGGGTCTTACTCTGCTGCCCAGGCTGGAGTGCAGTAGTGCAATCAGAGCTCACTGCAGCTTTGACCTCCCGGGCTCAAGCTAGCCTCCCATCTTACCTTCCCAAGTAGCTGAGACTACAGGCGTGCACCACCAAGCCTGGCTAATGTTTTTCTTTTTTGTAGAGACGTGGTCTCACTATGTTGCTAGGGCTGGTCTCCGACTCCTGGGCCCAAGAGGTTCTCCTGCCGTGGCATAGCATGCCAAAGTGCTGGGATTACAGGCATGAGCCACTTTGCCCAGCCTCTTTGTCTCCTTCTGCTTGGACATCAGGAAGGGTCTCTCTCCCCACTGTCTCATTTGCACCCCACCATCTGTGCAGAGGCCTGGCCACTGCTTCTCCGGAAACTTCTCATGAATTCAGAAATCCACCTCCCGCTCCTAACGGAAACTCAGCAACCTCCCGGGACCCCCAAGTTCCCAACTTTGCCTTCCTTTTGCCTCTTTCAGCTGAAACTGAAGTGAGTCATTTGGAAAGCAAGTTGAAATTATTATTAGTATTAATAATTATTTTAATACATTCACTCTGGGAAACTTTAAATTCTCTACCAACATGAGCATATGGAAGCCTCTCAACACAACTCCTGACCTGGTCACCAGGCACGGAAGGAGACTTCCCAGTGGTATTTTATAGAAGAGGAAGTTGAGTCAAAATGAGAATGAAATGACCTCCCAGCAGCTGGTAAATTTCATATTTGAGATTCAATACCAGATTCTCTAAGTCCAGCATTTCTATTTTGATACCACACTCTCCACATCATCTCTAAAATGGGTGTAATTAGACCTATCTCATGGGATGAGAATAAAGAGTAAATGAAATGAGAGATGCAAAAAGTCCATCTTACTTGCAGTAAGTTGCTATAAATATAAGACATGTTATCATGAATGCTTGAGAAGCTTAAAGCCTAGATTTTCTACTTCTAAGGTCCATGCCCCTTCTGAAGCTCGGTTACCTTATCTATCATTAATTAGTATTTATGTGTACCTGTAGGGTTGATATTTATTATAAGATCTGTATCGGAGTCACCGGCATGTAATAGATGCTCATTAAAAGTCAGTTTCATTGTTTACGGGAACTCAGTGATAACAGGGACTAATGTGAGCCTGAATCAGGAAGTCTTTATTAATAGCGTTTTTTTCTTTTCATACCTTCTCATTTAAAAAGAAATCTAAAACCTCCAAAACCAAAAGCAAAACACCAACAAACAATGATTTTCATAATGTTCTAAAGCAGCAGCACCCAACCTTTTTGGCACCAGGAACCAGTTTTGTGGAAGACAATTTTTCCATGAACCAGGGGAGATGGGGGAGGGTTGAAGGATGATTCAAGCTCATTACATTTGTTGTGCACTTTATTTCTATTATTATTACATTGTAAATATATATTGAAATAATTATGTAACTCACCATTATGTAGAATCACTGGAAGCCTTGAGCTTGTTTTCCTGCAACTAGATGGTTCCATCTGGGGGTGATAAGAGACAGTAACAGATCATCAGACATTAGGTTCTCATGAGGAGTGCACAAGCTAGACCCCTCACAGTAGGGTTTGTACTCCTATGAGACTCCAGTGCCGCTGCTGATCTGACAGGAGGCGGAGCTCAGGTGCTAATGAGACTGATGGGGAACAACTGCTGTGTAGCTCAGTTCCTAACAGGCCACCAGTACCAGTAGGTGGCCTGGACGTTGGGGACCACTGTTCTGAAGTTCCCTGACTCAAATTAGTTAGTCCAGATGGGGTATCTTAACGGAATCGCTTCTTTCACCCTGCAACCCATTATTTGAGTATGTAACTGTTCACCGTTCATTCAACATAACCCCTTCCAATGGCTACTCTGGGGCAGTTTTGGTCCTGCAATTGAGGTATAGAAATGTACAAGACACAGCTTCTGCCTTTAGATAGCAAAGGGTCGTGGGAGAGATGGCAGAGGATGAGTCATAGTAATAACTGTGATAATTAATATCAATTAATATTACTTATTCACTGAAATCATTGATAGTAATATTAATATCTGTGTAGAGGGGGCAGGGGAAGGAGCAAGCAACTGACAGAGAGCTGTAAGGAAGAAAAAAAATCAGTCACTGGAGAGGACACTCCTGAGGAATACACTGCAGCTCTTCCAGATAAGTCAGAAGATCATTCCCAGCAAGAGGGGCAGCCCAGGAAAACGGAAAGGGACATTCAGTTCAAGGAATCATAGTAGGTTGCTACAAACGTCATTGTGGTTTTAGCCATTATTTTCAATGGCAAAAATGGCAATTATGTTTGCACCAACCTCATACGGCTGCCCATGGCAATGGTCAGTGTGTAATGGGGATAGAAATATTCTGTGAGGGCAGTTGCTAGCAGGGAGGTCTGACGTGACAGGTGGGCCGTGATAGAGGGATGTGATGTATCCCAGCGCGTTAATTTTCAGAGAAGAGCGTCGTTAGTGCCTTCCTCCCTGCAAGCCCCCTGCCCTGCCTGTATCTGCAAGGCCTGTTGGTTCTCCATGGAGCCGGACTCTCACTCGCTCCAGCACAAAATGCCTATGCCCTCAGAGGTGCTCTGTGTGGTGGGGGCCGCCAGGCCATGCCAGGCGGTGGGGGTGAGCCATGAAAGGAGGAGAGGGCCCAGCCTCTCAAAACCTGTTTAAGACAACATGAAAAACCACTCACGTACTTTCAAATAGGTGAAATTTCGCTTTCAGCTTTATTTACCTGAGAATGAATTTCAGTCTGAAGAGGCCTTTATGTCGTTGGAGCCGAAGCACCTGAGATATAAGCAATTTTCAACAAGAGTACTACACATTTGTCTTTATAACAATTTGTGTGTAACAGCTTTTATGCAAATGACACTAAAGTGGCACCTTTTTTTCTAAATTGGACATTTTTATGGTTATAATTTTCTTCTGTAATAACAGCAAAAAAAAAAAAAAAATGACTGTCCCAGTGGAGTAGAACATTTCATCTTTGAGCACTGTCTTGTGAAGTTGGAATGACAAGTTTCTTTCATTTGCGCCAAGAATGTCAAAAAAAGTGTTCTTTGTCTTCCTTGTCTTAGTTTTCAGAGGTGGTTAAACTTCAGGTACCATCGTCCCCCATCAGCAACCCTCAGTAATCAGAATGGTCTCATAAAATCCCCACACAGCTTCCAGGCACCCAAAAACTGCTTGCTCTTTCTCCTTCCAAGCCGAGCAGCATAAATTAACCCGGTTAGATTTCAGTTGCAACACGTTGTTGGGTCTTTTGCATTCATGCCCACTTTTACCTAAGTCTGACAGGTGACTTTTATAGACAATGAGGTTTAATTGACTCCAATACAATGGAATTTATATGCAGTATTCCAGACAACCATCCCGAGATACTCATAGAATAATCCACGTTATTGTTGCTTAATCGACCGAAAATTTTTGCAGAAACAACAGGAGACGGTGTGTGTTTCAAACAATGACTTAAACATATCCAAGGACTTGGGGAAACAATATCTATAATTTGCGGTAGTGGAGGCCTTTGGGGTGGATGAAACTAGAAGGTTGCAGCAAGCGCACGTGGGAGGAGTAGAGAGAGGTGCTGGGAAGAACGGGAAAGAACAAAGGCTTGTTACTGGCCTGACCTTGGAGGAGTTTCTCCCTCTTTCTATGCTTCTGATTCCTCAATGGTTCCCCCTCACCTTCATTCTAAAGTCAATAGCTAAAAGGGATTGTTTTAATATATTCAGAGAAACTTGCTGTAGTATTAACTCCTGATTTTTTTGAATTTGGAGAGAGCAAGAGAAGAAGAAATTGACAGGCAAGAGACCAAAAACTGTGTCTATTGTATGGTGACACATTGATATGCACCATGGAGGAAAGAGACTCCAGGACATGTAGACTTGAGCCCAAGAATTGAGAACTTGCTAGGTATTTGACATGGAGGAAGTAATCCGCCCTTTCTAAACCTTTGTCTATGGCATGTCTTAGTCCATTTGGGCTGCCGTAAGAAGATACCTTAGACGAAGACATTTATGCATAGCAGTCATTTATCGACCTCAGTGCTGAAGGCCAGGAAGTCCAAGGTCAAGGCACTGGCAGACCAGGTATCCGGCGAGGACCTGTTTCTCATAGATGGCGCCTTCTAGGTGTCCTCATGTGGTGGAAGAGACAAGGAAGCTCCATTAAACCTTTTTATAAGGGCACGAATCCCATTAATGAAGCTAGGGTGCATGACTTCATCACCTCCTAAAGGCCCCACCTCTTAATACTATCACATTGGGGATTAAATTTCAATGTATGAATTTTGGGGTGACACAAACATTGAGTCCAAAGCAACCCACCTGAAAAATGGGGCCAGTGATATCTATCACACGAGATTCTCATGAAACTCAAAGAAGGTCATGAGTATGAAACTTGCTAACATCTATAAATGGATGTTTATGTTTTCATTGATATGATGAAGACTTGTTTTCTTTTCTTCATTGAACTAAGATTATAAGGTCACACAGAAGCTACCTGCTATGTTGTTAATACCACTCAACCCGAAGGGTTGTAATTTGTAGCTCGAAAGTGGACACCTCTGTTGAGTCACCAATCATAATCCAATGCGTGCTCCTTGGCTTCCTTTCTGAGTCGTGGCCTTTCCTTTGCCCAGGAACACTTACGCTGCTCAGACATGCTCAGTCCTAGGCAGGCACTGGAGATTCAGAGATAAACAGGACGCTGTCCCTGCTCCCACAGTTAGTTAGTTCCAGCTAACTCTAAGTACAGGGTTTTGACTGGATGTATACTGAAGCCACGTTTCCTCCTTCCATCTCTACTGGAGGGAGGGTTGTGTCCTGGCTGGTGGAATACTGGGTGATTTTTACTTTAACGCTTTATTTAACCCTTTGTGAAATATATGAACTTTTTTTGAACAAAAATGTGTTATACGTAAGATAAAAAGCTGCTTTCACTGTGAAATGAAAAAAAGACTTATAACAAAAATAGTTCAAAAGGGAAGTAGGCTATCTTTGATATACAGGTTTTGAATTAGAGAGGTTTTAAATGATAAATGGAATGTGTAATTTGTTTTAGTAGAATAGTTGATCTATCTGTCTACCAATAGATAGATCAGATAGGTAGGTAGGTAGATAGATTAGATAGATGATAGAAGATAGATAGATAGATAGATAGATAGATAGATAGATAGATAGATACATCTGGAAGCTAGATTTGCACATATGTGGGTACACTGTGTACATGCACATCTGTGCATATACATACACATGACCACACCTGTCAATATAGTGGTGTTTTGTGAAACAATCTACCAACAGATAGATCAGATAGGTAGGTAGGTAGGTAGATTAGATAGGTGATAGAAGATAGATAGATATAGATAGATAGATAGATGATAGATAGATAGATAGATAGATAGATAGATAGATAGATAGATAGATAGATCTGGAAGCTAGATTTGCACATATGTGGGTACACTGTGTACGTGCACAGCTGTGCGTATACACACACATGCCCACACCTATCAATATGGCGGCATTTTGTGAAACAGCACATCTTCAGCTGAGGCCACTTGGTGGGATTCCCGTGCTTTGATTTCTTCCTCCTGGCCATCTCATCTACCCCTGGGTGGGATGTCTTGGTGTTCTCACTCTGGCTCTCCTTCATCCAACTGCCCTTGAGCCTCCACACTGAAGAACAAATGATAGTACTAGGCAGCCCTGGCTCAGGACCACAGCCTTTGACCACCTGGCCTCTGATTTCAGCATGCAAGTCCTCCCAGGCCATACAGAGGAGGGGGAGCGTGCTTTCTGGGGATCCTCTCTCCACACTGCCACTTGCTGATTAGTTCACTTGTTTATCCTTCATGCACTTTAGTCTCCTGATCAGCAAAATACGAAGAATGAAGACAATCTCAGTGACTGTTAGGGGAATGAGAGCCCTTGACGTATGCTGGTCATTTTATAAATATCACTTCCTTTTTCTCTGATTTGATGGCTGGGAAGAAGGACAGTGATTTTAAACTCCCTATAAACTCATTAATAGGAATTAAGTTTGTTTTAATTTTCTATTTGCAGAGAATAATCTTAGAGACATTATAGTTACTATCCTTCAGCCACAGGACAGATGAAAAATCTAAGTATCAAAGTAGGTGGTGCCTAAGTGCCAGTGACACAGACCAGTCTATAGTCCAGCCAGCAGAAGATGTCTATTGGGGAAACCTATTCCAGGGTTTTATCCCAGATATCACAATGTGCTGGCAGCACAGTTTCACCGTGCACTCTCGCAAGCAGAAATGCTTAGGGGCCAGTGTGCATACATCAGCATATATCTATCTATATATCCTTACAGAAACCAAAGATTGAAGCGTGTCACCATTCTAGGATTGCTGCACAAGACAAAGCAATTTGCATGGATCCTTTGTGAGCTTTCTTTTGCAGTGGTAGAAACTCATTAAAATCTCATGAAATCCTTCTACATAAAATGTGAAGCAATGCCGAGCGGCCGCCCTAAAAGTTAATATGTGTGTGTTCAACGGGAGGGCCTAGGGGGAGGGGACACATGTATTTGAAGCAGCTCGTCATTGGATACAGCTGCAGTAGAACAGGAGCATTCCTTAGCATATTTTAATTACTGTCTGGCTGCCCCTGTAAATAAATGAGCCAGTGGCTGGAGCTTGGAGCAGGCTGGGGATAGAAGCAGAGGCGTGGAGTCCCAGCGGTCCCTCTACTTGCGGTGGGGCTGAACTTGGGCATGATTTTTGCAGTGAGAAGAAAGCCTGCTGGCCTACCTGGGATTAATGAGTACCCAGGGAATGTGGGATGGCTCTAGGCTGGAGCCAGGGTCATTAAATTCCGCTGGTCATTAATCCCCTGGAAATGCCCAGGGCTGAGGTCATTATTCTTGGGAGATAAAAAATTCAGGACCAAACAGCACAAGAACATGAATATCGTGCATGTCTCAGATTGGTTGTGTGTTTCTCAATTTGTTGGCAGAGTCCAATTCCAGGAAAACAAATCTCTGTTCCATATATCCACTGTGCATGCATTGATCATTTCAACTTTAACTTTGAATCTAACCAGCACTTCTGGTGTGTCCCTACTGTGTGTTATAAGCTTAATTTCCTTTAGCCCCCTAGGAGGTAAATGTCATACCCTGGAGTTTAATTATGAGTAAATTAAAAGTTGGAGAGTGTAAATAACGGGGGTAAAGTCACACAGCTATTCTTCAGTCTCTGGCTTGGTGCTTTTTTCCTGTATCGAAGCCGCTTGCCCAGTGGGGCAAATTGTTTTAACCAGTATATCAGACGGCAAACATTTTTTTTTTTAAATCTCTTCAGCTAGTTGTCCTTTTCCTAAAGACAAAAGAGGCTCAATTCCACTTCAAAATTGCTACAGTGGCTGGATGCGGTGGTTCGTGCCTGTAATCCCAGCACTTTGGGAGGCTGAGGCAGGAGGATCACTTGGCATCAGGAGTTTGAGTCCAGCCTGGCCAACATGGTGAAACCCTGTCTCTACCAAAAATACAAAAATTAGCTGGGCATGGTGGCATGTGCCTGTAATCCCAGCTACTTGGGAGGCTGAGGCAAGACAATTACTTGAACCCAGGAGGCGTAGGTTGCAGTGATCTGAGATCGCGCCACTGTACTCCAAACTGGGAGACACAGCAAGACACTGTCTCAAAATAAAATAAAATAAAATAAATTGCTGCAGTCTCTGATGCTGTTGTAAGAACAGCCTGTGGGGCACGTGCCATCTTCTTGCAGAGTGGATTAAACTTTTAAAAAGTGTTCTACATTGTTCTCAGCTAACTGGTAAATTAGACTGCATGATTACAATGCCTAAAACCATCTTGGGCCAACAGCAAATGGACTCTGCAGTCAACTTTACTTCTCTGTGCCTCAGTTTCTTTATTTGTAAAATGGAGCCGATAATTGTGGCACCTTATGAGATTGTCGTGAGGATAAGCTGGTGTTTGTAAAGTGCTGAGAACAGTATCGATGCAGCGTAGGACGCACAGACGTACTTGTAAAAGAAAACAAAGTAAAATAAAGTAAAATGAAGTAAAACAAAATAAGTAAAAACAGATAAAATAAAATAAAGTGATATAAAATCAAATGCATTATTAAGGCTGGAAACAGGCACTACTATAAGGAGTGTATGTTCTTTCAGCTACTTTAGTGTGTTTGAGTGCATAAACTATTTTTAGATATTTATTGGTCTTCAATACAACTTTGAAAAGGCTTCCAACTTCAACAGTTTTATTGATACCCCCTTGCTGCCTGCCACTAGTGCATATGCAGACACCAGCAGAGCAGGTCTTGTTTGTTGCAAGTCTTTGAGACATTTTGCAGGAATCTTATTCATTCTTTTACACGCAAAGAGAAAAGAGCACCAACACTTTGAATCACAACCACATGTTTAAAACTGTATATGAAAACGAGTCTGCAAATGAGAGTGTTTTACCCTTATTCTGTAAGGCTTCAAGGTCTTGGAGGGTTAATAAAAACTAGTGCCAGTCACCCATCTGGAAGGGGTAGACTGGGATTTGAACCCAGTGAGGCAACTTCAAAAGCTTTGGCTTGTCTCGCACCAACAGACAAACATTTGTATAACTGTTGAATGCATCAGTTGCATCACCACTGTAATTTCTAGTAATATACTTCTTCTTACATTTATTTATTGGAAAGCATTTTTTGATAGCAGTGCAAGCCACAGAACAAGAATTAAAAACTGAGCTACAGTCTCTTCTAAAAATCAAATTTTCTGTCTTCTTCGGTCTATGGTCCTTCCTAGAGCCTTTGTATACACATGCAGCACTTTTACATAGTCATAATCATAACAGGTTTAATTTAGCTTTTTCTACTTAATATTAAACCAAGGTAGGTAATTTGAAGGACTTCATACATTCTGAAGCCTTTGCTCTAAAATTTTTGTTAAAAAAAAATCAAAACCCCTAGTTATGTTGTTTCTATGATCATAATTGAATACCGTTCAGCTTCCAATAATTACCAATTAGAGCAGCGTACATAATTTTTAAAATTGCATCAGAAGAAGAAATAAGTCTTCCAGGAGCAACGATAAGCCTTTCCACGATAGTAGGACACTGCACATGTCTGTTACAAAACCACAGACTTCCAGACACTTCAGAGGTGCTTTGGTTTGGTTTTTCAACATACTCAACAATCAAGGATTGATGCATTTACATTACTTGGAAAATTGTTTTTATTCATTATGTGAATCAAATTTCTGTAGCCCCAGAAGTCTCACCATAAAGTTTACTGACATGGGATATTTAATATTCATATCTGTGTCTCAAATGAATTCATATCATTCATTCATTCAATATTGTTTACTGAACACCTGTTTTCAAGGTACAGGTTAGGTCATCGATTTGCAAACTATGAAGTGCGTGGGAACTCCCAGGGATAAGAATAAGACACAGATTCTGATTTGGCTTATCATACAATATGCAACATTCTTAACAAACTCCAGCACCCTGGCAGATATTGCTGGTTAGTGGACCGCGCCCATGCGGTGCTAGTGGATGCTGATGGCAATGAACTCACCATTCCAGCCTGGGAGGCAGAGAAGAAGCAAGTAGGCAAAGGCCAAATTAAGTTACTTCAAAAAGTGACAAATACTGTGAAAACATAGAAAGAATGTGGTATGGGGATGCTGGGCCTGTAGGATGCTCAGGGAAGGCGTCTGTCTTGGAAGAGGTGACAGTGGAGCTGAGAGCTGTCAAATGAGAAGGGCGCAAACATGGGGAACTCAGGAAGACGAGCTTTCCAAGCAGAAGGAAGAGAGGTGCAAAGACCCCGACGTAGAAACGAACGGGTTGTGTTTAAGGAACAAAGAAATTTACTGTAGAGAGAGTAAGTGAGGAAGAGAAGATTATGAAATAAGATCAGAGACATAGGGGAGGACCAGGGTGTGTCAGGCCCTCTAGACCACAGTGAGGAATTTGGATTTTAGTCCATCCAGGCTGGAAAATCATGCCATGGCTTTAGAGGGTAATAATGTACTTGGAGGGATTTTTTTTTTTTTTCCAAGGAACTCTTTAGATAGTGTATGGAGGGCAGGTTCTAAAGAGGTAAGATGGGAAGCTATACACCAAGAAGATATCTGACGCCAGAGCCTAGAAAAGAGATGATAGGGGTTTGGACAGAATTGGTAGCAGCAGAGATGGGGACCCACAGATGGATGGTGCATAAACCCTGGAGGCTTGTCTTTCTACTCTAAACCTACTGACTTGGGTGCTGCTAATGTGTCAGTCCTGTGCCAGTGTAGTCTGCTGATAACCACCTAGCTATGGGAAGACTTACTATACCCAGGGAGGGAGACAAGTGAGAGACTCACCATTAGAACACCAGGACCAAGTCCTCCCCACGTACGGTGCTCACAATAAGAGCAGGTGATGATATCTGTCTTGTGTTGGACACTAGGCAATCCATTTCGCTTGAAGTACTTCCTATTACCTCACATTGCAGATGAGGAAAAATTGGGAGTAGGGAAGGCTGAGTACTTCATCTAAGGCTAGTGAGAGGGTAACCTGGGGCCAGTGTTGCTAGCTGTGGCTGTCTGACTCCGAAGCCTTTCCCGTTTCCTGGAACCCCACATATGTTTCCTGGAAAGCCTCATTTTTCTACAGTCCCACAGAAAGACCCTTACACTAGTGACCACCAAATGTGGGTCTCTGCCCTAGGTCGCTACCCATCTGTCATGAGGCATGCGCATAAAACTCTGCTTTCAAACTTTGTTTCATTGAGCCTGTCATGCCAGACAAAAATTGTGTGACCTAGCTTGTAGTAGCTTTTGCCATGAAGGTATCATTTTCTGGTGAGTATATTTTACTGCACTGTTATAGATCTCTTCACTCAGGCAGCTGTCTAATATGTTGAATAGTCTTTCATCTTGTCAAACACTTCCATGCGCCTTTCTACAGCCTCCTCAGCCAACATGTACACACCTAATCAATCTAATGCCACTGTCTCTAGACTTTCAAACCCAAAAGCACTGCCCCAACCACTTTCTTAAAGAGACAATCTCTTTTCATTGAAATCTTTATACTGCATTCACAGAAGGGCTTCTTATTAGTGGATGCTTTCAGAGTGGTATAAAGGAAGAGGAAACTGAGATTTTTTTAATTGGTACATAGTATTTATACATATTTATGGGGTAAATATGATATTTCATTACATGCATAGAATGTGTGATGATCAAATCAGGCAGGGTATTTATGGTATCCATCACTTCGAGTGTCTATCATTTATGTGCATTGGGAACATTTTAAGTCCTGTCTTCTAGCTATTTTGAAATATACAATACACTATCATTGACTATAGTCACCCTACACTGTTATCGAATATTAGAACATATTCCTTCTATCTAACTGTATGTTTGTACCCATTAACCAACCTCTTCATCTCCCCTGCTGCCCCACCCATGTACCCTTCCCAGGCTCTAGTATCTATCACTTGGCTTGCCTGCATTTCTACTAGATCAGTATGGAAATCTCTTGCTACAACAGGAAGACACGTGGGTTGTTTCTCCTGCTGTCTTCCGGGCCTACACGTACACACGTTGATAAAGCAGGTTTTATCAGTGCAGTCACATGTATTCATCTCCCACATGAAGCCTAAGGTTTGCAGAAGTGACACATGATGTCTTCCATCTTCTAACATCAGAAAGCACCTAACCTCTCAGTCTCATCTAGCACCTTCCAGCTCACCCATCACCTCACTCTCTGCACTCCTGCAATACTAGTGGGCGTTATTTTATGCCTTCCTGTTTTGACTGTCTTCCCATGGCCTATAACACCTGCCTCCCCTGATCTCTCTGATCAACCTCCAAACTCCGTGAAGACATTATCCTCCCTAGAAAGCCCTTTTTGCATCTCCCAGAGTGCACGGCTTTGTCCTCAACACCCCAGGGAGCTGTGCCTGCTCTTCCATTATACATATTTATAAAATGATGGTATATATCTTATCTGTCCCTGAAAGGCAGATTGCAAAAACAGCTCCCATTGTCACCCCTGCCTGTGCCCACACCCTTTGCTATGTAACTTTGAAACACCTTCCCACTCTTACTTAGACTCGGCAATGTCACTCTTGGCCAGTAAGATGTTAACAGATGTGATGCAAACAGAAGTTTGCAAAGCGCTGATGCTACTGTCTTGCATCTCTGCTCTTGCCATGAGAGCATGTCCAGGCTAGCTCCCTGAAAAAAGAGACTAGAGCCCACTCATCCCATTTCTCCCCACCACCAACAACTTTGTGAACTTTTAGACACATGAGCAAGGCCAGGTGAGATGAGCAGAGCTAACAAATCAGCCCCCTGAGGTCCAGGAACAATCATTTCTTCTTGTTTTATATAAGCAAGGTATTATTGTTTATTGAACAGCATTATTATGGGTATAGGTAACCGATACATTCGCCTATAAACCTATATTCTCCTAAAGAACAGGCATTGAGTTTAAGCCATATTTGTGTCCTCAGGTCCCAACACTTAGTAAGAACTCAATAAATCTTTGTTGAATTAAAAGTAAAATGATTTTCAAATTCTATATACATGATAGTAGCTCTAAATCACTAATACTTAATCTGGAGCTTTTGTTATGCAGTGGAAAACTCAACATCATTTTTCTCTTTAGACTCCAAGTTGCAGAATTTCTGTTGATAGATTGAGCCTTCGTTTGTGTGAGGGTAGAGGGGAACCCCACTTTAGAACATCTTACTAACCTTCTTGCAGAGCAGAACTCTTCTGTAAACCATGTCTGTGTACAAAATGTACTAAAATAAGAATTAAAACCTATTATTTTAGTATAAGTATGTTACTCAAATTAGGGGAATTGTGTGCAATGAACCACGTGGAGGGCAGAGATCACTCATGAGTTAATAGTCACCCCTAAACCAGTTAATCGAAATAGATTGTGAAAAAGTCAGTAGATAAAAATGATTGCTATTAAAAAAAGTCAAAACAAAGCAAACACACACACACGCACACACACACACACACGCACACACACACAAAACACTCTTGCTAGCCCTGCTATTTAGTGATAGACTGTGGGTTTTTCAATTGAACTTTTGTGCCTCGGTATGATGTTTTCTGTTTAAATTTCAGATTTGCTGCAAAATACATCCACACAAAGAAGGCACTGAACAAATAGGTAGATGTGTGTTCTGTTTCAGACCTTCTCCTTAAAACATTTATATATGTATATATAGAGAGAAAGAGACACACACACATACACACATATACACACATTTGTATTTGAATTAGTCAGGATGGAAGGAGGTAAGTCACTTCAACCTTTAAGCCCCTTTGACATTCACAAGGTGCTAAAAGTCAGCTGGGGTCTCAGCTCTGACAAATTTGCATCTCTTTGAATATGACGCTTGAAAAACCCCAGCGATAGATTAAATTTTGCCAAGGAGAAAATGAGAGAGAGGCTTCCATCTCTCAGGTCTGCTGGGAGGATCTTTATGGTTGATTTACTTTTTTTAAATAAATGTTTCTTTATGTGTTTCCCTTAGTTCCTGCCCAGGCTGACTCTATCATACAAGCTGTAACTTCTGCCAGTCCTATCAGCCAGCAAACAGTAAGTCAACCTGGTTCTGAATACAAGGTGAAGGGATATTTCAATCTAAGCTGCATATACCTTCTGTGTTTTCTGATTAAAATTTGCAAGCAAACCTTGGAATAAACTCTACCTGACACGACTTCTAAAATAATTTACGCTCTTTGCAAACCTCGAATGTAGGGATTGATTTTAGTGCCTGTCACTATATTTCAGATGATCAAAAATGGATCAGGGCTTTTAAGTGGATTTAATGACCAAAGATGTTTCCTTTAAAAAAAGAAATCACTGAGGTTCGAAGACAGGATTCCTTATCTAATCCCACAGAAAATGGTTCTTTTTTTTCTTTTAAAAGTGGCCCATATGAATCATCAAAAATTTGAAAACCACAGAAATAAAAAGAAGAAAAAATCACTCTTAAACAAATCACAGAGATTCATTGTTATGCTTATGTTAACACATAAGCATATTTTCTTCCAGTCTTATCTGTGTCTTTGTGTTTATAGGTAAGCATAGAAAGCAAATACAACTTTGATTCCTGATCTCTTTGTAACTTGCAATATCAATGATGATAATTAATGAGAATGAAGATAGTAATGTTTGAGCACAATTGATCAGGAAATTTTTAAGCTCTATGCACAAATTGCCTTGCTTCATCTTCAAAACAATCCTATAGGATGGATTTTTATTATTTTCCTCATTTTTAGCTGTTAAGCAATTTGTCCAAGGCCACATAATCAGAATGTTTTAAAACGGTGACTCAGTTCAAGGCAATCTTACCCCTAAAAGCTATGCTCTAAATTACTATGCCATGCTATGACATATGCTTTTTAAACATTTTCATGAAGTCACTTTATATATTTATATGTGATTTTTAGTGGTTGTGTAGTATACCAGGAGGCTCCATTTACCATATATCTGTATTTCATTCTGTGCAAATATGCCTCGGGGAGGTGTGTAAGGTGGAAATCCCATACTATAACATTATATAAACGACCTATTATCTTTTAAAGCCATTTCTTTATTTCTAGACATCAAGTAGTATTATTTGTTCCTTCAATCACACTTTTGGTAGAGTTAAAAGCACTAAATATCTCATCAGAGAGACCTGGGTTTGGATCCCAACTCTGCAACTTACTACTGGTGTTTCCTTAGAGAAGTACTTTAATCTCTCTATATCTCAGAAAAAATAGGGCGTTGCAAAAATTAAATAAGATGTCATGGGTGTTAACTGTTTAGCACAGTTGCTGACACATGGGGAGTGGCTAACATCTAGTAACACTTTTCATTGTTTATTATTATTTATAACAACTCTAAATTTTTCAGCAATATTGTCAATTATGTGACTATAAATTATCTGATTCAATCTTTACATCAACACAATAAAATAAGCATTATTTATTGTCCTTGATAGATGGAACAGTGAGGCTCCCACAGGTCCAGCCATTTTCCCAGGTAAGGCCTGCCTCGGTGCTGGGGAATCTGATTTTTGAGGCCCCTGTCTGAGACTCTTTGCTGGGAACTGAGGTCCCATCCCAGGTGCCTTAATGACTGCCAAGGAGTTTAAGAGTAAAAGGGGGAACTAAAGAAACTTTAAGTAGGGAATGGGTAAGATGGTTTGTCCAATATCTGTCTGCTGCAGCTTAAGACTTGAAGAAAGAGTAAGAATGGGAACTATATTTATAGGGCTGGTATTGGAATTCAGGTAAGAGATGAAGTAAATATGAAAGAATGACAGTGGATTTGGAAAGAAGTCAATGGTTCCAAGAACTATGTTGGAGACAGAACTTGCAGGATTTAATGCCATGAGGGAGACGGGGAGGAAGGGACAATAACGTCCAGGTCTTTGCTTATGGAACGGTGGGTAAAACCAATAGATTCATCACACAGGAAAAAGAATGGTCAGAGGAGGATGGCCAATTTAATTTTGAATAAATTGACATTAGGTTCTTAATAGATACCCAGATGAAACTGACCAGGCTGCAGTTGAATGTAGATGTATGAAGCTCAAAAACAGAAAGCAAATTAGTGATCTGGATTTGTGTGCTTCCATTGACAGTGGTTGGGGATGTGGAACTACATAGGCTTGTCTAGGGGGAATGTCAAAAAGGGAACTGAGAATAGAATATAGGGGCAAATGTCAGTTAGAGGATGAGCAGAGTCAATGCTGTACATTAGTCAGGATGGGTTAGGCTATGCTGAGGTAATAAACAAAGCACAATATCTGAGCGGACTGGCACAATAGATGCTTATTTCTTCCTGTGCAAAATGTAATGAGGATTGGTGGGGGCTCTTCTCCATCTCACTCCATCTTGGGATGCAATTATCTTAATAATTGGCTTCCAGAGTCCCAAGAGAGGGAAGGAGCATACACACAGACTCTTAACTGCTTTATTTCGAGGAGATACATATCACTTGTGCTGATATTCCATTAGCTACAGTAGGTGCAGGCCATGCCCTGACTATAAAGGAGAGGCTGCAAAGATTGTGCGTGCAGGAAGAAGACATGATGTGATAAATGAATACATAGCATTGTCTTCATCTCCAGCTCAGGTGGATTTCCAAATTCAATATGAATTGTAAGCCTCTATTCAAGCACAAGAAGTAAGTGTTGATGTCATAGCTCAGGTTGGTATCCCTTGAGGTATGACGGGTGCTGTGCATTTCTGCTCCATGGGGAGAGATGAGCAAGATACCAGACAGGACAGAAGGTAATAGAACTGTCCTAGCTCTAGAGGCTTTGCACACAGGTCCAACATAGTCTATAGGAGTGCTGGAAACTTTTTCCAAGGAAGGTCATCAGTAGAGCCCAGCAGTCTAGGCCACAATTAAGCTCAAAGTAAGAATTTTAATTCTTACCAGTTGATCCTGAAATAGCAAAACTCTAGAGTAAGCCAAGGTGTTCCAGGGTCACTAAGGAATCAGAGAGCAGGGCATAGAGATGAAGCCTTGAGCTCATTTTTCCTGAAAGGCAGAATCTTGCTTAAATAAGTACCCACTGATAATTTCAACCATCTCAGACTGGTGGCTTGTGCAGTGCAAGCTTTGAACATCACTCACAGAGACTCAAGGGGTGATATATGTCCTGCTTTCATCAGTACTGGACTGAGTTTTGAGCAAGGCAGAACCGTAAGGCTGAAGGAGACTCCAAGTAAGAGGGCCTGGGAAAGTTTCCACAGATACATTCTTGATCCTCTTGCATCTCAGCTTTGGTTCCTTCTGGTCTCTGTTGCTGACAATTTATATCCTAATCCTTTAGGCACTTATTCCCCACCCTCTCTGGGTGCTAATTTCCTGATTCCCGAGTGGGGAGAAAACAGTGATGTAGGTGATCTGTGAGGTCCCTGACCCTTTTAAATCTACTAATCTATAATTAATTGAAATATTGTAAAATGCAGCCCACGTTAATGTATGCTGTTAGGCAAGCTGTTATTTTTATTAATCATAGACAGCTCTTCCCCACACTCCCAGTTAATGGGCACCTACTGTAGGTTTAGAAACTCATTTACGGGGGCACTTGGAAGGGGGATGCTGTATCCAAATAAAACTTCTCATGAAGTTTAATAGCAATTCACTGCCGAGTGAGGCAGAGCCATTACCAAGTAAGAGCAATTCGCTAATGCATGCCGAGTTTTAGAATAAAAGTTAATACTGCTCATAACTGTGGCTGATGATATTAGGAAGACACTATTGCTTGAAGCATTTGAAGGTAAAGAATTTATTCTCCTTGGTCCAGCAGAGAAACACCTCATTGGAGCATTTGCAGATTCTGTTTCTCCTCCCTGCGGAAAGGGTGGGTGTGGCCAAGTTCATCTCCAGCTTGGGGAAGGCTTGGTGCCAGAGCCCCCGACTTTGCCCTTCTCAAGTGGGCTGTAAGGGTAACATAATTTATGATAAGCAAATACTCTTAATTCCCATTTACCCGCATTTCTCCCATCACTCCCATTCACTCAGTTCCAGACCACTCTGGTTTTAGGAAGACCATGTTGCACCCTGGACCTCATTCTCTTGCACTGTGTGTGAGCCAGTTATGCCTGTGCAAACTCTCCTGGAGGAAGCTGGAAGCCAGGCTCTAGCAGAGGCTTGCACAGAAGAGGAAAGTCCTTAGAGGAAAGAGAGAAGAACAAAAGAAAAATTCCTTAAAGAAAGAGAGAAGAACGAAAGGAAACAAGGCAATCAGAACTGGTAACCTAAGGAAGTGCAAAGTGAGGCAGGAATGGGCACAGCACTTCAGAGCTTGCAAGATCCTTCCCACCTTCCATACCCAACCAGCTAA
Organism: Piliocolobus tephrosceles; assembly: GCF_002776525.5. Lineage (NCBI taxonomy): Eukaryota > Metazoa > Chordata > Mammalia > Primates > Cercopithecidae > Piliocolobus > Piliocolobus tephrosceles. The sequence goes on along the minus strand of NC_045439.1, from coordinate 8,865,814 downwards.
TCCGCATCCTGTGTGACCTACAGGGCTGGGATGAGGAAGGAAGATACAAGACTGTGGGAGTTACATGACTTGCTGTAAGCCACCCATTCATTACTTGAAAAGTCTGAGCTTGCAATTCAGGGTCTTCACTGCATAGGCAGCCAATCCCCATTGCACTCATATTCCCAGCGTTCCTCCCTCCACTCCCCTGCTCCGAGGCTTCTTCCCTCAGTGGCTTGTGCAGCGTCTGCCTTGGCTACAACCCTACGGCATTGCTCACATTTCCTCTGCTCTCTTCCTAGTAATGTAACTCACTGTCTGTTTCTATTTGCTGGGAACTCTGAGGGGTGTAACAATCTTTAACCATCAGAATAGCTTTACAAAGACTACCCTGAAGTGCAGAAGGATAATGCTCCTGGCTTGTATCACACAGCTAGTGTGTGGCCAAACCAGAATTTGGTCAGAATCCCGAGATCTTTCTCTTACATGTAAGCTACACACTTTCGTGTACTGAGAGGTAGCTTTGGTTTGTGACTGTATAAAGCAAGGACCCATCCCATTTGTACAAATGGTACAAATTTAGGTACCATTTGTCTGGAGATGCAGGATTTGGACCAGATGGTGAGAAGAAAGAACAAGCAAGGTCCTGTGGTAAGAACACATAACAGGTACACAGGTCACAAGACATGAAGCAGGGCAGGTGTGAAGCACAGGGGAACATGAGAGGAAAGCCAGGCTCTGGAGGTGAGGGGAACTCATGGAGAAGGAATGCAGAGATGTACAGCACCATGGAACTTGGATGGTCCCAAAAGGTGCTCAGTGAAGAGCTGTAGACTAGAAGGAAGAGAGGGAAAAAGGGAGAAAAGGAAGGAAAGAGGAAAGGAAGGAAAGAGGGAGGAAGGAAGGAGGAAGGGAAAGAGGGAAGAAAGAATGAAGGGAGGAAAGGATGGAAGAAGGAAATAAAGTGAAAGGTGGTAATCTTGTGCCTCATATTTATACTCAGGTGAGAGTAGAACTTTTCAGAGACATGAAGCCCATCATTAACTATAAATCTGATTTCCTAGAAAAGTTATAGGAGCTTTTTTTGTTGTTTGTGACAAATGACACAAAATTCCATCAGAGAAAGGGTAGGGTAGCATGTGCCTGCAGTCATTAAAGTCATTTACCTCATTTTTAGTTCCATGTCCCAAGGTTTTGCTGGAGACGGAGAAGGCAGCAACAGAGACAGCAAGGTGGAGTGAGGTGAGCATCATGAGAAAGCCCTCTGGACTCTCTTTTCTGATCCTTCCCTGAGCAAGACCTGACACAGGACGTCTTGGAAGTTTAAGTACATCATCTGTATAAGAGGGTGATACCGTTTAGATGTTTATCTGCTCCAAATCTCATCTCTAAATGTGATCCCCAATGTTGGAGGCAGGGACTGGCAGGAGGTGTTTGGATCATGGGGACAGATCCCTCATGAATGGCTTGGTTCCATTCTTGCAGTAATGAGTGAGGTCTTGCTCTATCAGTTCACAAGAGATCCGTTTGTGTAAAAGAGTGTGGTACCTCTCCCATCTCTCCTGCACCCTCTCTCACCATGTGACATGCCATCTCCCCGTCATCTTCCACCATGATTGTAAGCTTCCTGAAGCCTCACCAGAAGTTCAGCAGATGCTGGTGCTATGCTTGTACAGCCTTCAGAACTGTGAGCCAAATGAACCTCTTTTCTTTATAAATTACCCAGCCCCAGACATTTCTTTATGACAATGCAAAATAGATCAATACAAAAGGACCTCAGTGCCCTTGCTGAGGAAGGACAGAACCCTGGATGAGACCATTCCTGAGAGCCAGGAGGAAAAACACTACCTCTCTCCACAGTTTCCAGGGCCTTTATATACACATTTCCATGTTGCTCCTTAGAATAGCTCTAGGATTTTGGCTGGTGAGGGATCATTGCACCCATGGTGGAGATGTCATCAGTGTGTGTCACTGAGACTCAACAGGTGAAGTGAGTTTCCCAAGAGCACACTCAGAAGAACAGAGCCAGGGGCACGACTCGCATCTTCTGCTTTATTTATATGATGTTGCCTCTGCAAAACTCATTCCTATGAAGGCAATTCCAATCCCTCCCCACCCTGGGTTTTAATTTATAAGACATCCTATATGTAAATGGTTCATTCCAAACACCCCTTTCGGCCTGTTCCTTCACTTACAAACTATGCCTCCAAGTCCCAAATGGTGCCAGTTCTCAAGGAGAGAAATTTACTCATTACATTTAGAATTTTGAATGAACATTTCACACAGAAACCTGACTGAAAACAAATATTTCACTTGCCCATAATGCAAAACAAAGCTTGGGTTTAAAAATAAACACAGCACTGAAATGACAATTACATTGATGAGAATACCATAAACAAGACCAGATCCTGATCAGATGCCTATTGCATGGCATGCCTACCTTTAACATGTTGGTGTTATACTTTGTCTCCCTACTTAATTAAAACTGTGTACCTAACACGGGCCATATTGTTAAAGGAGTTTGTTCTTTCTATGTAGCCATCAAAACAGCTGTGTTTCAAGTTGCATTCTCTGCCAGCTTTGCTAGATTTTGTATTTGCACTTGCAGAATTTTTTTCTCTTTCAACTTTTATGTGGGAACAAATACTTAACCCAGATCCACCTTCTGAAATCTCATTCTCACCAGAAATTCACCACGTGGGTAGATTTTTGCATAGCACCTATTTTAGGGGCTCCGCTATTTCTATTCTGACTGCTCTTGAATTTTTCGACTGTCAATCAGATTTGCCATAGTTCCCCCTTGCTTGTTAAATTAATCAAACACTTCTCACTACGGCACTCAAGGCCTTTCTTGACAAGACTCTAGCCTGTGCTTTTCACAAAAGCATCTCACACACTATCCATTAGAAAACATTTAGTCATTTGTCCCACAAGTACATACCAAGTAGCTAGTGCATTACAGATGCTGTTTTATTTGCTTCAACTATGTGCACCACGCTGAGAGAGATGCATTCCTTCTTTCTCAAGATGTTCACAGTGTTCTAGAGGAATAAAGGGAAGGGCAAGAAAATTGTGCTGCTAGACAGACCTTCAGAAGTAATTACATGGTGGTGCAAAGTGTCAGGTTGGCAGAAGGAAAGGATGACTTTTTCACACACAGGATATGGAAGCCAGCTTCTGGAAGGGGGTGGTGTTTGGATAGGACTTGAAGGAGGAGCCATTCAAAGACAGAGGTAGGAGGAGTGGAACTCTCAAAGGAGACAGAGTATGAGTCCAGAGTACATGGACTGTTTTCTGAGAATGACCAGTGATCTAGTACATTTGGAACCTTAAAGATATTTGGGAAAATACATTGATGAACCACATGTGAAGGGAATCTTGGGGACAGAATGTGAAGGGCTGTGAGTGCCACATCAGAAATTCAGAATATGATTTTTCAGTTCAGGGGGACAGACTGCACTTTGGAGTGTCCTACACACTCATCAATTCAGATCCCCCATTATTTTCCCAAACATGCCCGGCCTTGCCTGTTTCAGGGCTTCAGTCTTCCGCATCTCCTCTGCCTGGAACAGTATTCTTATATTTCTGCTCATGAATTTCCACCCATTTCTGTATCATCTGCTGACTCCATGCCTGGAGTTCTCCTGAAGTGCTTCTGCCTCCATAAACATGCATGCCTGTGTGTGTGCGTGTGTGTGTGTGCCTTTTGCTTCCTGATGTGATTGAAAGCAGATACTGGGAGTAAAAAGCACAATGAGAGATTCCTCAACATTTCTAATCTGCTAATGGCACTCTTGATTGTTTTCACAAACTCACTCTGTTTTCTTGCCTTGTTTGAAATATATTCCCAGTAATTTGTAATATTTTTCATGAGAAGTAGAATAGTCACCTGTTCAGCCTGCCATCTTGAACTCATAATGAAAGTTATTTGAATAGCTTGGAATCACCATTCTACTTTTCTCCCTCACGTCACATTTTTCTAAAAAGGACAAAAGTCTTCATCTAACATACAATTAAGACAATACCAATGTTTTTTTCCTTTCAGTGTAGTGAGGTGACATTTCACAAAAACTACAAAAAAAAATCCAACTGTCCATTGACCTTCCTTGTCCTTTTCTCCCCAGGAAATTCTATGGTAACAAAGACAGAAAACTACTCTCACTTTCTTTCTGCTGTTCAGGACCACTTTCTTTAGTTTGTTGCTGTTGATACACAGAATCTGGTACATGGGAGAGGTCCAATTTGTCCTTGTTGAATGAGTGACTACAGGAATTTTTCACTGAGCCCTGAACGTGAGATGGTGTTGGTGATAGGGAAAGTCTCTTGCTCACATTTGTACTAGTGAGTTGGGATTGCATTGGTGATTGAATGTTGGAACTCTTAGCATTTACCCTGCAGCTAATCTAAGGATGCTGGTGATATTGCAACAGCAGATACTGCAGTACCACCAAACACACAGTAGCACCACCAAGCACTATCCCAATTAATACATCCTGTGGGAGAACAGCCTATTTATAGCCTATTTATAATGAAGTCAGCTATGAAAAACATAAAAATAAAAATACTCTCTGAATCAAGTGGCAGGGGCAGACTTTCAAGACAAGATGCTATTTCAGTTGCTTCTGCTTTATATGTTTGAAGATGCAATAGTAATAATGACCATTTATTTACCACCTACTCTATACTACACACTGGGGTATATGCTTTGCATGGGTTATTGTACTTCAATCCCACCAAAAACTTAGGCATCAGACACTGCAATTACTTCCATTGTTATAGACAGGGACATCAAAATGTGGAGAGTTTAAATGAGGTCAAGGTCATGCATCAAGTATCGCAGAGAACAGGATCTCAGCCTCAGGCATTCTAACATGAGAATTTGAGTTCTTAACCACTGCTCCCCATGCCAGCCCTGTGCTGCTCAAAGTACCACCCAAAGGCTCAGGGTCAGAATTGCTTAAGCTGTATATTCCATGGACTCTTTGCAGACCTGTTGGAGCTGAGACCCAAGCATCTACATTTTTAATATTAGAGGAACAAATGAATTGTATTCTCACCAAAGATTTGGAGCCATGGCCTTATCTCTTGATAGCCCAGGGTAAGGGGAATCATCGACCTGGACACATCTTGCAGCCAGGGAAGACAGGTTTCTTTGCAGCCAAGGAAGAGAACAACACAGCTCTTCATATCATGGGCAGGAGGATGGGCTGGGAGCTCCAGGTAGGAGCTTCTCTGCCAAGAGTAAAGACTTCCCTGATTCCTAACCCAGGAATCTAGTGATGCCCCAGTTCTGGGTGGCAGAGGCTCAGATGACTACAGTCTTCTGGACTGTCCTCTATTTAAGTCACATGTGGTCCGGAAACAACTTTGTAGGCAAGAGCCAATGCCGAGGATCTGGCCTGAAGCCCTCCCAGGCCTCTTGTCTTCAAAAGTGGTCCCTCCATATCTCACATCTGGTACATCCTCCAGCACCTTCAGAGGGAAGTCTTTGTGGGCTGTGCCTCTTTCCCCAGCAGGGAGAGGTGGATGTGTAGGTGCTTCTAGTCACAGCCTGGCTCACTGTGGCTGCCTGAGGCATGGTGTGCTCACTGCATCCAGGGTGGCGGTTGAGAGTCGTTGGCCTCCACAAGTAGATAGTGAACTTAAAAAGGCAAGCTTGGTCTGGTTTTTCCACTGAACTTCCCCTTTGGGAAAATTAATCTTTCCCATCAATCAAGATTCTTCGACAGCTTTTAATGTCCTAATCACTCTTAGGTCTTTTACTGACCTCCACCTTGTGGGCTTTATCAAGCTTATAAGAACCTTTGGAAATGTCTTTTTCTCCCCCTTCAACTTAAAACTTCAAGATTAGCCTCCAGATCTTCTGCTTTTTGAAATTCCTTTCAATACAGCAAATGTTTAGAGAACACCATGCCAGACTCTTATTAAAACACAGATCTTGGCCGGGCGTGGTGGCTCACACCTGTAATCCCAGCACTTTGGGAGGCTGAGACGGGTGGATCACAAGGTCAGAAGATTGAGACCATTATGGCTAACATGGTGAAACCCCGTCTCTACTAAAAATACAAAAAATTTAGCCAGGCGTAGTGGCAGGTGCCTGTAGTCCCAGCTACTCGGGAGGCTAAGGCAGGAGAATGGTGTGAACCAGGAGGGGGAGCTTACAGTGAGCCAAGATCATGCCACTGCACTCCAGCCTGGGCGACAGAGCAAGACTCCATCTCAAAAAATAAAGACACAGATCTTGTCACAAGAGCAATCATGTTCTAACAGGGAATGGGCAAAATCTCTGAAACAATGAGCTAGCCTAGAAGAATAAGCAAAACATCACGGGAAAATAGATGAGGCATTTACTTTATCAAGAGAGGGTTCTTAGTGAGTTGTGATCCCAACTGCATGAGATATCATTTTAGATAGCATATAATTTTAGCTTTGTGTCATATTGTCACTACCCTTACTGCATGCATTTTCCAGAAACCTAGAATGCTCCCTTTGTTGTAAAATTAACAGAATGAAGATAATACAGCCAGACTGAGGGCTACTTCAAGGCAGTTACTGTGCCTCACTCCTTGTCCTATTCCTGGACTAAACTCAGAGCTTCAAGGTATCAGACAAGTGAATGAAGAAGTGAGGATGGAATGCTTCCTATGATCATAAATGACCCTTAATATTTGCAGTATATTTTCCAAGTTTCAGAATCTTATCACATACTCCAGCATGTTTTATTCTTGTACATATTCTGTGAATAAGAAAGTGAGGTATTATTTTTATAATCAAATTCAACAGGCAAGAAGTCTGATATTTACTGGGGCTTTCACCAGCCTAAGTGCAGAGACCTGGAAGAGGCCAGGCTGGGACTTGATCTCTGATCTGCCTGGCTTTTGATTCCACACCGATTCCCCTATATCACCCGAGGAATTAGAGTGGAATATTATTATTACTGTAACTGAATATTTTTCATGGATTATTAATCTTTTTTCCTGAGTTGCAATTCATGGATTATTAGTCTTTTTACTATTTGTGATAATTAGCATACGGTGAAAGCAAAAGAATGTTCGGGCAAAATGAGTTCACTTGATTCTAATGTTTGATTTAAGAATTTATGTTTGGTGGGTGACGATGTTCATTTTGTTGGACTTTTTCAGAGCCAGTAGGCATTGCTGATCATAGAACACCCTCCCCTCATGACTTCCTGCTTATCACAGGCTACTGTCGTACTCCTTTGTCACTGTGGTTTCTGCACTTCAGGCTTCTTCTCTGAGTCCTTCTCTTTTTTATCTGAAAGGGGTTCTGCTCAGGTCTTGATTTTCAGCCCCTTCTCTCTCTACTCTCTAAGCCCTTTTCCGATTCCATTTCGTCCAACTGTCTTGGCTTATTTACGGTGATCAGCCCATGGAGTCTCAATTTTTATCTCTAGTAGGAACTTTAGGCTGACATATCCAAATGCATATTTGGAATCTCACAGACCTTCTTATTTCATTCAATAAGTATGCACTCATTACTTACTACATATTTGGTACTCTTCCAGGCATTGAGAATACAGCAAGTAAAAGACTTAAGGTAACTTATCCATCCATAACTTATTAAAGTGAAATTTGATTATTCATCTATGAAACCTGTTCTCTGGTTTGTCTTAACTTAATAAATGAAGCACCATTCATCCACTGTCCTAGATGAAGGCCTGGGAGTTGCCACAATTCTTTCATTTCTTTGACTTTTCAAATCCAGTCCATCAACAAGTTCTGTCAGTCCTAATCTCAACATTACTCTCAAGTTCTTCCCCTTCTCTCCATGTCTGCTGCAACCACAACTAGTTCACGAAGATCACCATCGTCTCTTATCCAGATGACTGCAGTAGTCTCCTGACTTCCTGTCTTGGTGCTTCTGTCCATTTTGCAGACCATTGAAAGACTGACCTTGAGGTATATCACTGGACCACACCATTCCCTGATGAAAACCACTGATGCCTTTTCTTCGTATTTGGGAAACTGTTCAAACTGTTAGCATGGCCTGCCCATATGTCTTCTGGGCAATCTGACACCTGGGCACATCTCCAAACTCATCTCACAAAATTCCTTCATCATCTCCCACCCCCTCAGTCACATTAGTCTGCATACTGGTCCTTGAATACACCAAAGCTCTTTCACATCTCAGAGTCTTCCCATACACCATTCCCTCTGCCTGGAATATCCTTTTTTTCTTCTGTTTGTTACTTGGTTCTTTCTCAACCTTTGAGCTGAGCTTAATGATCTCCTCAGAGAGGCCTTCTTTGATTGTTCTTTTCTTCTGTCCCAGTACTTTATTCTTTATAGAATTTAGCACAATTCACGATCATTTTACTGATCTTTGTGGTTTAGATTTTAAAAAATATTTTTTTCTACTAAAATATAAGCCCATTACAGGTAGACTTTGTGGTATCTTGTTCACCGGTTTTATGCCTAGTGATTAATCCAATGCCTGATATGTAGCAGGCCCACAATAAATACTCCTTGACTGAATAAATGATTATTTTGCCTCATGAAAGACTAACAACTGAGACTTTTGCTTAAATTACATCAAATATTTTAAGGCAACTTATTGATTTTTTCTGAGGAAAACATAAATAATAACTGGGCTCAGTGATATTTTTAATAGTCATGAAATAATCACAGAACAGTCTTCATCTAAGGATACAGTCAGTAAGTGTTAATGTTGTCTTTCTTCCAGACCAGGGTGTCACATGAAGAGACATTTAGGGAGCTATTTTATATGATTTCTGAGATTGCATGTAATGACATTTATCATTTGCCCATGCAAATGTGATTTAATCTTAGTCACTGATCCTTTATCAGTCCCTCCTCTGTGCAAGATTCCATGGGCAAAAGTTGCGTATATGAGTCTTGAAGGAGCATCCAACATGCAGAAAGAGACCACGATGATTTCAGACCCAACTCAAGGGAGACAATGAGAATGTGGCAGTCTTTGGTACAGATATGGAAACATATGTATGTTTTGAAAACACAGAAAAAAGAAATGAATTTTCCCCTAGGAAAATAACAGAGGGACAGTAGTGGCATTTTTGTTGTGCCATGGGGATGAAATAATATCAGGATAAGAAAAGGGGAGAAGGGAAATCAAAAGAAGCCAGCTACACTGGCATCCACATCACAGATTGAGAAGCGTGTTCCATACCTTTTCCAACTCCGTAATCCTGTGAGCCAATAGTACAGGGATTTCTAATGTTTTGTGATTTTTATCATTGTCTGTTTACTTGTTTTTACCAAAGGAATTAAAAATCAGAGGATCAGTGAGTTTTCCTAAGGACACCTGACTCCTAGCAGTGAGAGGTCTTCAACCACGGCTTGTGGATCTAGGCTTCTGAACCCAGCTCTGTGCTAGCTGGTCCCATGCAGATGTTGAATTAAACGGGTGGCCCCAGATCCCCTTTCACTTTTCTACTCCCTCCCACCAGTCTGAGAAACACTCTGTGATGATTCATTTCCTAGAAGAATGTGGGTCCCAAGTAACCAATACTGTCACCTGTCAACAAATTTCCCAAACTTTAAGGGGCCAAGTTTTAATTTTTGGAACATTCTCAAAATCAGGGAAAATGTCTGCAACTCCTACATGCTGGACCCGCTTGGATTACAGAATGTAGTGTGGACTCTCTGCAGTAACTGGTTATTTCACAAAGCCGTGGGCTTCTGCTCACCTTCCCTTACCGAGTGCTGTGTACGCTGCCAGAACCCTTTCTCTGGAATGGAATCATTTAAGGCTGTTTGAAGGCTTCTCTCTCCTAACTGGATGGTAACCAAACGTTGGCAAGATGACAGCCATCTAATGCAGGGCCCGGGGTCTCAGAGAGGAGAGGTGGGAGCAAGGATAGCATCTAAGGCTGCTCATTATTGCAAGCACCCAGTATTGAAGGAGGCCATCACTTGGATCTGGAACTAATGCTTTTTGTTGCAACATATTGTGCTGGCGCTAGGAGGAGGCTGGCACTAGGCGAGACAGCATAACGATAAGGTGGATGCCAAGTGCTTCTGTGAAGATGAGACAGATCCCCATTTCATAGCACTGTCTTAATAAAAGAACCCCAAGAGCCCGCCCCTCCTCAATATACACATTCTGTCCTATGTATTATTCTAATCCTCACCCAAACCACCCAACCACCTCGTACATATGTATACAGACCCGCTTCCTACTAAACTTCCTGGTGGCAAGAGCAAGGACTAGAGAGGGCAAGGACATGCAGGGCCTGCTAATATAAATGTAACTATCTAATAGATCAATTCCAGAAAGATAACTGGGAGCAGCCATATAAAAGCCTTTGAGAGGCTGAGAATAATTAAATTTCCTTGTCTAACAGAAGATCCGGTGCTTTCTTTTTCCTGTCTACTAAAAAAGGCTAGGTATTGGCACCCCAGGTTCTCAGAGAACCCGCCAGCAGACAGGCATCAGGTGGACTCTGGAGAAGGTCAGACCTGTGACCAGTGAGTTATGGACACCCAAGGGGTGGCTGAGATTTGACTTTACATCATTGCCTCCTCTGCTAGTGTGACTGCATCCTCCTTCTGTCATCAAAACCCTTGGTTAACCTTGGTCTTGAATTTAGGTCAGCTATATGCAATGGTGTGTGCTACTGGTGCTCTGGGGAAGTAGATCCCTGCGGTGGTGCTGAGGAAAGACTAAGGTACATGGTTCTGAGGCAAGCTGGGGGATGGAGAAACCAGCAAGATCAAAAATAAAGAGGAAGAAGAGGCCATGACAGCCTGGCCATCCGATGCTCTTGACTCAAAATCACAAAAGTCTTGGAGAAGATTCCATGGCTCCACAGAGCTCTGGGGGCCCAAGGTTGAGATGTAGGCTGAAGGGAGGGGGCTGAGGAGGCTGTGCAATCCATCTCCAAGAAACTGGACACGAGGCCTAGCCCAGCTCAGCAGGGCTACAGACTCCACAAAGGCCTTGGGAGCCAAGCAGGGGGCAGGTGCTTGTATACCCTGGGCCACTCGCAAGCTTCCAAGGCTCCCAGGAGGTCAGTGCTGGCCACCTCCCTGCCTCTGTCTCGCCCATCAGTACCCCAACCTTCCAATGTCTTCTGGTTGGTCTCCTGCCTCATTTACTTAATCCTTCAAGTTGAATTGGTTGTCCTGGTCTCTGAACCCAGGCAACCAACAGAGCAGAGCATTAGCTTTCATGCTAGTGGCAAATGGGGACAGAAGTATCCAGAGGAAGATCTGAATAGTTTCCATGAACTTAGGAAAATAACCAAGCCTAAGAAAAGACTGAGCTCTGTGCATTCTACATCACAATCACGCATTCATTCATTTATCCCAACTCACTCACCTCTTCAGCCGCACCCCCCTCACACACCTGCTCCGTTACTGAGCATTGCAGTCCGGCCTGACATCTCAGTGGCATTGCTTTTCTGGGACTCTTTCCTCTTTCACCCCAATCCCTATTTGTTCCTTTCTTCCTCTCCTTTCCCTCCCAATGGAAGTTGTTTTTTTTTTTTTTTTTTTTGATTTTAGAAGAAAACTTATAAAAATTGTTGAAACATTCACTACAAAGCAAGATCTTATTTTTTTTTAACATTCAGCAGAGAACTCCTCAGCCCCCAGCCCCCAAAAAACCGGCAGCCATGTCAAAGACACTGCCTCCCCCTTTGACATTCATGCAGTGCTCCGAGTCAGCTGGGGTCTCCGCTCTGACAAATTTGCATCTCTTTGAATGTGACGCTTGAAAAAAGCCGGAGCCGCTAGATTAAATTTTTTTTTCCGTCGAGAAAATGAGAAAAGCCTCTATCTCTCGGCAGAGTCTACTGGGAAGATCTTTATTCTGATTCTTGTTAGAATTGTTTATCACCCTGACAGGCCAGACTCGGACGAGATAAAGGCTCCGCTGCATCACGGGGCCTGACAGTGGTAGGACATGCAGAAAAATGAAAGAAGCTGGAGAAAATATTATTAATAGATGCCGACTTGCTTTGCCTGCACGGCACGTCAGGAAAGGGAGAGGGGAGCCATGGCTTGATTGCAGGCCTATGAAGTTCTGTCCAAAAAAGAAGCTATTTTTCATTAAGTGATAGAAGGGCCTTTTTCATGTTCTTTCCTGAGGAGCTGATAACTTATGCAGTTTATTCTAACCCTGCTGATTTCTGTCAAGGGAAGAAAACTCCTGAAAGATGGCTTCGACACGTCCTTTTCAGGGAAAGAAGACTGGTTTGACAGACACACAAGCAGTCAGGAGGCCTGGCCTGGATAGGCTCAAGGTCCCCAGATTCTGGTTGGGTGTGTGTTGTTGTGTCTAGGATCGATGGGGAAGGGGAAAGAAAGACTGATCCCAGAGCCCCTCAGCCTCGATGGGGGCTCTCTGTCTTGTGAATGTAAGGCTTCCTCAAGTGGGTCTGTGTGTAAGACTCCCTTCCTAGAAATAAACCCTTGGTGCTTCCATATGTGGATGCCTTCCCAGCCACATTGCAGTTTACTGCTATATCAGTCTGCTTGGGATGCCAAAGCAAAATACCACACACTGGATGGCTGCAATGACAGAAGTGTATATTCTTGCAATTATGGAGGCTGAAAGTTCAAGATCAAGGTTCTGGTAGGGTTGGTTTCTCCGGAGGCCTCACTCCTTGACTTGCAAATGGTTTTCTCCTTGCTGTGTCCTCACGGGCCCTTCCTCTGTGCATGCACACCCTTCTTATCTCTTTCTCTTCTTATAAAGGTACCAGTCCAGTTGGGTTACAGTCCCAGCCTCATGACCACATTTAACCTTACTTGCCTTCTTACAGGCTGTATCTCCAAATAAAGTTACACTCTGAGTGACGAGGGCTTAGGACTTCAAAGTATTAATTTTGGGTAGACACATTTGAGTCCATAAGAACAATGCAACAATTTCTTCCATCTTTGTTTTTCCTGGATTCAGGCAGTAGAATCTAAGAGTGGGACCTGATGCCAAGGCAGTCCTGCAGTGTCCCTAAGGAAAGGCTTATTCTTAGGACTGGAAGCTACGCAGATTCATTTCGACCAACTGGTCCCCGGCACCAAGGAGAAGGCCCTTATAAGGAGGGTGGGGAAGGTGGCCTCTGACAGTACTTTCTCCCTAATAGGACAGCTGTAGAGGGAGAGGAGCCATGGCATGCCTCAGCACTTGGACTGAGTAGCTGAGTGACCCAGAGCAAGTTGCTTAACCCTCTGTGCATTGGTTTCCTCTCCTGTAGAGGTAGCAGCATTTCTGTAGACACCCAAACTGAATGGGGACTGAATGAAATGAGGGATATGTGACAGCTCCTCATCTAAGCTGGAGGGTCGTGTAGATTATAAGGGATAATTACAATTGCTGAGGGATGGGCACATGGTGGATGTTTCCACCTGGCAGGCTGCACTGCCACGGGTAACCCAGTGAATTTGAGTATGTGAACTTTGTCCAACTTTGAGCTCAGCCATGAATCTATAAGGGATTTATCTCCAGAGTTTTGTGGGAACTGGTGAATTTTCTCTGTAATCTGAGTTCTGATGCTGAATCTCCTCCTTCCCCAACCCAGAAGCCAGAAGGCTGGCTGAGGGTTCTGTGACAACTCAGTTGGGTACCCACCAACTCCAGGGGTATTCATCCATTTCACACTGCTACAAAGAACTGGCCGATACAGGTAATTTATAAAGGGAAGAGGTTTAATTGACTCACAGTTCAGCATGGCTGGAGAGGCCTCAGGAAACTTACAATCATAGTAGAATGTGAAGGGGAAGCAAGGTACCTTCTTCACAAGGCAGCAGGAAGGAGAATGATCACAGGATGAACTACCAAATACTTATAAAACCATCAGATCTCTTGAGAACTCACTCAATATCAGGAGAACAGCATGGGGGAAACTGCTCCCATGATTTGCTTACCTCCACCTGGTCTCTCCCTTGACACATGGGGATTATGGAGATTATAAATTCAAGATGAAATTTGAGTGGGGACACAAAGCCTAACCATGTCACCAGGAAATGGCAAAATTCACTCAATTTAACAGCTTAGGGTCTGTGGGAAAAACCTCAGCGAAACTGGAGGTGAGTGATGTGGTTCAGGCATTTCCATTTCAGTGGGATTCATGGAGCATCTGGGATGACCAAAGACCTTGTGCATAAAGGACTAGACTTGTGTAGACACAGGTGACACATTTGCCTTTTCTGTGTCATTTACTACTTTAGAACCTGACTTTGCTGTTGACAACGATGATGGTAATGATTGATGACAATGGTGATAGTGATGACAGCAATGATGGTGATGATGATGACAATGATGATAATGATGATGATGGCAGTGATGATGGTGATGATGATGATGACAATGATGATAATGATGATGATGGCAGTGATGATGGTGATGAGGATGCTGACTTCCAGGATAACGAAGAAGATGGTGATGCTAATGATGAGAATGATGACAATGATGATGATAGTGACATGAGGATGTTGACAATAATGATGATAACAATGATGGTGGTGATGATGACAATGATGATGATAATGACTGATGATGATGATGGTGATAACAATGATGATGAGGAGGATGGTGACGGTGAAGATGAACATAGTTATTTGCCTGATAACTAACACATGCACAACATTGAACATGTGCTGGACAATACCCTTGGTCTTTCTGTGCTTTGTGTCATTTAATGCTCAACCTTAATGAGGAGGTATCCTTCTTATCCCTACTTTAATTATTAAAACCTTGATTCTCAAGAAAGATCAATGAATTGTACTGGGTCATACAACCAGTAAGGGACTCTGCAATTGGCTGAGATGATGCTGGGCCTTGGTTGGAGAGTTGGGGAGAGTCTTTCATTTTACCAGGTGAAAGACAGGAAATTACAAACATTGGTGATGGGGGTAAAATCCCAGAAGAGTGTCTTCACTTTATCATCTAGAGGGTAACTTGAATTATTGGCCAATTTTGTACAAAGTCACTGAATAAGTCATGTAGACTGGTGGAAATTATTTCAGTCTTTGTAGACCCTATTGACTAATAAAATGAGCAACACTCAAAAACGAACTAAAAGGCATGGATCGACTAAATAGTTCCTGCAGAGATTAACCTTTCACAGAAATCTTTTGCTCATCCTTCAGTAAACAGGTTCAAAGTCACTTCCTCGATGAAGCTTTCTTTAAGTTCTCCAACATAGGATACTGCCTATCTTCTACAGTAATGAAAAACATGTAATATATTTGCAGGTTTTGTGGCAGAAAAGTATCACAGCACAATGGAATCTTTTAAGGACTGCTGTGTCTTCCCTGCTTGACTCTCCCAGTGGAATGATGGAGGCCTTGCAGGTCCCAGGACTTTGCCTGACACCAAGATGGTATTCAGTGAACACCTGTGAGCAGAACCATGGAAATTAAACAGTCTATGAATCACAAATACATTGAGTATGAACCTTAAATCTGTAATGAGGAAAAAGTCATGGTGTTAACAGAGAGCAAAAGTTTAATTTTGAAATATGCATTTTAGAAATAATAATAGAATTAAGAATTATATTTTATTTTCTTCAACACAATAATAGCTCAGACCAAGTACCAGCGTGGTGGGAGGGTTTGGGGTGTGGTGCAGATACATTTGGGATGTGAGTTCTGCCCTGAGGGAGCTTGCCTCTAGAGATAAAGCAGCCCCTGAGAGTTACTTTTTCTGTTGTCACTGAGCAGCCTGAAGGAAGGGGTGAATGTTAGAAATAGGAGGAGAGAAGACACAGGACTGAGCCTTTGGGCCACAGGAGTGGAAGTTTAAAGAGTGAGTGGGATTTCTCTAGGTCATCAAACACTTGCAATATATGCAAAAATGCTCCTGAAAGAAGAAATGTGAACGAAGACCTGGAGGTGTGAAGGAGGATGGCAAGCTGAGGTCCATGAGTGCCAGGGTGAGCTTTCGGCTTGGTGTGGAAGACAGATTTCCAGCCATGGATTTTTCCCTTGCTCATCACAACTCAGTTGAGCTCTCTGGGTGCAGATTTTTTATCTCTAAAATGATGTGATGAAGTAGGTAAGGAAAGGGTCTCTTTCCACCTAAGGGAGTCAGATTATCTATGGTTTGCTTTTCTTTGATGGCTTGAAAATGAAGTCTACTCATAACTGATTAATTCCTTCAGAAATTAATTGGAAAGAGTTCTGATGTTGGGATGAGGTCTACATATTAGTTTCAACTTCTTACTATACCTTGGGCCAGTTCTGTTCAGTTTAGCAAATATTATTATGGTCACCACTAGGAGCCAAACATTGGGAAATCTGGACACATTTGAGAATAAAAGGTGGTACCACTCCTTTTATTGTTGTGATAACAGGTTAAATTAAATGACTATACTAGGCAAACTAAGATGTGGGATCAGCCTAGCCATATACCATATTAAGCACTTGAGAAATATAGCTGAGTAAGAGATTCAAGTTCTGCTCTCAGAGAGCCTACAGTATAGTTGGAGATACAGCCATATTTGTTTATCCTCATGTTTATTTGCTGAATTGGTTACTCATCTTTTCCAAGCCTCAGTTTCTGCATCTCTATGTTGGGCCTAATACTGGCATCACCCTTGTAGGATTGCCCTTGATGTTAATAGATACTTCTAAAGATAATACACACACAATCTTTGCACAGTGGCTGGTACTGAATGAGCATGCTTTTGTTCACTGCCTAGAACAGCATTTGACATAAATAAAGTGTTCAATAAGTATTTGTTAAGTGAATGAATAAATAAACATTGACCACTGTTATTGTTGCAAATGTTGTTCATCCTGGATCCCAAAGTGATTTTATAATATGGTTTAATAAGTATTATGATATAAACAAGCATAAGGCCATCTACGGAGAAAAAAAATAGAGCACTGAAATCACCTAAAGAGGACATAAAGAAATGACTTCTGGAGAAGAAGATACTTGAACTAGGGGTTAAGCAATGAATAGCAAAAACCAAAAGTTGGAGTGGGGAAGGCTGAGAGGAGGGTGAGTATGTTCCAGGTGGAGACAACAGCATAGACAAAGGCACAGGGCTGGGACACAGCAGAGTATGTTTAGCAAACTACAAGTGTTGCTGGATCTTAAATGCAAGACATAAGAAGCAGCTGTAAGTGCAAGGAGAGAGTGTGGTAGACATGACTTACTGTAGGCCATGCTAGGGTTAGACTTAACCCTGAACAGGATGGGGAGCCATGGCAGGATTTTGAGCAGAGTAGTAACACGACTGGACTTATGTCTTAAGTTACCATCAATGTTCTCTTTTTTCTTCTATCATTAACTTCCTGTCTTGCATTTGCAGACAATACCATTCCTCCAGTAGATCTCCTCTGATGGATCTGTCCTTGAGAGTAGCTAGACCTTCTCTGGCCAAGGTGTGGGTCTTAGCTAGAGCTAAGCCAATCAGGCTCGTCCACGGATTTTGCATCTTAACTAGAGTGATGTCTTTATAAAGAAAATGACTGGAGCTGGTTCATCCTGGCAGAAGTGCTTGGAGACAGTCTGTGAGTTCCTGCTGCCCAGATCCCCAAGAGGGCCCAGGAATTTCCGTCAAAGCTGTAGTATCCCAGGTGTCTGTTGTCACACAGACCTGCTGGACTTACTGACAGTATTGCTGAGATCTGCTGTCAGCCTCAGTCTCTCATCCTGCCTTCTAACCTTATGCTAGTGCTTCTCATTGGCAGAGCAGGGCTAAAGTCAGGTGACTAGAGACTGAGAAATGTAGTTTATAGTTTCAACCCTCTCTAATAAAGAAGAGAATGTAGAAGGAAAAACATGAAGCTGAGAACTAGGATGCAAATCTACAGCACACTATTTTTTATGACTCTCTTTCCTACAGAGGTATTTTAATGTAGGTTTGCACTACAGGACCTGTGATGTTAATCATATACAATGGTAGATGAGGCCAAAGTCAATGAGGACCAGAATGGAATGATCAAAACTGGTCAGGCAATTATCACTGCAATGTAAGTCCCCTGAGTGCAATGATTCTCTTTCTTATTTATTCCTCTAACCTGACTCCCTATCTCCTAAAATAAGTGTTCAATCAGTATTTGTTGACTTTCTGACTGACTAATGGCAAACTTTTGTTCAATGATAGCTATAACTGAAAGTTGAAAAATCTTCTCACTGGCAATTTTCACATGTGATCCAAAGACCTTTGCAAACTGCAAATGTTCTTTGATGGGTGGTCACAATGTTTTATAAAAGACCTCAAGTCTCATAAACCACATGCTGTGTAGATCCCATAAGCATTCATTAAGACTAGTTAAACTACTGAAACAAAAAGATCCCAATGTATTTAAAGGCTCATCTATAATAATAATATTGAAGATAGTTATATTTGGCCATCAGGCAGCTTTTCTCCATGTTATGATGCAGGAACCCAGGAACTTTCTATTTTGTGGCTCTGAACTCCCCTAATGTCTTGCTTTTCTCAACTTCATTGAGCTGCGAGAAGGGGAACAAGAGTATGAAGTAGACCCATTGCTTCTTAGAAGACTTGGGAGAAATGACGCTCATCACTTGGGTCCATCTCATTGGTAAGAAGGAGCCCCGTGACCAAGAAGACTTAAAAACGTGGAAGAGCTGTGTGCAGTATGTATAGAGGAAGAAAAGGAAGTTGACTTCCGGGGAAGACCTGTCTCTGCCCCCACAGTGTGCATGTGCATATGTATGCATGTCTGTGTGTGGTATAAATTTTTTTCAATATAAATTTGATTCAATATTGTAAAAAGAACAAACAGTTTAAAAATTACTTTGATGATAATTAATTTACTCAAGTTTCACAAGATCTCATGGTTGCTGCTGCTTTAGTTTTTTCTCTCTTTATTTGTTTATTCCTGGAAGGGGAAGGAAAACACATATTTGAGGATTTACTGTGTTCCTAAATTTTGCTTAGTAAGCCATACATGTCATTTCATTGACTCATCATAATAACTTCTTGAGTTAGATTCTGTCACTCATCTTTCATAGATAAGAACATTGAGGCTCACAAAAGTTAAATAACTTTCCTCAAGTCCCAGCACTGGGAAATTGCAAACACATAATCTGGACTAAAGTTTGCTGCCTATTCACCAGGGCCACCTGCCTGCCAATGGGAGTAGGAAAGGCATTCACCATCAGAAGGCCACAAAGATCTCTGAGGATCAAGTACACAAGGAGGTATTCCCATACATGGGTGGCACTGGTTTTCGTATTAAATACTTAGGAGCAACTCCACTCTCACAAAGAAATGTGTTCATTCACAGTTTCATAAAACACAGTATTTCTAGTTCATCTTTTATGTTTTCTACCATTGATAGTGACACAGCAGACAAAGGAAATTGTATTCTATTATAAGAAAACAAAAGAATAAACTAGGCACTACACAGTGATAGTCAGAAGCCTACACCGAGCCCCACTGAAGGGAGATGACAGGTGTTTGGGGTCATGCCTGATGGGGAGTGAGTGTCCATGAGGTATGAAGGATTCCGCCCCTGACAGCTCCAGCCACTGTGGCTACAAGCAGAAATGGAACCTATTGTGGCCTCATTTTCCAACTTTTCAAGAGAAGCTGAGGCTGTAGATGTAAAATTCTCATTTTAAATATTAAATCAAATGAAAAAATAATACGGTTGAACAAGTCACAGTCACGGGCTAAATTCAGCACCAGGGACAGCAGGGGTGTGACCTCTGCTTTAGCTGATACTCTTAGGCTAGGGGTCCACAAGGCAGGAATTATTCACTCATCACCCCAGCCTCTCCTCTTTGTGTTACAGACAAAGCTGCAGCACTGTCAAGGACATGGATCTCTCAAGCTCCTGTTGGGCACATTGCAGGAAGTAAAGGGCATATCTAACCTCCACGCTCAGCCAAGCCAAAGCACAAAGGCAGCAACAGTCTCTCTGAACCTAGGGGAAAACAGGCACTGTTTCCCTCCCAGGCAGAAGATGCAAGCATTCCTGTTGCAGTGCAATTAGGAGCAGCAAAGAAACTCAGACATGTGCCCCTTCTGTGTTGGCAACTGATATGACAGAACTACATGAGGTGCAAAATACAGGCTTCGTGTGTGTGTGTGTGTGTGTGTGTGTGCGCGCGCGCACATTCGGTGCTATATGCTGAAGCCCAAGTTTCAGAGTGATTTCTAACTTGAAGCTGATGAGACGGGATATTGTGTCTTTTTAAAAAATGTAACCAACAACAAACTTTGCTTGGTGTAATTTTAGCAAGGACGCAAGTGTGCCAAGGTGCAGTATGTTATTGTTGAACTACTGTTTTGACAAAATAGTATGTCTGTGTGGTTGTGTCTGTGAGTATAAGGGAGGCAAGCAAAAAGAAAAAAAAATATGCACTTTTTAGGGAAGAGAGCAATAACAGAGAGACAAGAAATTTAGATTAGAAAGCTGTTAAGGTTCACTGTTGACACAGGTCTTCTTGGAAGCTGTTTGTCTGTAAAGAGGCATCCAAATACTCAGTTAATTCTTAAAACATTTTTTCTAGCAAGTGTCTCTGGAGTTTACCCTATGCTAGCACAGTAGTAGCCCAGGCCATTCCAAGATGCATAGGACATATTTCTGCTGCCCCATGTCCACTGGGGACAATTATGTAGAGCTGCACAGAACTGCCCCATCATCCCGTAAGTCACCAGAGTGGACAATATTTTATTACTATAATTAATGCAAAGGTCTGCTGGTAGTGACTGGCATGTAGCAACATTCCCAATAAATTAATAGGCACAGGGTAAGGTGTTTTGCACTAGTATTTCTTATTCTCATAACAAGCTCAGATTAGATCATATTATCAAGGAGGCAAAACTTAGAGGAAGGCAATACTGCAGAGTGATTAATAGATCAAGGCCTGGTTCAGCCTCTTACTAGTTGAATGACCTTGGTCACTTTACTTAATCTTATTGTTCCCCACTGTGCTTCTCTATGATTTATGGATTATAATAATGCTATTGCATTAGTTAGTTTTGGTGCATAACCAACCATCACAAAATCCAGCAGTTTAGACTTTAGACCACAGCCACTTATTACCATTCACGCATCTATGATTCCGCCGGGGCACGTCTGATCTAGGCTGGACTCAGCCGAGGGTTCTGATTTCAGGGACAGCAGCCCTGGATCTTATTCTCACTGCAGATCTCTGGGTTGGGTGAGTGACTCTGCTCCATGTGTTCTGCGTTTTTGTGGGGCAAGTGGGCTTGCTAAGGCATATTCTACTCATGGCAATGGCAGAAATGCAAGACAGCAGGCTCCATCTCAAAAGTATTTTAGAAGTCTCTGATGACATCACAATGGTGGTGGCCCATTGGTCAAACCAAGTCACATGACCAAGCCTAGCATCATTTAGTGGAGAAGTAGACTCTACTTCCTAGGCACAAAGTGGGGGAAAGAATATATATTTCTGAGCAATAATACAATCTACTAAGATATCTTTCCCCCAGAGTTGTTTTGAGAATTGTATCTAAAGAATGATATAAAATGCTTAAGAAAAGGTTAGGACACAGTGAGGGATCAATGAAGCAAGATAATTTGTTATTAGTAAGAATTTTCTTTATATGACGGATGACCCAATTGAGGCAGATGTTTAGGTAACTTGTCTGGGATTACACAGTGTCGAGTGACGCACCATGATTTGAAATCATATTGTCCAAATCCCATTCATTTTTATGGAAACCTATGGACTGTTGGGCACTGGAGAATAGATTCTAAAGACCCAATTAAGGCAGGGTATGCATTCTAAATATACAAGCTGGCCCTATGTAGGAAGGCAGATTTACTGTCTTGAGAGTTCAGAGAGCAAACCTAGGTGAGCAACGGCCAACGCTAAGTCCCGGGAGCTAGAGTAAGAAAATAAATCACTGTGACAACTATGCATTGAGATCCCTGTGTACCAGGTCCAGGGTGAGGAGACCAGGAGCCTGGGCCCTCAGGTGAGAGCTAGTGATTGTTCCTTTGCTGTGCCTGCTTACAGGCTCCACAGCCTGACCCCACACACTGGCCCTGGGGAGCCTGTGCTGGCGGCTGGAGGTCCCCCTTCTCTTTTCAGCCAGTCAGTGGGAAGGAAGAGATTTCCTCTAGAACCCTTCATTTGCTAACATTTAGTTTCCTCCTCCAATCTTTCTTTTCCTTCCCTGAGGATCTTGAGTTTATAAGTATTAAATGTTTTAGAACTCTCTGAAAGTACTACATTAAATGCAGAAAAGGCTGGCGGGTTCCCTGGGCACTTGGTACTAATTTCTAGCATGCCCCTTGTATATTGGCTTAAATGACTTGCTTACATGTTTCAGTCTACTTCCTGCCCTCTCCTCACTCTGTGCCCTCAATCCTTAGATGGCAAACCCATTGTAACATTGTACCCAGCACATGCCTTAACCAGGTCACCCATTCAAAAATGGGTGACTAAATGAATGATGGATGAAAAAAAATGTGATGAATAAATAAATGAGTCAACCAATTATACATAAATGGGTATATGGGTGAATGAAGGAGTAGATGGGTCAATGGGTGGGTGCCAGAAGGTGAGAGGGAACATAAAAGGGTAGGTGACCCTTAAGCCCTAGTTACAATTAGTCTTTGTCAACAACTGTATTCTTCTGTTCTCTTGCTGCTAATAAAGACATTCTGAGACTGGGTAATTTATAAAGGAAAAGGTTTAATGGACTCATAGTTCTACATGACTAGAAAGGACTCACAGTCATGGTGGAAGGCAAAGGAGAAGCAAAGTCATGTCTTACATGGCGAAGGCAAGAGGGTGGGTTCAGGGGAACTTCCCTTTATAAAACCATCAGATCTCATGAGAGTTACTCACTATCATGAGAACGGCATGGAAGAAAACCTGCCCCCATGATTCAATTACCTCCAACCAGGTCTCTCCCATGACACTTGGGAATTTTGGGAGCTAAAATTCGAGATTCAGGTGAGGACACAGCCAAACCATATCAACTATCAAGCACATCTTGGTCAAGAAGATCTGGTTAATTACATTTATTGCATCAACTTTAACTCAGAACCTGAAGGAGGCAGGGGTCTTACATTTGTGTCAGTAGGGCTGTCTTGGTAGTACAGTTTTGAGGGAGATCATAACATTTGAGACAAACTCCTGGCCTCTGATAGACACTTGGGTAAATTACTAATATAGCAGAGCAGAGAATTCAAGCATGGGATCTGACTTCATTCAGCTACAGGCTCTTGTTTATCTGTCAGGAAAGCAAATGGAACCTGTGATCTGTGTATTTAGGGGTGTTCTTGAGGGAGATGTTATTGAGGGAGCTGGGCATAAATTGCCATGCAATTCTTTTTTTTTTTTTTTTTTTTTTTGAGACGGAGTCTTGCTCTGTCGCCCAGGCTGGAGTGCAGTGGCTGGATCTCAGCTCACTGCAAGCTCCGCCTCCCGGGTTCACGCCATTCTCCTGCCTCAGCCTCCCGAGTAGCTGGGACTACAGGCGCCCGCCACCACACCCAGACAGTTTTTTGTATTTTTTAGTAGAGACGGGGTTTCACCGTGTTAGCCAGGATGGTCTCGATCTCCTGACCTCATGATCCGCCCGTCTCGGCCTCCCAAAGTACCATGCAATTCTAACGGAACCTTTCAGACCACTCTGTACTTCTGAATTGACAGTGACCTCCTATGGCAGGGCAGGACATGGCACTGATACACAGGGAACCCTGGATGGTGACTCCTGGGAGGCACTCAACATGAACTTACTCACTCTCTAGATTGGCTGCCACCTGAATGATCTCTTTCTCCCCTTACTTCCAGTGGAACTCTTGCTTATAGCTCTCTCTTGATTCTAGGCTGCCTTAGACTCTCACTGACCTTAGACTCTCATTGACCTTGGTGTAGGCTGCAGACAACTGGAGAGTAATCTCTGTGTTAACTCATCTCTAGTTTACCAGAAGGTGCTATTTTAGCTGACTGTGGGGATAATGGTGACAAGAAGTCATTTCCAAGTACGCTGATTCTTCCAAGTACTGCAGGAGCACCTTTGCTGGAAAAAGTGATGGGAGATTAAAGAGAGGAAAAACCACTAGAGTAGACTCTGGAGTGGCCCTGGAGTCACATCTTAGAAGTGATGACATCAGAGCCGGACTATAAGTAAAAACAACTTCAGAATGCAGAGATAGAGAGAGAAGGGGTGTATGGCAGAGGGTGGGAACCCACAAGCAACATGCGAACTGAAAGGAACAAGATGCTTAGGGTATGAGATCTTGAGAAGACTGATGTGGTTAAATCAGTTCACTCCCTGGGCATGAATGAAAAGTCACAAAAGCATCCAATTGCATTTCATTCCCGAGTGGTCTTTTAAATGCCCAACAGGATTTGGTAGGTTTGATGAACCCAGCCAAGCTCCATCAAGCAGCAAAGGACTTGAGTGTCATATAACATAGCCTAGTGGAGTCTACTCCACAGCTCTGCTCATGATTACTGACATGTCCTCACCCTACAACTTCATTTACCAATTCCTTGTTTCTAGGTGTTCCAACCTTATATAGGAATATCTTCATCATGCTGTGCTTCTCATCTCCATCTCTATAGTTGGATGTAGTCTTCTCTTCTTGGGGGTTGAAGGATTAACTGTACACATTCACTTTCTCCAGGGCCTTTTAACTAGCTGCCTGGCTTAATCTACCTTTTTAATGCCTTTGATTGCTGGGGTAAGGGATAGGAATTTCAGTCATAAGACATTCTAAGGACATACCTCTATATGCATGACGTATTTCTAAAATGTAGACGTTAAATAAATATCCTTCTTCCAAGTCCTCATGTCTACACTGACCATTGGTATAAGAGAGCCACAGGAAATATGACTAGAAAAGCAAGTAGAGGCCATTACTCAATTGCTAATGATGGAAACACACAGACTTGTCTGAGATCTGGACTCAGTAAATAGCATATAAGATGGCATTCTAGAAGATTTTCTTCAAATGATAGTCTGAGCATTTTCACATAGCATCATGAATTCTCAAAGTCATAACACAGCCCTGACTTGGAGCTTCATCTCCTATCACTCTTCACTATTTCATTCTCACTTGAGCCACATGAAGATATTTATAATTCCTTGAATATGCTGAGAACTTGCAGAACTTGAGACTTTGTGATGTTCTTGCAGCTTCATGTGCCCTTATTCACCATCCCCATCTGGCAAATCCATTAGGCCATGCTCCAAAAGCTCATCTTAGTATTTATGCTCACTTTTAATATTTGGGCCATGGAAATGAGAGTACTTTATTGTGTGATATATGCCTGCCTTACTCACTAGTTTGTGAGCAGCTTGAGAGCCAGAACCCACTGTCACGTTTGCCACTTTGCAGGTCCTCAGTAAATGTTACTAGAGGAAAGAATGAATGAGTGTATGAATCAATGAATGCCTAGGTGAGGCAGTCAACTAATGAATGAAATGAGTAGATGAAAAAGTAAATAAATAGAGAACAAATGAGTGAATCAACACATGAGAAGTTGAGCACAGCAATCAAGAGAACAAGTGAATATGTGAATCAGGGTTAGTGAGAGCAGGTGAATATATTCAAGATGGATGGGAGATCCTCCAGAATACTCCAGAGAGATTGGAGAATTCCTTTTTACGTAGAATGAAATGTGGGATGAAATCAGGCTATCCTTGTGTGACTAGCCCAACTGGTCCCTTCCTGCCTCATCAAATGACTGAGCCAAATATAAACACCAGAATGCCATGCTGACTAAGGTGAGTGATTTGGAGTAATAATAAAAATGTGTTGTAAACAATTGTTCCTATTAGATGGAGGTATGGATGATATTAATTTTTCACCTTCCATTATGCTTCTCACAGGAACTCATCAAAAAAGCCACCCCAGATTCGCCAATTTTCTCCTAAGAAGTCAAAAAGATCTGGAAAGTAGCTCCCAGCTTGGGAGCTAGGATCTAAGTGCTACCTTAAAGAATTTTTGATGGTGACCCCAGCACTGCACTTCTAGTTTTGTGAGAAGCTTTGGACAGTGTCTATCAAATAGGAAGAATTTTACAATGAGTTTGGAATCATCCTGCCTGCACCTGTATCCCCATCTCCAGCGCCTACCAAGGAAGCCAACACTTACTTTCAAGTATGAGAGACCCTGCTGGATGCTTAGCTTTTGGGAAAGTGGAATCGTGGACAGACATCAAGACTTATAAATACCAGGACATAATCCACATAGAAATCAGGAATTAGTTGAAAAAAAATCTAGGTACCTGCATATTTGGAGAGAGTGCTAGTGGGGAAAAACCCCAAAACCGTGCAAATTTTTAAGAAGGAGGCTGGCTTTGCTGCCCCTCCCCTCCTCACACTGCAATGTGGGCTCCAAGCCAAAATTCTCAATTCTAGAAAATATTTTTTTCTATTTCTATCTTTTTTTTTCAAATATGCATTTCGTTATTTTTGGGGGACCCAAATAGACTTCCCTAATTTTGGTTCCTTCAGGGCTATGAAGCCCTAGTGGAATATAACAGGATGACTCCAAAACATTTTCACAAATTGTAAGTGGAGTCAGAATGTGGAGAAAATCCCCTATAAAGCACTGACCCAGTATAGGTTATGGTGCAATCTAGACAGGCCATGGGTGGCAATTACTGCATATCCTGTCCCATCTAAAGAGGCTGAGAAAACCAACAGGCCAAGGTCTCCATCTTGTCACTCCAGACAGGACCTGTCCCTGCAGATGGCCTGGAGCTGGCATCTTTTCATCAGATGTCCATGTACTTTCATATCCTAGTTGGATGGGAGGGCACAAGGGCTTTGGTGGTCAGACCTCTTATTCCTCCAATCTTATTAATCACTTAGCTTAAGTCCAAAGATAAACAGTGATTAACCCTTAGGCCCACAGCTTGTTCAATAAATGGTACAATTATTGTTTGTTAAAATTATATTGGTGTAATATCCTCATGTCCAAACAAAGAAAACAGAGCTCAAAGGTTTGCCTTTAGCACCTCTGAATTTTCAAGGGAAATATAATAAAGACTAAAATGTGTATACAAATCAATTATTTCATGTACCAATTTATCCATTAATTCAATGGATATTTAATGAGTGCCCACTGTAGGCTAGAGTTTGCAGGAGACACTGAGGACCTAAAAATGGAGCATAAAAAACACAGTCTCTGCTCTTAAGAAGCTTGTTCTGCAGAGAGGGGCTTCTTGTGTAAGTTGTTTCTGGAAAGCTGAATCAGCTCGCCAAATTTGGTATCCCCTCCTAATGTGAAGAGGAAAGGACAAGATCATTGGGTATAAAAAAAGAGAGGAGGGACCTTTTTTGACACCACGGAACCAATATTTAGTTTAGATTTTCTTTCTTTCTTTTTTTTTTTTTTTTTTTTTTTTTTTTTGGTGTTTGGCTGGTGGTGATGCTGGGGAGCTGTTGGAGACTTTGAGCAAGTACAAGATATTGGTTGCCATGTTGTTTTACAAATGCATCAGCATAAAAGGAGGAATCATTTTAGGTATTTGGAATTTTTCACATAGCCACCTATATTAGTCCATGAGTATTATTAAAATGGAATACCTGAGGCTGAGTAACTTATAAAGAAATGAGATTTAATTGGCTCACAGTTCTGCAGGCTATGTAAGCATGGCACCAGCATCTACTTAGCTTCTGGTGAGGCCTCAAGAAGCTTTTAGTAATGGCAGAAGGTGAAGGGGGAGACTGCACATCATATGGAGAGACAGGAAGCAGTAGAGAGGGGAAGGGGAAGTTCCAGACTTTTACACAACCAGACTTCACATGAACTGAGTAAGAAGTCACTCATTACCAAGGGGATGGCACCAAATCATTCATGAAGGATCTGCTCCTATGATCCAAACACCTCCCACCGGGCTCCGTTTCCAACATTGGGGATTATAATTCAACATGAAATTTAGAGGAGAAAACATCCAAACTATATCATTCCAACCCTGGTACCACCCCAAATTTCAGGTCCTTCTCATACTGCAAAATACAATCAAAATCTTCTCACATTGCAAAATACCCTCCCAATAGTCCCACAAAGTTTTAATTCATTCCAGTGTCTAGTCCAAAGTCCTGATTCTCATCTGAGACTCATCTTGTTCCACTATGAGCCTATAAAATCAAAACAGGTTATTTACTCCCAAGATATAATGGTAGTACAAGTATTGGGTAAACATTCCTTTTGAAAAAGGTAAAAATTGGCCAAAAGAAAGAAATAACAGGCCCCACACAAGTCCTAAGCCCAGCAAGACAATCATTGAATCTTGAAGCTACAAAGTATTGTCCTTTGTTTCTATGTCTGGCATCCAAGGAACACGTGTGCAAGGGAAACTCTGTTGTTGTGGCTTTTCAGGTTGCAGCCCTGGCTTTTCTTATGGGTTGGAGTTGAGTGCCTGCAGCTTTCTCAGGCAGAATATGGAAGCTTCCAGTGAATCTAACATTCTGGGGTGTGGAAGGCAGTGGTCCGCTTCTCATGGCTCTGCTTCTACAACAGACTTCTGTCTGGGCACTGGCAGGCTTACCACAACATGGAAACCACCATTGCTTACGGATTGTGCCCTCAAGAGTGGTGGCCCAAGATGTACCTGGAGCCCTTTGAGCTGAGGCTATAGCTGAAGCACCTGACTCGCAGGGAGAAGTATTGTGAGATTGAGCAGGGCAGCAGGTCTGGTCCCTGAAACCATTATTTCCTCCTAGGCTTCTAGGCCTGTGAGAGCAGGGGCTGCCTGGAAGATCTCTGAAATGCCTTTGAGACCTTTTCTCATTGTCTTGATATTAACATTGGCTCTCTTTTAGTTATGTGAATCTCTTTAGCAAGTGGTTGTTCCACCGCCTACTTGCATTTCTTTTCTACCACAAGGCTGGGCTGCAAACTTTCTAAACTTTTACACTTTGCTTCCCTTTTAAATATAAGTTCCAACTCCAAGTCTTTTCTCTGTTTCTGTATCTAACTGCAGGCTCTTAGAAGCAGCTAGATTACATCTTGAATGCTTTGCTGCTTAGAAATTTCTTCTGCCGGATACCCTGTTATCATTCTTAAGTTCAAACTTTCACAGACCCTGAGAGCATGGATACAATTCAGCCAAGCTCTTTGCTACGGTGAAACAGGGGTGAATTTTACTCCAATTCTGAATAATTTTCTCATTTTCATTTGAAAGCCCATCAACCTGGCCTTCACTGTTCATATCTCTATCAGCATTTTGGTCATAGCCACTTAACAAGTCTCTAAGAAGTTCTGAATGTCCTCTCATCTTCTTCTGAGCCCCTCAAGCTCTTCCAAACTCTGTCCATTACTCAGTTTCAAAGCTGCTTTTATATCTTCAGGTATCTTTATGGCAATACCCCCCTCCTCAGTACCAATTTTCTGTGTTAGGACATTCTTGCATTGCTATAAAACATGCCTGACTGGGTGAATTATAAAGGATAGAGGTTTAATTGGCTCACATTTCTACAGGCTGTACAAGCATGGCACCAACATCTGCCCAGCTTCTAGTGAGGGTCTTAGGAAGCTTACAATCACAGCAGAAACAAAAGGGGAAGACTGCATATCAAATGGTAAGAGAGTAGGCAAGAGAGAGAAGTAGGGGAGGTTCCCGACTTCTAAACATCAAGATCTCACATGAACTAACTGAATCAGACACATTTATCACCAAGGGGATGGTGCTAAACCATTCATGAAGGATTTGCCCCCATGAACCAATTACCTCCCACCAGACTCCACTTCCAACATTAGAAATCACACTTCATTATACGATTTGGAGGGGAAAATATTCAAACTATATCACCAGCCTTTCCCCTTAAGGTCACCTGCTAACACCATTTGCATTTTCTCAATAGACAGAAGTGAGGATCTAAGTGCTTGAAACTACTTGGAATTGCTAGAGGGTGACGTCTTTAATTTAAGTGAGGCTGACTTTGTAGACAGTTTGGAAGGGTGGCCCTGACAACAGAGTGGGGGTAGAAACAGATGGGAGGGATGGAGCGCAGACTGAGGGTGATGGCAGTGATCAAGGTGGGATGATGAAGAGCTGGGTGAAAGCCGTCATAGAAGGCTGCATCAATGCTTATGCATGGGCAGGAATTGGATAGGACTTATTGACCAGTTGGATCTAGGAAGAGTGGGAAGGAGGAAGGAAAAGTTTAGCAGATGATGACATTACTATTCACCACCCCTCCTACTCAGGCTTGCGTAGGAAGAATAACATCCACATCCATAGGAAATGTGAGTCTTCTGTCAATTTCACTAACTCAATGTTTTTGAGTTTTCCAGTATTAGACTGTCCTAAGTCAGCCTGTGTTTCTCCTTCTAAGGCTTCTAAAGAAAGAGCCAAGTGTTCCCTAATATTTTACTTATCTCACATTCACTTAGAAGCTCTTGATTATCTGCGATAGATAGTAAAATGGAAATATATGAAATTGTTGCTGAAACTGGAGAACTCTTGGAGGAGTGATTTATTAAGAATACAAGCTATGTTTTAACCTTAGGGTATACACAAGTAGTAGAAAAATGTCCTCCATTAATGTTTTACAATTGTTTTTTATAATTGTCACCTCTATAGCATATGAAAAGGTTTATGGATTCCCATATAATTGTAATTACATGTTCAATTTGTCTGAATGTACTGGGAATCCTTAGTGTTTGAGAATTGAAATGAGCTGGCTTTGGATGTCAGCTTTGTCTCTTTCTTAGTGGGTGACATGTGCCAGCTGCTTAAGCTTTCACAATTTTAGTTTTCTCATCTATAAAATGGGAATCATAAAATCAGCTACCTCCCTGGATTACTGTGAACATTGAATGAGGTCATGGATATAAATACATATCCTAGGGCCTGATACATGGGAAGTAATGAATCAGTGCCTAGTTGTAGAAGTTACCAAACAAAGATCTTTTGTGCATAATTTTCTTATAACTAAATAAAAATAAAAATGATAAGAAGTTTTGTGTATATGAATTTGAGAACCTCATTGTAAAGATTTATTTCTCCTCTCATTTTTGGGCATTAAATCTATCACCAATTGAGAAACCTGGCCATAATATTTTTTGTTAACATTAATCTTATCCCATCAATTAAAAAATAAAGATAGATCTGTCTATATTCTGAAGTCAGACTATGAGTATGTGAAGACGAGATCACTGAACCTTGCCTCTAATGCAAAATTCAATTTTGATTTGGATTTTAAAGGTCTGCAATTATCCAGTCAATATTATAAGCATATTCAAAGTCTGGTTTTCTTCTCTTCTGGAGGCACACTTTCCAGGCCCACTCTTTATCTACTTACTTACAGGAATACAAGTAACACTAGATCCGTAAATTCCCACGTCAGAATAAAATCACAGTCCTGTGTGTTTCTATCATCAAAACAACTTTTTTTCTCTATTCAGAGATAGATACAACCCAAGCTTCTCCATTTTTCAGCATCTGCACCCTGAATTTTATTATAAAAAAACAGAGTTTACATTTAGAAATGGCCAAAACTTCCTACCCGTATGTCAGCCCAGAGGAAGACAGCTTTAGAAAAGTATTTAATAATACATGTAGTTGAAGGGAAAAATCCAGTTGAAAGTCTTCTTTGTTAAGCCCGCAATATTTATTAATATTTAAATTCTTAGATTGAATGACACTTTTTTTCCCCCTAAGTCACATGGCTATGGGTTCTCACCATTAATCTTCCTTTCTCATAGATGTTGTCTTTCTGAAACAGTGTACTTCACAGGGATAAATGTGACATTCATTTTGCCTTTCATTCATTTTTATTCTCTTATTAGTATGAAAGATAACACGGAGCATGTTCTGTGGGCCAGGCACTGTGCTAAGTAATTTACATTAATTACTGTAGTTAATTCTGTAACCTGACAACATCTCCGGGATGTGGGAACTATTATTACCTGTTTGAGAGGAGGAAACTGAAGTTCAGAAAAGTGAAGAAAAGTATCGAGAGGTACTCAGGTGAGAAGCAGAACCTGTCCCGGTTGTAGTCACGTGTGGATAATGGAAGTTATTTTAAAGTCCAGATTAAATCTGAATTTTGCATTAGAGGCAAAGTTAGACAGTGATTCAGTTCTTCTGGTTACAGACAAACTAACCATGGCAGTGACTGGCTGTGAAAGACCAACAACTGACAGGGACATAGATAAGAAGAAGGCAGGATAAATAGGAAAAGGAGGTTTGTGGCAAACAGATTGTAAGGTAGGCTCCATCATTCCCACTGCTTGATGTTCACGTTCTTCAGCTATTTCCTCCCTTGGAGTGTGGATGGGAGGAGATCCACACCCAAAGGGAGTCATTTGGTTAGAAGCAAGTCATACAATTTGACCTCTTTTTAAGCAAAAGAAAACAACAATGGGGATGGGGTGTCAATTCTGTGGTTACATTATAAGACAATGGTATCTGCTTTGCTGAGAGACACTCCCGCCCTTCCTGGCTTTGAAGAAGCAAACTGTCATGTTGCAAGCTGCCTTGCAGAGGAGGCCACATGGCAATGAGCTGGGGGCAGCCTCCAGCAAATATCCAACAAGAAATTGAGGCCTGTAGTCTGACAGTCTTCAAGGAACTGGATGCCATCAACAACCATGTGAGCTTGCAGGCAGAGCTTTCTCCAGTCAAGCCCCAGATGAGACCACAGCCCTGCAGACCCTTGCGAGACCCTGAAGCAGCTAAGTTATGCTTGGGCTTCTGACCTACAGAAACTGAGATAATAAATGTATGTTGTTTTAAGCTGGTAAACTTGTGGCAATTTGTTATGGAGCAATAGATAACTAATACAAGATCTTTCAAAAGCACATCATTGAACGTATACCTCATTGGATATCATAATGATCTTATGAGGAGGGTTGTAGACTTGGAGTGAAATTGCTTTCATCAAAGTCACCAGAGTCCACTGGACACATTTCAGCAGTCAGCAAACGCCCTCTGGGGGCATTTGGTGCCGTTTAACAACCTTCTGTTGGAATACCTTCTCCCTTCTCTTCCATGACACTCATCACTGGTTTTCTTGCTACTTCTCTGACTACTCCTCATCATCTCTGGGGACATGCTTCCTCTGCCAATCTCTGGCATATGTGCAGTCCCTGAGGATGCGCCACCAGCTCTGCTTCTCTTTCCTCAGATGCGCTCAAGGCATTCAGTGCAACATGAATGCTGATCAGCCTCAGATCCACGTCTGTGCCTTGAGCTCTCCCCTGAGCTCCTGACTCAAAGGACCAACTGGGTTTCTTGTTTTGGATGTCCTTGGGAAAGCTCAAACTCAATCTTACTCTTCGATTCACCACCACAAAGAGTGATGCCTGCACCCACCACACTCCTCAACCCTCTGACCAGCCACATAGGTCAGAATGTGGCAGTTGCCCTTGACATTCCTTCTCCTTGAAACACTAATTCACTAATTCTGGTAGCGTTTATCTCTGAAACAATTATCAAGCCCACACTCCTCCCTTATTCCAGCCCAAGATGACTACCGTTATCTCAATTAGGTTTACATTCATTCCGAGGGACTATTATAACATTTTTCTAGACAATTTTCCCATCTTGTCCTCTTCAGTCCACTCCACACATTGCTGCTAAAATGACAAGATAATGGAAAGATAGACAAATTCTAATGAACCCCTGAAGCCTCTCTGCTTCTCTCATGTTAGGACCATTGACCATGAAACTAATGTGAAACTGAGGATGCTCAAGTTTATAGCTGTTCACTTGTGGGGCTCTTTCCAGCATGTCTTTCTCATTCAAAATAAATATTTATTTTTGTATTCAACTGTATATTCATGATTCTACATCATTTTTCTCAAAAAGTGAAGCCACACATGCTGCTTACAATTTTTCTTTGGTTCTGGGTTACCACTGAGAGGAAGGCCAAGCCCTTTGGTGGGACCTGGTTCTTGCTTGGCTTATCAATCTCATCTTCACTCTCTGCCTCACATTTTATCCCTGAAAAGGAAGAACATTTTGCACTTTTCACCACATATCATGCTATTTAATGTCTCTGAACCTTTGCTTATGTTGTTCCTTTATTCTGCAATCCCCCGCCCCCGACCCTCATCACCTTCCACCAATGCACATCCAGCCACAGCTTCTATTGGGTAACTTCCCCTCTTTCTAAAAGACTCTGCTCAGGAGTCAGAGGAGACTTCTTGGATGCCCTTTCTCTTCCCCAACAGATCTCTGTGCCTTTTTCTTTGTGCTTTTATAGCACCTTGAGCTTTTCTTTATCATGATTCTGATCGACTAAGTGTTCTCAGTGCCTGACAGAGGGGAGACCTGCAGCAAAAGTTTGTAGAGCTGTTACCAAATTACAGTTCTGAAACTTGGACAAGTTACTGGACCTCTTCAAATCTCAGTCTTTTTCCTTGTAAATGGATTGGGTTGATACATTATCTTGATGATGGTAGCAAGTTTTCAATTAGATTATGTAAAGTAAAAACGTTTGGCAAATATCAAGCGTTGTAGTTGATACAAGTAGAACTGCCAGTATTAAGGTATTTTCAGAACCACAGAAGTGATCTACTCACATAAAGCTGAACATTTAAATAAAAATCAGACTCCAGAAACCAGATAGAAAAATATGGTAAAAATTGTAAGGCAGTTAAAATCATAGGTATTAAGGCTAGATGACCCAGGCCTAAATTCTGGATCTGCAGTTTACTAGATTTTATAAGTTTAAGTAAATATTCTCTCTGTGCCTCAGTTTTATCATCTGTAATTGAAGATAATGATAGGGTTGCTCTGGTGATTTGATGTATTGTACATTTTTACCTCTTAGAGTAGTGCTTGGCCCTTAGGGTAAACCTTCAAACATCAACCACCTTTATTGTTATTATGATCAACAGAATTTGAGAGAAAGAGCCCTTTTGATGTCACAATAAAATCAAGCCTGATTTTAGCATAGATATCTAAGCTGCATAATCCCATTGCCAATAAAAACTTTGATCATACTTTTGTACTCATAGATAATGATGACAGAGTATAGAAGACACTAAGACATCACTAGCAGGTTCAATCCCAGGAAGGGGGATACACAGGGTGCTACTCAAAGCAGAATGCTGATTTTCTTATTTTTAAATATTTCAACACTTTACATATATATATATACAAATTTAACAGTAAGATTAAAATCCAAACAAAGCAAACTTGGATGCAATTTTAGCACATGGATTAGTGAAAAGAAAGAACAGAAATGCTGAGGCGAAGATTTTTAGACATAGATAGAATGAGTGTCTCCCTATGTTAAAGCTCTTTTGGATTTTACAATTTCAGAAAGTTCATTGATAGGAACGTATTATGAAGAGCTGTATGTAAGAGGTACCCCCTTATCTACTTTAGTGAGTGGATGAAGAAAGACTGGCAAGATGAACAGGGCAGAGCCAGTTGTCACTTCTAGTTGCCTGGGGAGGAAATACATACTGGTACAAACAAAAATGTTGCCAGGTTGTTCAGCAAACTGACTACAGTGTCAAGACTATCTAGATGCTGAAACTTAAGTGAACGTGGAAACTCAGAGAGATCAACAGAACACCAGAGCCTCATTTTGTCTTGAGGGCTCTTTCCAAATCAGAAGGTGAGCCCAGTTCTTAGGCCCATAGGATCCCAGCAGAAAACAGACAAAGGCTAAGGCTTTCAGTAAGTCCACGTGTGCATAGAGCAAGGTGGGATCCAAAACATCCTCAGCGTAAAAATGAACTAGAGGCAAATGTGCTTTCCTAGGCACTTCCGTGAAAATTGCCTGTCTTAAACCCTGATGTAAACTGGGAGTAAAACTAAAAAGTCACATGGAAGATAATTTAAAAGGGCTCCAGGCTGGTTATACACTCAGGCACCTGGCAATAGAAAACACACATCCTTTTTGGAGGAAACCATTTTTAACGGCAACTTTAAGGAATGCCTATAGATAACATTTTCTTTAAAGATAAACTCAAAATTTAAAAAGATTACAAAATGCAAACAGACAAAACACAATTGATAAGACTTGGCAAAAACAATAAACAGAAGAATCAAAAGTAAAAAATAGATATTGAAATTATCTGACCCAGAGAATAAGTAGTTTTTTTGCAAATTAATCTATAGTGACAAAACAAAACAAAACAAAACAGATTGATGATTGCCTGGAATGGGGGATACAGGAGGAGACAGGACGGAAAGCTTAAATGAGAAAACTTCAGCATTTGATAGATATATCCTCTCTTGATTGTTGTGATGTTTTCGTGAGGGTTAGCATATATTAAAATATCAAATCACACCCTTTAAATATGTGTAATTTATTGTATATCAGTTATAACACAAGAAACTTGGTTAAAATAAATATTTTATGTGTTTTAAATAAAAAACAGACATTATTTACAATATAACAATAAAAAGAAAATAATGTAATTTTAGTGCTTTGGTTATATAGGAAATTAAAAGATTTCTATCAACAATAAAAAAGAGAGAACATGGGAAAGTATGAGATAAAACTAAGGAATAGTAAAAATGAGTGATCAGTTGTATTAGGAAAAGAACCAAGGAGAAAAATAAGATATTTAAAAAATAATAATAGTTAGAATTAAAGAGTCAGTAGCTGTTTAACAGTTGATAAGGCACAGGCAATTAATGGTTTAATGAACTAGAAAACAGATTAGAAGAAATGGTTCTAAATGTACCTTAGAAGGAAAAAAAGGATGTAAGAGTGGTCAGTAGATATTAAGCACAGAGTAAGAAGGTCTAACATGTCTCATCAGTGCTCCAAAAGAACACAGTGAGGGAATGTGCAGAGGTGATATTTAAGAGATGAAGGCTGAAATTTACCCACAACTGATAAAAGACATGCATATGCAAATTCAGCAAGGAAAATAAATTCCAAAGAGTTTGAGTTAAATAAATCCACAGTTAGACATGTCATAGTTAAAGGTGCAACACCAAAGACAAAGAGAAAACCTTAAAAGCAGTCAGAGGGAAAAAGAGAGTTTACCTTTGACATTCGAAGGCAAGTTTCATTATTAGGAGCAACAATAAAAGCTAGAAAACAGCAAATAATATATACCACAATACTGAAATAAAATAAGTGTCAACTAAGAATTGTGTACATCAGTGACAATGTATTTCAAGAATGACGGTAAAAGTAAGATGGTTTAGAAAACAAACACAGAGATTGTGTAACCACCAAAAAAACCTCTAAAAAAATTCTAAAAGTTGTGATTTAGGCAAATAAGTCCAGAAGAAAGTCTTGAAATTCAAAGTAAAATAGCCAAATGAAGTGGTATTGTGTGAAGATATCTAATCAAACATTGGCTTTATATATAAAATATACCAAAGATTTGCAAAGATTAAAAATATATCAAAATAATAACAATACACAATAACAATACACAAAAAATATCTTGAATTACTGTTTCAATCTCTTTGTTTTATTTAAGAAAGAGGAAAAGATATCAATTAGCTCTAGTCTATGACAAATTAAATATGATTCTCAGCATTTTTGAATATTAATAAAAAGAAAACATTGTTTAAAACGGTGTTTAAACTAGGAGACAGAAAGGATAAAAGTGGCACAATTAATTAAAAAGTAGACAATAATTAGACAAAGCAAATTTAAAAATACAGCTTACTAGAACCTACAAAATAAATTTGTACAAAATAAATCCAAATATAGAAATGATTACAATAAATGTATGTTATCAAATGCTTCAGTTAAAAGACATAAAATTTCAAACTCAATAAAAAATAAAGCTCAGTACAAACTATATGAAAGAGAAACATCTGCAACACAGAGGTACAGACACCTTGGAAACAAATGGATGGGAAAAAGATATAACAGGCAGTTCTAGTCAGAAGGAAGCAAGCATAGCTATATTGTTGATCATTATTATTTTCCGAACATAAATAGATCACATAGAAAAACTGACCACATATCAAGAAAATCTACATTTTTGAACACTTAGAGACACAACTCTAAATAATTCATATATTAAATGAGCAATCATAATGAAAATTATAAATATTTAGTGCTGAACAATAAGAAAAATAAATCATTCAAAAGGAATGTGATACAACTAAAGCAATATTTAGAGAAAAAAATCATGTCCTTGAAAGATTATTCTATAAAAGAAGAAAGGTTAAAAAATGATTAGCTAATTCTCCAACTTATGAGGTTAAAAACAGCATAAACACAAGAAATCACACAAGTAGGAAATGATTATTTTAAATAAGTAAAATTAATGAAATTAATAAAAAACATGGAATATAGAAAGAAAAGAAGGCACAAGGAAGAAATAAAAGAGAAAGGAAATCTAACTACCAGGCAGAAGATATGAAAATGATAACAAAATATTATGAACAACTTTATATTGATAAGTTTTAAATATTAGGTAGAATGAAAACATTCTTAGGAAAAATATAATTCACTCAACTGACTCAATAAGAATAAAACAAACTGTAATAGCCCTACCACAAGTAAGAAAACTTTAAAAATCTTTTTAAAAAACTTCCCACGAGACATTCCAGGCCCAATGACCTCACTAGTAGACTTTACCTGAGAGTCAAGTAATAAATAACTTAATTTTACACAGATTTTACAGATTACAGAATAGAACACAGCTCAACAAATTTGGTGGCCAGGGTAAACTTGATATCCAAATCTCAGAAGAACTTCATGATTATGGGAAAATTTTCCTGTGAATATAGATGCAAAAATCTTTAAAAACTATTAGCATACAGAAAGCAGCCCTGTATAAAAAGGATCATCCATCATTCACAAATTGGGTCATTTATAGAAATGAATGTTTGGCTTAACACTGGGAAAATAATAAATGTTATATACCCTATTAAAATAATATAGGAAAATTGTATGATTATCTCAGTAGTTGCCAGAAGAAAACACTTGAAAACGCTTGATGACAATTGTATCTACCTAGGAGAAAAATCTCTTAATAAACTAGGAAGAGATGAAAACTCACATCACAAAGCCTTTAATACACATTATCCTTATGACTGATACACCGACACATTCTCTGGAGGTCAGAGACAAGAGGACCTATGCTATTACCAGTGCAGTCATCATGGTATCAGCAGTCCCATCCCAGACAGTCCAACTGAGAAAGAAAACTTACAAGATTTCAAAAGGAAGTAACACCTCTAGCATATTTGTGAATAAAATGATTGCCTATATAGAAATCCTAAAAGAAACTGGAGATAAATCATTTGGATTAGAAGAGTTTAAGTCTTCTAGACCTAAAATCAATCTACAAAAATGGATCATCATTGTATATACAGACAATGAACAGATAGATAATGTAATTTAAATAAATAAATAATTGGTAGTAACATCAAAAATGTAAGAAACTTAGAAATATATCCAACAAAACATCTTCAAAGCTCTTATAAAGAAGACTAGGAAAGAAAAACAGCTTTGAGAATTTAAAGACCTGTAGAAATTGAGATATCATGGATGTATGGATTGGAAGATTCAGTGTCATACCTATGGCAATTCTCTCCAAATTGATTTATAGACTCATTGTAATTCAAATATTACCCCAATACGCTTTGCGAGCATGTGGGTATGTGTGTGGAAATTGATCAGTTTATGGGCTTGCAAATGACAGAAAAATAGAGATTCTTCTGAATGAGAAGAATAAGGTTAGTTGTCTGACTTTGACAGATATAAATAATTATTTGAATGGTAGTAATTAAGACAGTTTTATATTGTTTCTGGGCTAGGCAACCCAACCAACAAAATTGATTGAGTCACAAATTGTGTGTGTGTGTGTGTGTGTGTGTGTGTGTGTTTAACATATGAGCAGATGTGGCTTTATAGATGAGTGGCAAAATAATGGACTTTTAAATACATGATACAGAACAATTTGTTATTCATATAAAAATAGAGTTCTACCTCACAGTATACAGAAAAATGAATTTCAGATTAAAAAGACTTACATGTGAAAAACAAAATGGTACAGTAATAAAAGATAATATAGTGTAATATGTTAACGAATTTCTGTGAACAAACGTTTCTTAAGGCACGAAAAGCAAAATCCATTTAAAACAATTGATACATTCAAAAGACAGCAAAATAAAGGAAAATACAGACTAAAAAATGGAAAAAGTATTCACAATATATATAATTGAAGTTATATATATTGGTTAGTATACAAGATAAACAAAGAACTCCTATAAACTTATCAGAGAATTTCAAGTGACCTAATAGAAAAATGGGCAAAAGACTTGGACAGGCACTTGGCAAAATAGGGAACTCAAATGGCCAGCGACAGAGGAAGAGGTGTGTGATCTCATTGATAAATAGGAAAATGCAAATTAAAACAATGACGAGTTACTATATTACACTCACCAGATGGCCAAAAATTATATCTAACAGTAAGAACTTTTGGCAAGATGGCCAAAAATTATGTCTAACAGTAAGAACTTTTGGCAATGCTAGAGAGCGAGTGAGACTGACATTTCTCAGGAGAGTGTAAATGGGTGCAATCACTCTGGATAACAATATGCCATTATCTAATAACATTGAAAATGCATACATCTTTTGTCTCAGTATTTCCTTGCTTAGGTGTACACCCCTAGAGAATCTCCCCTACATGTACATCTGGAGACAGGGAGAAGAATGAGTCCAGGGAAGTTTGTTGTAGTAAAACACTGGAAACAGCCCAAATGTACACCAGGAATAGAATATCTAAGTACATTCTGGCATAGTCACATAATAGAATACTGTTCAGCTGTGAAAACGAATGAAGCACAGGTACATATAACAACATGGGTAAATCTCAGAAACATAATATGGAGCCCCAAATCCAAACAAACAAGCAACAACAACAACTGCAAAATAGCTCATGTTGTCAGGAGAATTCGTTCAGTATCATTCCATTTATATGAAGTTTAGAAACATGCAACACTGAAAACAATAATTTTTAGGAATGCAAACAAATGGAGAATCTATAAAGAAAATGAGGGTGTGGGAAACACGGTGAGAGAAGGAGCCAGGATGGGGGAGGGAGGAGCATAAAGTTCTAATTCTTAAATTGGGTTACACAGGTGTTTTCTTGTATTTTTAATTTTTGTGCCTTACATTTATTTTAGAAGAATTTGTGTATGAATTCAATCATTTATAAAAAGAATTGTATGTATATTTATAATATAGTTAAAAAGCAGACATATGTGTAGCTGATGATGGAAATTATTCCATTGTTGATGAATATGCTGTCAATATGGGTAAGAGAGATCACTTGGATCTCAGGCATTTTGAAAGACTTTATGGAAATGAAGGTTTAAAGGAGGTCAAAGCTTTGTTGAGGTGAATTTCATCCATGGTGAGGATGAAATTCCAGCTTTGGCAAGGGTGCAAGAAGTGCAGCTTTTAAAGTAGGGAGGGTGGACTTCGAATACTTTACTACCTTAAAAATGGCATTTTAGAGTAATTGGAGTTTGGCCAATCTAAGAACAGGTAAGCATTAGATGGTACACCATGTCATGTAAGTCTCCATGTGGTACTGTGGTTAATAGTGACCTTGAGTTTGAGCCCTCTGCCAACTTTGTTGCTATTTGACCTTGGAGGAGTCATTTTATTACCTTGAGCCTCAGTGTCTTATTCCACATGATGGAGATAAGAACTATGCATACCCCACAGTGTTGCTTTGAGGGTTAAATAAAGGAATACATATGATGTACCTGGAATAGACTGATGGACACTGAATGTTGACCACTGTTTTATGATGTGGTTGAGATTACTGCTAGGGATGACAGATAGAAAGGATAAGAAATGCCAGGAAACACAGGTGTGAGGATCTAAGTGCGACAGGAGGGACGTCTTGTTTTGGGAACCAGAGCATCAGCCGACTGGAGCACTGTGGCCCTGAAAGGGACAGGGGATGAGAAGAGGATGAGAGGCATGAGTAGGAGTCAGATTGCAGAAGACTTTTTGTGCCACGCCAGAAATCTTGAACATGACTTGCAAATGATGAAGGCAATACCTGAAGGGTATTTGGCAGGAGAGTAGCACTCTCATTGGGAGGATGAGTATGATCTGAAATCTAAGCCATGTGCCTTTGGGGCTGCATCTGCCCAAGTGACCATTTTATTGTTAGAAAGATCCTTCTGGCTGCCTCCTTGTGGAGAGTGGCTTGGAGG
The DNA here is from genome assembly GCF_002776525.5 of Piliocolobus tephrosceles. Taxonomy (NCBI): domain Eukaryota; kingdom Metazoa; phylum Chordata; class Mammalia; order Primates; family Cercopithecidae; genus Piliocolobus; species Piliocolobus tephrosceles. The sequence goes on along the minus strand of NC_045439.1, from coordinate 8,823,835 downwards.
GGGCCAGATGGGGACTGGTTGGACAGTCATGTGGAAGGCTGTCACTGCCATCCTTGCACAAGTTATGAGAAGGTCCTACGCTAGGGTGGGGCCAGGAAGGAATATGAGCCACACAAAAGCGGCATCTCTGACAGGATCTCTCGGTGGTGGCTTAGTCTCAGAGCTTAATTTAAATGCCAAAAGGGAAATGGGGGCGGCATAGGGAGTGGGGTGGAGGGGAGGAGACAGAGCTCAGATCTTATCTGGACTCTTGGGCTGTCATCGGAGCTGCTCAGAGCAGGTGCTTCAAAGGCTTTGGCGTTCCCCTGCATTCGGGCCCATGTCGGGTACACACACAAAGCGGGCATGCATTATTCAGGTGGCATCGCATCCTCTGTGCAGCTCGTCAGAGCTTGCAGCTTCAGGCCCTCCTTCCCCAAAAGCCCATTGTTAAGAATTATAAACAAACAGGATGGACGCCTCTACAGTTACTACACTGGTGCTGCCAGCGGGATCTGCAGTCATAACAGGAAATCGTGCACTTGCTGCAGAAAGATTTTGTTCTAAGAGGCAGCATGAATGTCATTGACCTAAATTCCAGTGCCCTAGCCTGTACCTGCAGAACTTTTCAGCAAAGAAATGCCAGTGAGAGGCAGATTAAAAGGGTCTCTAACTATTTCTTTCTTTTTGTTTTATGAAAATCCATTGCCACGACTATCTAGTGACCCTGAAACCTACTTCCAACTTTGCAATCAGCTCCCCAAAAGTTGACTTAAAGGTACAGATAAAAACGATGCAGGGGGTTTGGATAGAGCAGAAGGTGCTGGCTTTCTACTAGTGGAGGCTGATGTCATCTGTGCTGCAACCAAGGGTAGTGATTGTGGCACACAGTCCCACCCTACAGGGATCTGCCTAACTACAGAGCTGAAAGGACAACGCAGGGGACCTCAGTCTTTCAGATCAATTACTAGTTGTTCTAAAGGACTGTGGCAATGTAAATTAGGTCAGCACCATTTTCTCCTTTACAGATAAGCTCATCCAGATGCAGTAGCCAAATGACTTGCCCAAGATATGGAGCTCAGAGAGTTTGCTCAGCTGCCCCATTTTCCTCTCACTCCAAGAATGCATCATCTCAGCATCTCACTCATTCATTTATTAATTCACTAAGTATTTACAGAGTGCCTACTACATTCAGGCATGGCGCTGAGTGCTCAAGAGGCAGCACTTAATACGCTGTAATCTCTGTCTGTAAAATGGTCACAGTCAAATACGAGCAGATAAGTTAGCTACTAGTTGGGACACAATGTAATAAGTGCTGCAATGGAGCTGTTAGAGGATTCCAGAGTAGACTCCCTTAGCCCAGGCTGGGGTATTCAGAAAAGGCTTCCTGGAAGAGGGGGCATGGATGTTGGTCCATAAAGGGAATAATCTGGATTTAGCAACAGGAAAGGGGAAGAAGGATGTTCTGCCAGAGGCATTTGTAATGTCAGCTGGATTGGAAACAGCAGAGCTCTGGCCAGCAATCATTCATTTCAGTTGGGTTAGGGGAAGCACAGGCCAATGGGTGTGGCAAGAGCTATTAACAATGGTGGGTCACATACTAAACGGGTATGAGAGCTGTTGTAACCACTCCATCTAAATAGTTAAATCGGAAGAGCAATTCTATAAAGTGGTCACTAGGAATCTCTTTTAAGATTTAGGAAACTGAGGCTTACAGAGTTGCAGTGACTTGCAGGGTCACATGGCGATGCAAGTGAGAAAAAGATTTTAAAATTTGGTCCCTAAATTCCGCCAGAGCCTCTTTTGGTGCAGAAGTTCTGATTCCTCCTCTTTTATCTCATCATCCAGAGAATAACCAACCTGGAATATGTATAAGTTTCTGTCACAGAGAAGGGCTTGCCACTGGAGAAAGCACGGGACATTGGCACAGTGGATACTAACATTGCATCAGGAGTGAGAATTCTGAGCACACAGGTCCCTCAACAGCTCAGAGTCCCTGTAATCATTTCCCTACCATAGCAATAGGGTCTCCCCAGAACTTGAAACTCCTAGGCTGTGCCACCCTCTTGTGATGAAGTGACGAGAAAGAATGTCATTGGCTTGTTTTCAAGAAGCACCTCACATATGTGCAGAAGGAAAAAGTTGGCCAAGGTAAGGCCAAGGGGAGTCTCTGCTTTTCACCCTAGTACAGTGAGTCTTGGGGAAAAGCTCGTCTTGCTGCAGCCATGAGTTGGGCCCTTAGTGTGGTTTCACTGAGAAACAGGCGGTAGCAGGGCTCTGCTCGTCTTGAACACCACTTTGTGCAGAGACAGCGTTGAGGCCAGCATTGAGGTCGGGGGCCCTCTGTTGGCCAGTGCTGCGTAAGGGGTTGTGGTCACCACGGCAGGTTGCAGGGTTCCTCAGGCTTGACTTGGAGTTCTAGTCCAGCTAACACCAACTGCATGATTTTGGATGTGCTGATTGCCTCTCATTATCCCCTTCCAAGAGATGAGAAGCGGGGCTGAGAGGGCAGGTAGGTGACTTGCCCAGGTCATGCGGTCAGCAGGAGGCAGAGCTCAGTTCCAACCAAGGTACTGTCAGGATCATTCTGTAGATCTTGAAAAAAAAATCTGTCTGTGCTTCACTTTCCTCACCTGTAATGAGAAAATTATCTTCCTACTTCAGAGAGTAGTGAGAACCACTGAGTGGAGAACATGAGGTTTTCCAAGATCTCACCGACTCTCAACATTCTGTACCCTGTGCCTGGAATATTTGTTCCTCAGTCCTGCTTTCCACTTTCCCACCTCTCCCACACCTAATTCATTCCTTTCTATTCTTTATTTTATTTTTCTGTCTATTCTTGAACCCAGATTGAAACATCATTTTTGCAACAAAGCTATCTCTAATCTCCAACTGCCCACATTCAGTGCAAATTCCTTCGTGATATTTGTTGCAGCTTATGATTAGAATGCTCACCTGTGTGCCCATTTGATTACCATTAACCCAGCATTGCTCCATGAAGGCAGTCACCATGGCTGACATGTGCTCCCCACTACACTCTTGGGCCAAACAAATATAGAAAACTCTCAATAAATAGGGTACATTGCCAGTAGCACAGACAACCCTGGCTTTCGGAAAGGCTGCAAAAATGCAGCAGCAGCTGACTTGTTGAATGAATACATGTTCACTTCTCTCCGTGACTGCCAGTCTCCCTGACTAGGGTTTACCAAATCCCTGGCAGTTTCACCTTATCTACTTGATGGTGTTATCCCACGTGCCTGTTAAAATAAAATGTTGCACTCCTAACGAAATGATTGTATTCTGCATAATGCATCAGTAATTAACCTTGCAAAGTTACTTTTCAAATCACTCACGAATGTTCATTGCTAGGTGTGTGCAGTTACCCCCCCGCCCACCTTCTGTTTATATCTGCATAACTGTGTTGGTTGTGCTATTTTAATTCTCCCTGTATATTTTGACTTTATTAATTGATTCCATCTGATTACATTAATCATGAGTAATTGAGATGTAAAATGGTTTTCAGCTGAAGTTTTTCAACAATCCTTACAGTAAAGAGAAGGGGACAAGTCTCTAATGGCCAATTGGTACTAGAAGCATTTACTGTTTACCTCCTGTTCGATGTAAGTGCGATTCATGGAATTCCAAGTTTCTAATGCTTCATTGATTTACAAAAAGCATATTTTTAATTATAATGGACTGCTAGTGTAAAGCGAATCTTTAGGACTAGTTGTTTGATCTCTAATTTTAAAAAATGTGAATGAGTAAATGTTTAAATACACAATAACACTTGGAAAGGCTGGTTGTGAAATAAAAGGCAAATGACGCATACGCATAAAGAGAAAAAAGCTTCTCTGTGCTATAGGAATCTTCCCTACGGAGGTAGCCAGTGACCAATCTTGTGTCTTCAGGCGTTTTCTTCCATGTTTTTGTCTCTACATGTATTTTATTCGTTTACATAATAGGAATTCAACTCTCCATTTTGTATCACAACTAACTTTAACCAATAGACTTAGGAAAACTTTTCATGTGAAATCTATGTTTTCTAAGCTCTCTGGTATTCTATATTATATGTATACTGTAATAAATTTAATGAAGTTTATTTAGCTTGGTAGCAATTGTTGACCTGTTCACTGTTACACCTATACCCACAAATTTGCCACAAAACGTCTCCGTACATATATCATAATATACAGGATAGATTCCTAAAATTACAATTCCTAGGTACTTTGTCCTGCCTGTGTAATGCACATTTTCATTTATTTTGCCACACAAACAAATAAGAAGTTTGTTACAATTATTCAGTTTACTTGGTCTGGTAGTCCCTGGACACTCCACAGCAGTGCTATGAAAAATTCTCACATGACACTAGGGGTAGTGGTTCATGCCTGTAATTCCAGTGCTTTGGGAGGCCGAGGTGGGTGGATTGCTTGAACCCAGGAGTTACAGACCAGTCTGGGCAACATGGAGAAACCCATCTCTACAAAAACTACAAAAATTAGCGTGGTATGGTGGCGCATGCCTGTAGTTCCAGCTAGTCAGGAGGCCGAGAAGGGAGGATCACTTGAGCCCAGGAAGTGGAGGTTGCAGTGAGCTGTGATTGCACCACTGCACTCTAGCCTAGATGAGAGAGCAAGACACTGTCTCAAAAAAATATATATATATACATTCTCAGATGAGCCCCCCATGGCAATATATAATTTATTTACAAAGTTCACCTATTTTCACCTGTATGCTTCCATTGCTAATAACAAACCTTCTTTCTAAACTCTGGTCACCTCTGCTGGCCATGTACGTCTTCTTCAAGGAAAAAAAATTGACAATTTCCATTTCACTTTGCTCTGGGTTAAATTGGTAGATATGCTAATTCTTATTCATTTAGAGGGATTTTCCTTCTTTAAAAAAATTGTGAAAGTGAACAGAAGTCGATGTTTCTGCCACATTTTCATGGAAGAATTGCCCTCTGGGCTGTGTAGTGCAGCAGTTATGATCAGGAATTTAGGAGTCCAATGGGCTGGGCCTCCCTTCCTTAGCAGACCCTGGATGAACCACTCAGTCTTTGTGCCTCAATTTTGCCATTTGTAAGGCTGTTGTTTTCTAAGGAGTACGTTGGTCACATATGTTGAGCCTGCAGGACAGCAAACATTGTGATTGTTGATATATTTGTAGCTGAGAAGTAAAAGATAGAGCTTGAAAGCTTAGTTATGTATTTAGACAGACCTGGAGTCAAAATGCCGCTTGGCAGCTTTTAAAGTAGATGATCTTAGGCACCTTAGTAATCTTCAGCTTCCTGGTCCGTAAGCAGAAAATATAGCAGTACCTATCTTACAAAGTGTCATGAAGGCTGAAAAAAAGGTGCTAAATAGAGTGCCTGGCAGGTAAGCAGTCAGTGAGTGGTAGCTGTTCTTATTCCTGTTATTGAAATATTTAGACAAAAATGTCCTGTTGTTCACTTAAGATGGGAAATCTTTCTTGAGGCTCAGTGCTCAAATGCATGAACACTCCACGGAAGAAAATACATCTCATTCTCCACCCCATAAAGGGCTAACTAGGCTGGGTGCTGAAAGCTTATTATTTTCTAGGAGATTTTTATACAAAAATCTATAGGATGTGTTTTCTTTGGAAAAAGAAAGAACTTCCCATTCCTTCTGATTGATGGCAAAATTCCTTGAGAGAATAACAAAGCAGAAGATGGCACTGCAGAAGGTGACCCTCTCACCTCTGGGGCTGGTGGCTCAAATTGGCTTTGCCACCTCCACTACAAAGACCACAGCTTTGCTGAATTAAAAATAAAGACGTAAGCCAGTAAACCCAAAGTGAATGGAGCAGATTGTTTAACGTGACTTTCCCTTATCTGCACAACACATGCATAAGATAATGCCGTTGACATTTTTGTCAAGGAAATGAGATGCGGACCCTTAGCATCACTTTAGATGGAAGTCATGGGGAGAGGCATGGCAGTTGGTGTGCCAGAACCCAAGCATTCGATGATAAGACAGACACAGGATGTCTCCCATGCTCTCCACACCAAGTGGGTAATGGCACTCATGGCTCTCTTGTTTAACTACTTGGGAGAGAAAGAATGATCCATCCAGCCCTGGAAAAAATAAAACGGAGTCACACATAAGCCACTGAATGTTAGCAGTGCAAAGGAGCTTGAGATTATCTCTTCTTCTTCTTTGTGTGTGTGTGTGTGTGTGTGTGTGTCTTTCCTATTACAGGTGGTAAAACTAAGACAAGGGACTAACTTAGGATCAAAGAAAGAGGTAGCAAAGAGGTAGCATCAGGGCAGAAGGCTAAGTCAAGTGTCCTCCAGTAAAGAGAAGGTGCTCCTGTTGAAATATCAGGGTATATTTTGCCTAGGAACTCTCTCTTCTTCAGTAAGCTGAGAATATATTTTACTTCTACTTATAAGCCCTCCCTTATGCATCGTTATTGCTACATCTTTAGTTCCCAGTTGCTTGGTTTAAGCTACAAGTGTGCTTTATTTAGGCAAATTCAAAGAGAGTCCTTCACACTGTTAATTTGCTGAAGCATCAAACTAACGGTACGGAGAGAAGAAGATTAAGTTCTAGTAGTTCCCAATCTTGGGCCACAGCATATTAAGTCTGGGGAGGAAAATAAAAATAAAAATAAATTCACACCTAGACACACATGGTGGGACTGAAAAATGGTAAGGACTAAGACAATTTCAAAAGCAATCAGTGAGAAAATTCAGATTACTTGTAAAGGATTAACAATTAGGCTGACAACAGACTTCTTGTCTTCGATCCCAATGTCTGAAAGACGGTAGAATAATATCCTCAAAGCACTGAGTGATTATAAGTCTCAACCTAGTTCCCTACCCAGTTAAATGCTGATTCAAGACTGAAGTAAGACGTTTCAGGCAAAAAGGACATCTAAGACAGGTTATCACTCAGGGACTTCTGCTGAAAGGACTGTCAGAAGACATTCATGTGGAAGGACACTCAAGCACAAGAAGTGGAGGAATGTAAAAATACAATGCTAGGCAAATAAACTGTCTGACTATACATAGAGATTTATAACAAACAGAATAATTATTGTAAGTTTGAATTTGAATAAGTCTGAAAACAAGAGAATTCTAAAATATTAGACAACAGTATCATGAAAGAGAGAAGAGGAAATTGAATTCTCTATAGTCTTTGTGATATTCAAGAGAACAGTCATGTTGACTAGACTTTGCTAAGTCAAATATACATTTTCTCCTTTTATTTTCAGTTGACACATAATCACTTTACATATTTACTGGATACAGAGTAACATTCTGATACATGTATACACTGTGTAATGTTCAAATCAGGGTAATTAGCATATTCACTACCTCAAACATTTATCATTTCTTTGTGTTGGGAACATTCAAAATCTTCTCTTCTAGCTTTTAAAAAATAAATAATAAATTACTACTAACTATATTTATCCTATAGTGCTGTAGAACACTAGAAATTATTCCTCAAATCTAGCTATAATTTTGTATCCATTAACAAATGTCTCCCTATCCTTTCCTCCCCACTAGTCTTCCCATCCTCTGGTAGCGAAAATTAACACTTGCTGTTTCTATGAGCACAACATACTTAGCTTTCACATATGAGTAAGAACATGCCATATTTACCTTTCTGTGCTGACTTGTTACACTTAACACAATGTCCTCCGGGCTCATCCACCTTGCAGCAAATGGCAGGATGTCATTCTATTTTTATGGCTGAGTAGTATTCAGCTGTGTGTATATACCATATTTTCTTTATCCATTTATATGTTAATAGTCATTTAGGTTGATATCATATTATGGCTATTGTTAATAGTGTTGCAATAAACATGGGAGGGCATGTGTCTCTTTGACATCCTGATTTCATTTTCTTTAGTTAAACACCTAGTAGTGGGATTGCTGGATCATATGGTAGTTCTGTTGTTCGATTTTTGAGAAATCTCCATACTGTTTTCAATCATGGCAATACTGGTTTACATTCCCATCAACAGTTTATGAGTTACATTTTCTCTGCATCTTTGCCAGCACTTGTTGATTTTTGTCTTTTTGATAATAGCCATTCTAACTAGAGTGAGATGATATCTCATTATGGTTTTGATTTGCCTTTCCCTAATTAGTGATTGATGTTGAGCATTTTTGTTTTTCATGTACACGTTGGCCATTTGTTTGCCTTTCTTTTTGAGAAATGTCTATTTGATCCTTTGCCCATTTTAAAGATGTATTATTATTATTATTTTGCTGTTGAGTTGTTTTAGTTCTTTGTATATTCCGGATATTAGCTTCTTGTCAGGTGAATAGTTTGCAAAATTTTCTCTCATTCTACTAGTTGGCTCTTCACTCTGTTAATGTTTTTGTTTTTGTTTTTGTTTTTTTGGCTGTGCAGGAACGTTTTGGTTCAACATAGTCCCATTTATCTGTTTTCGTTTTTATTGCCTGTGCTTTTGAAGTCCTAACTATAAAATCTTTGTTCAGATCAATGTTGTGAAGCATTTTCTCTATGTTTTCTTCTAGTAGTTTTACAGTTTGAGTCTTACATTTAAATCTTTGCTCCATTTTGAGTTACTTTTTGTATATGGTGAGAGATAGGGGTCTAGTTTTATTCTTCTGCATGTGGATATTTGTTTTCTTGAGCTATTTATTGAAAATCGTGTCCTTCCCTTTCCCCAATATACGCTCTTGAAGTCTTTGTCAAAAATTAGTTGGGACCAGGCACAGTCACTCATGTCTGTAATCCTATCACTTTGGGAGTCCAAGAAAGGAGGAGCACTTAAGCTTCAGAGTTCAAGACTGGCTTCAGAAAGATGGTGAGACCTTGTGTCTCCAAAAAAGCAAAAAGAAAAAAAAAACTAGTCTGGTGTGTTGGTAGGTGACCAAAGGCCTAGCCACTCAGGAAGCTAAGGTGGAAGAATTGCTTGAGCTGAGGAGGTTGAGGTTGCAGTGAGCCATGCTCACACCACCTCACTCTAGCCTGGGTGACAGAGTGAGACTGTGTCTCAAAAAACAAAATCAATTGGCCATGAATATGTAGATTTATTTCTGATTTCTCTATTACGTCCCATTGGTGCATGTGCCTGTTATATCAATACCATACTGTTTTGGTTATAATAGTTTTGTACTATATTTTGAAGTCAGTAGTATGCTGCCTTTAGCTTTGTTATTTTTGTCCAGTATTGCCTTGGCTATTTGAAGTCTTTCATGATTCTACATGAATTTCACAATTTTTTTATGTTTCTTTGAAGAAGGCCATGAGTATTTTATAGAAATTGCTTTGAAGCTGTAGATTGCTTTGGGCAATATGGTCATTTTACCAATATTAATTCTTCCAATCCATGAACATTTTTTTGTGTCCTCTTCAATTTCTTTCATTGATGATTAATAATTTTACTTGTAGAGATATTTCATCTCCTTGGTTCAATTTATTTTAAAATATTTTATTGTTTTTTGTTGCTATTGAAAGCAGAATTTCTTTCTTTATTTCTTTTTCAGCTTGTTTGTTGATGGCGTATAAAGACATCACTGATTTTTTTATGTTGATTTTGTATTCTGCCTCTTTACTGAATTTGTTTATCAGGTCTAACAGTTTTCTTGTGAAGTCTTTAGGTTTTCTCTGACACCTTCTTTTCCAATTTGGATTTTTTTTTTTTTTTTTTAATGTTCTATTGCTGATTACTTTAGCTAGGACTTCTAGTACTATGTTGAACAAGAACAATAAAAGTGGACATCCCTTTTTGTTTTAGTTTTTGGAGGAAAAGATTTTAGCTTTTCTCTATTTAGTATTATATTAGCTGTGATTTTTTCATACCTCAGTTTTATTGTGTTGGGGTATATTCCTTCTATATCTAAGGTATTGAGAGTATTACCAGGAAAGGATGTTGAATTTTATCAAATGCTTTTTCTGTATCTGTTGAGATGATCATTTTTTTTTCTTCATCCTGTTGATGTGAGGTATCACATTTATTGATTTGAGTATGTTGAACCCTCTTTGCATCTCTTAGATACATTTTATTTGATCATGGTGTATTATATTTTTGATGTGCTGTTACAATTTAGTTTGCTAGTATTTTGTTGGGGATTTTTGCATCTTTGGGCATAAGGGGTATTTGTCTAGAATTTGTAGTATTCTTGTCTGGTTTTGGGATTAGGGTAAAGGTGGCTTTTTAGAATGAATAAGGAAGAATGACCTCCTCTTTAACCTTTTTGAACAGTTTACAGATAATTGATGTTAATTCTTTAAAGGTTTAGTAGAATTCAGCAGTAAAGCCATCTGCTCCTGGGCTTTTCTTCATTGGAATACTTTTTATTACCAATTTAATCTTGTTATTCATTTTTAGTCTTTTTAGGTTTTCTATTTATTTTTGGTTCAATCTTAGTGTGTTATGTGTGTCCAGCAATTTGTTCATTTTCTCTAGAATTTCCAATTAGTTGTCATATGGTTGTTCATAATTGTCTCTAATGATTCTTTATATTTATGTGTTATCAATTAAATGTTCCCTTTTTCCTTTCTGATTTTGTTCATTTGGGTCTTCTCTATTTTTTTCGTAGTCAAGCTAAGAGTTAATTTTATTTTTTAGAAAACGACCTTTTGTTTTGTTGATTTTTTGTATTTTTTTCTCCATTTCATTTAGTTCTGTTGTCATCTTTATTATTTCTATCCCTCTGCTAATTTTGGTTTGGCTTGTTCTTGATTTTATAGTTCTTCGAAATGCATTGTTAGGTTGTTTATTTGGAATCTTTGTACTTTTTAGATGTAAGCGTTTTTTGCTATAAACCTCTTTAGCACTACTTTTGTTGTACCCATAGATTTTGATATGTTGTGTGTCTATTTTCATTTGTTTCAAGATAAATTTTAATTTCCTTCTTAATTTTTCAAAGAGCCATTGGTCATTCAAGAGCACATCATTTAATTTACATATATTTGTGTGGTTTTCAAAGTTTCTCTTGATATTGATTTCTAATTTTGTTCCTTTGTGGTCTGAAAAGATACTTAATAAGATTTCAATTTTTTGAAAATGTGTTGAGATTTGTTTTGTGGCCCAACATATGGCTTATCCCTGAGAATGTTCCATGTGCTCATGAGAGAAAACGTGTATTTTGTAGCTGTTGGATAAAATTTTCTGTAAATATCTGATAGGTCCACTGAGTCCATAGTGCAGTTTAAATCTGACATCTATTTGTTGATTTTCTATTTAGATGATATTTTCAATGCTGAAAGTAGGTTTTTGAAGTCCAAAACTATTATTATGCTGAGATATATCTCTTTAGCCTAATAATATTTGGCTTATATATCTCGGTACTCTGGTGTTGGGTGCATATCTATTTATAATCATTATATTCTCTTTCAGAATTGATCCCTTTATTATTTTATAATAATATTCTTTGTCTCTTTTTATGATTTTCTGATTTAAAGTCCATGTTGTCTGATGTAAGTTTAGTTACTTCTGCATGCTTTTGGTTTTTGTTTGGCTGGACTATCTTTTTTGATGCCCTCACTTTCAGTCTATAGTGTCTTTACAGATGAAGGTGAAGTGAGTTTCTTGTAGGTAGCATACTGTTGGTTCTTCTTGTTTGTTGTTGTTGTTATTGTTTGTTTTTGCTTTTTAATCCATTCCCCCAACCTGTATCTTTTAATCAGAGAATTTAAACATCTTACATTAAAGGCTGTTATTGATAGACAAGCACATACTTCTGTGATTTTATTTTTATTGTTTTCTGATTGTGTTGTATATACTTTGCTCCATTCTTCCTCTCTTACTGCTTACCTTTGAGTTCTTGGTGGTTTTCTGTAATGATAATGCTTTATTCCTTTCTCATTTGTGTTTCTGCTCTACCAGTGAGTTTTATACTTTTGTGTGTTTTCATGATGTCAGATATTGTTCTTTCATTTCTAGATTGAGGAGTTCCTTAAAGCATTTCTTGTAGGGTAGGTCTAGAGGTCATAAATTACCTTAGTTTTTAATTGTCTGGGAAATACTTTATTTCTTCTTTCTTTCTTTCTCTCTTTCTCTCTTTCTTTCTTTCTTTTGATGGAGTCTCACTCTGTCACCCAGGCTGGAGTGCAATGGCATGCTCTTGGTTCACTGCAAGCTCCAACTCCTGGGTTCACACCATTCTCCTGCCTCAGCCTCCCAAGTAGCTGGGACTACAGGTGCTTGCCACCACACTCAGCTAGTTTTTTGTATTTTTTTCCTTTTCTTCTTCTTCTTCTTATTATTATACTTTAAGTTCTAGGGTACATGTGCATAACATGCAGGTTTGTTACATATGTATACTTGTGCCATGTTGGTGTGCTGCACCCATCAACTCGTCAGCACCTATCAACTCGTCATTTACATCAGGTATAACTCCCAATGCAATCCCTCCCCCCTCCCCCCTCCCCCCTCCCTGTGATAGGCCCCGGTGTGTGATGTTCCCTTTCCCGAGTCCAAGTGATCTCATTGTTCAGTTCCCACCTATGAGTGAGAACATGAGGTGTTTGGTTTTCTGTTCTTGTGATAGTTTGCTAAGAATGATGGTTTCCAGCTGCATCCATGTCCCTACAAAGGACACAAACTCATCATTTTTTATGGCTGCATCGTATTCCATGGTGTATATGTGCCACATTTTCTTAATCCAGTCTGTCACTGACGGACATTTGGGTTGATTCCAAGTCTTTGCTATTGTGAATAGTGCCGCAATAAACATACGTGTGCATGTGTCTTTATAGCAGCATGATTTATGATCCTTTGGGTATATACCCAGTAATGGGATGGCTGGGTCAATAGAGATGGGGTTTCACCATGTTAGCCAGGATGGTCTCGATTTTCTGACCTCATGATCTGCCTGCCTCAGCCTCCCAATCTTCTTTATTTTTTAGGGTTAGTTTTGCTGGGTATAATATTCTTGGCTAATAGTTTTTTATCTTCTCTCTCTTTATTTTTCTTTCAGTACTTTGAATATATTATTCCATTCTTTCCTGGCCTGTATGGTTTCTGTTGGGAAATCTGCTGTTAGTCTAATAAGGATTCTCTTACATGTGACTTGACACTTTTGCTGGTTTTAGAATTCTTTCTTTGTCTTTGACTTTCAACAGTTTAATTAAAATGTGCCTTAGAGAGGACCATTTTGAGTCAAATCTATTTGAGAATTTTTAAGCTTCTTGTATTTGAATGTCTATATCTCTCTCATATTTTGGGAAGTTTTCAGCTATTATTTTATTAAATTTCTTTTCTGTGACTTTCCCCCTCTTTTCTCCTTCTGGAACTCTCAACATGTAAATATTTGTTCACTTACTGGTGTCACATGTATCACATGAGCTTTAAAAAAAATTCCTTTACTTTTTTTTCGTCTGACTAAATTATTTCAAAAGACTTGTCTTCTAGTTCAGATATTCTTTCCTCTACTTGATCTAATCAATTGTTAAATATTTTATTGTATTTTTTATTCTTTGAATTATTCAGTTCTAAGGTTTCTGTTTTTTTAAATTATATCTACCTCTATTTAATTTCTCATTCAGATTGTGGGTTGTTCTTTTTTTTATTTCTTCACATTTTCTATCTCTGTTATCTTGTATGTTGCTGAGTTTCCTTAAAAATCATCATTTTTAGTTTTTTCAGGGATTTTATATAGTTTTTTCTTTAGGAGCTGTTACAGGAGAATTATTGTTTTCTTTTGGAGTTACTATGTTTCCTTTTTTTTTTTTTCCATGTTTCTTGTGTCCCCACATTAATATCTTCATATCTGGTATAACTATCACTTCTTTCAATTTTATAGAGTAATTTCTATAAGGAAAGAATTTTTCCTGTAGATATATTGATAGTGTTGGTTGGGTAGCATGCTTTAACTTTGGTTCTTGGTGGTCACAGTAGTGTAGTCTCTATATGCTTTCTTTGGACATAAGAAAAGCAGCACTGTCTGCAAATTCCTCAGTGGCTTAGACTGTGGTTGTTTGTAAAGACTGTGAGGAGGTTTTACTTGGGGTGGGGCTGGTCCTCAGACCCCTGAGGAGCACACATAGCCATGTAGTAATCCCACCACTGGAGGAGACAAGTTTTCTGGCAGTAGCAGCAGCGGGTTCTGGGTAAGCCAATTCTCAAGCCCCTAAATGGTGTACACTGGTACCAGTGGTGATGACGGTGGGCTCTGGGTGGGCTAGTTCATAGGCCCCTATTTTGTGGGGCCCTGGGTGGTGTATACGAGTGCCAGCAATGTCAAATATGTTGTTTGTTTAAACATAATATAAAGGAAAACACAGATAAAAGAGGAGATAAACAAAATAATAAAGACAATTCAATTAACTCAAAAGAAGGGAGATTCTAAGTTAAAAATATCAAAGGAAACATGAAAAATAGAAAAATAAAATTACTGAAATAAATTTATCATTAGTCACAATTAATGTAAAAAAGTGAAACTTGCTAGTTATAAGAAAGATATTTACAATGAAGTAAAAGCAAAATGGTTTCCAACTATATTCTATTTGTAAGAGGTATGCATAAAACAATGAAACAGAAACGTTGAGACTAAAGAGTTCTATTTATTTTATTATTTTACATTGAGGCAGGTTCTTGTTCTGTCACCCAGGCTGGAGTGTAGTGGTGTGATCTTGGCTTACTGCAACCTTGACTTCCTGGACTCATGCGAGGACTCCCACCTTAGCATCCAAGTAGCCGGGACTATAGGAGTGTACCACCATGCTTAGCAATTAGTTTTTATATTGTTTTTGTAAAGACAGGGTTTTGCCATGTTGCACAGGTTGTTCTTGAACTCCCAGGCTCAAGCAATTCACCCCCACTTGGCCTCCCAAAGTCTTGATTACAGGTGTGAGCCACTGTGCCTGGCCTAAACATGTTTTATAAAAGGACAGAAAAGGTAAACAGTTTAAATAGAAAATCCCAAGAAATTTACAAAATAATCCTGGAAATAATAATTGAGTTCAACAAAATCATAGGATATAAGACAAATATAAAAAAATTAATTACATTTTCATATACTAACAATGAATATATGGGCACTAATATTTAAACATACAATACCACTTATAGGGATTTCAAAGAATAAAAATGCTTAAGTATAAAATGGATAAAACATGTGCACAATGTGTATAAATAAATAAAAAGAATTATTAAAAAATTGAAAAACATATGCTTATAAATTGGATGCGTTAACATAATAGAGATGTCAGCAATCCACATATTGGTAGATAGGCTTAATGTGATTTTTGTAAAAATCCCAGCAAGATTTTTTTGTACATATAGACCAGATTATTATAAAATTTATATGAAAAAGCAGGAATAGAAAAACTAAAACAATATTTAAAGGGAATAATAAAGTGGGAAGACCCTGTCTACCCAGTTTTAAGATGTTTTTCTATAACTACAGTAATCAAAACTGTGTGGTGTTGGAATAGAAATAGACACATACATCAATGGAAAAGAATTGAGAACCCAGAAACAGAACCACACACATATGCCAAATGATTTTTCGACAAAAATGCAAAAACACTTCAAAGGAGGAGGATAACCTTTTCAACAAATGGTGCTGGAGCAACTGGACATCCAGGGGGGAAAAAAAAAACTTAAATGATCTCCATCTCACACGTTATACAAAAACTGAGTCCAAAAGAGATGAGGGACTCAAATGTAAAACCATAAATGTTTTAGAGAAAAACATAAGAGAACATTTTTAATATCTAGAAATAGGCAAAGACTTGACATCAACACAATCCAACAAGAGAAAAATGGATAAGTTAGATTTTATCAAAATTAAAAGCTTTTGAGATGTTAAAGCCACTGTCAAGAAGATGAAAATACAAGCTTCAGAATAAAAGAAAATACTTACAAGCCACACATCTGGTAAAGAACTATTATCCTGACTATATAAAGAATTCTCGAAGCTCAATAATAAATAAAAAGCTCAAATAATCCAATTCGAAAATGGCCAAAAACATAGCAAAACATTTTACTAAAGAGGATAGGATATAGCAAATAGGCACATGAAAAGATAGATGTTCAATGTATTAGCCATGAGGGGAATGCAAATTAAAACCCCAACAAGACAAGGCTACATATCTATCAGGATGGCTAAAATAAAAGATAGTGACAATGTCAAATGCTGATGAGAATACAGAGAAATCAGATCACTCATACATTGTTGGTGGGAATGGAAGATGGCATACCGTGGAAAACAGTTTGTCAGTTTCTTAAAAATTAAATATGTAATTACCAGATGATCCAGCAATTGCAATGTTTAGTGAGCAATTTATATCAGAGACATGAAAAATTGATACCACAGAAATGGAGACTTAAGTTTACACAAAAATCTGTACACAAATACTTACAGCGGTTTTACTTATAGTAGCAAAAAAAAAAAAAAAAAAAAAAAGGAAATAGCCTAAATATCATTTTATGAGTATATTGTTAAACTGTGATGCATCCATGCTATGGAATACTACTCAGCAATAAAAGGGAACTAACTTGGTTAATATAATGACCTGCATGGATTTCAAAAGAATTGTGTTGAGTGAGAAGAGTCGATCTCAAAATGTTACAGATAGCATGATTCCATTTACATACCCTTCTTGAAATAAGAAAATTGTAGAAAGAGAGAAGAGAGCAGTGGTTACCATGGGTTTAGGACCGGTGAGGGCAGAGGGAGGTGGACGTAGCTACAGAAGGGTGACCAGTGGGAACCTCGTGTTAATGGGAGTGTTCCATGTCTTGACCACAACACTGTCAATATCCTGGCTGTGATATAGAACTAGAGTTATGCAAGATGTTAACATTGGGTAGAAACAGGTAAATGTACTCGTTGTAATTTTTTCTTTTTTTTTTGAGACAGAGTCTCGCTCTGTCGCACAGGCTGGAGTGCAGTGGCACAATCTCGGCTCACTGCAAACTCCGCGGTTCACGCCATTTTCCTGCCTCAGCCTCCTTAGTAGCTGGGACTACAGGCACCTGCCACCACGCCCGGCTAATTTTTTGTATTTTTAGTAGAGACGGGGTTTCACCGTGTTAGCCAGGATGGTCTCGATCTCCTGACCATGTGATCCGCCCACCTCGGCCTCCCAAACTGCTGGTAGTACAGGCGTGAGCCACCGCGCCCGGCCACTCTGTAATTTCTTACAACTTCCTGTGAATCTAGAATTATCCTAAAATAAAGAGTTAATTAAATAAAGAAGCAAACAATTCTCATCTATATTCTATTTATAAGGGGGTCACATACAAATGATACAGAAATGTTTAGGATAAAAAGATTTTGTTAAAAAGACAGTAAAAGTACAATCCAAAGGAAAGCTGGAATAGCAACATCAATATCCGACAAAATAGACTTTGAAACCCTAAAGCTTTAATCAAACCAAAATTTATTAAGAAAGATTCAAGCAGTAAAAGTAGCAAGCTTGATCCAATGCCATATGTGGAGGAGGAGAGTAAGGGTTGACATAAAATTTAGAGACGGAAGTACCCATGTTTAGGTGTATGTATATTACGGCATTTTGATCTGCACATGAGAAAGTAAGAAAAAGCTCAACTACTTGCTTCTTTCTTAACCATCACTTTCTCTGGGAGCTACTGAGCTTCTTTGTGGCTGTCCTGATGGTCCATTTCAGAGGCTTCTAAATGCCTGCCTGTCGATCAGGAGGTGGTTTGAGAGGTTGTTTTCGCCATTCTGCCGTGAAACGAGAAAAATAAGAGATGCAGCATGATTTTCATGATAATAACTTTCTTTGTTTCAAAGAAATGCTTTTGTTCCTGTGTCTTTAAAATGTCCTTTCTCCTATAAAATTATGCTGCTGATGTGACTACGTTTATTATTGTTGTTGTTCTAATTTCTTTAATTGACAAGATTCAGAGTCTGCAATACTTAGAAAAATTGCAAATAGATGTTGACTCTTGTTCTTCCCGAATCACCTCCATGCAGAGATGGGAGTCTGGTGTTAGGTGACTGGTGCACCTTGCACAAGCTCACATCACTCTTCATGGTCTTTGTAATGATCTTGAGGCTGGTGTTTTTATTCTCCCCATTTAACAGAAGAGTAAACTGAGTCCAGATAATTTTGTTAAGCACTGATGTTTTAGATTTTTATCATTTGACTCCAAGTTCAGATCACTTTTTTTTCTCAGAAAAATTACACTCTCCTTCCATTACCCAAGTCAAGTTTGAGTGGAGTTTCTCTCTGGATTGATGCTCTCCCAATCTTTGGGTCAGAGGTCCCAGCTGATTCATAAATGTACACCTAGTTTAGAAAAAGTGACAGTATTTGTTTGGGGGAAAAAGTTTTGAGCTCTCTGCATTAGGATCCTGCCAATATGCCCTCCCAGATTATACGCTTCTTAAGAGAAGAAGTTTGCTTTAATAAAAATAGATTCTATGAGACATATTATTCTCCATAATTGGACCAAAGATCACAAGAAGCACACACTTACAAGATAATCTGAAAATGAACGGACAAATAATATAGTAATCACCAAATCCTTATTACTTGAAGCCTATCCGCACCAGGAGGCCCTTTCTCCCTTGATGATCAGGCCTGACCCCTATTAAATTTAATAGGAGTTAAATAGTCACATCAAGGGAAGTATCAGGGAGTGCATTTGCAGCAAACCAACCCCGGAGATTAAGACCTCCACTTTTGGCTTTCTGCTGAAAATGTGACACATGGCCTGATGCTTATCTGCTTTTAATTGTGTGTTGTGTGTGTATGTTTTTCTCCCTTCTTTTTGCAGAGGAGGCAATTTGCAAATCGTTGCTATCTGCCTCCTTACAAGGAAGAGATAAATTATATGAGAGACTGTGGTGTTTGGCCTGTTTGATATCCTTTGCTGATAAATTGAAGTGTACCTTCATAATTAATACCCAATCTTTTCTGATCGGCTCTGTGACACTAAAGCTTGGAGGTATCTGACTGTAATGAAAAACCATTGTTGTGATCACCTTGCTCTTTTTTCCCTTTTTACCCCTTTCGTCAAAAATATGCACAGAGGTTTTGTTGGACAGCGTCAGAAAGATCTCTCAGTTTTATTAAGCAGCATCTTCAAAGATTCAACAGAGACAGACTTGCTTCTGTGAGCTTTGTAACATGTAAGTGACATTTCCCTGCATTTAAATATGGCTTTGTTAGGCTGCGCTTGCAATCAGAATGCAAAAAAAGCCCCACTGTTAGAACCTGAAACCAAAGAGAAATAGATCCTCCTTTAGTTTCACTTTTGAAATAGGAAGTCGAGAGAAAGTCAAAATCAGAGAAATCAAATTAGATTTAAAATTCCTGTGAAGTCTCAGAATGCAAGATCAGGATAAACATTTCTTTCTGAACCAAACAAAGCAAGACACCATTTAATAAGATTTTATGATGGATAATTGAGACTGCACATTTGTGTAGGACTTCACAACTAAGCTAAGTAATTAGAAAATTAGCTCATCAGCTCCCCAACTTTCTGACTTAGATGGGACAGGGATTTTAGAAATAAGGCCTTTTTACAGATAAGAAAACTGAGGCACAGAAACTAGGCATGACTTCTCAAGGCACACGTGGTATCAGAATATAGGTCTTCTGATATCTGCTGCAATTATTTTCCCACCAAAGGAGACTCCCCAACATTTTATGGTGATTTACATGTCAATATGTAGATAAGAGGATTTTAGCTAAAACAGAGAAGAGATGAAGCCTGTGCCATCTCATTGGCTGGCCATCCCCAGTTGTCTTTCATTCTCTCTTTCCCCAAAACCAGCCACACCACGGACTTTTTGAGGATCATTCCTCTCACCTCATGCTCACTATTCTTGTTCCAGAGTCTTACTACGAATTTTATTCCTGGCTCCAGATCACATTCACTAGCCCTTGCTATTACCAGCCAAGTCATATTCCCCTGCCCATACACAAAGGCCAGTGCAAATCCTCAAGGCCTGGAAGGGGCAGTATCTTGGAGAGACTTGGCAAGATACATGGCTGGAGACCTCAAGCTACCCTCCTAGACACAGATAATTATTTTTAAGTTTCTGGTTTGCAGAATTTTTGTGAGGAAACAAAAGTAAAACAAAACTAAATAAAATACTGTATTTTTAAGGGCCTTTCATGAGTCGAATTGGCTCTTGCAATTTTTGTGACTCCACAACATGATGCCATCTATCCACCCACCCAAACTTCCAGCCTTCATTGGCCAAATATTAATTGAATCCCTGCTTTATATAAAGATCCTGCCTGCAGTGGAGCTTACATTCCAGTAGGAGACAGAGGCAACAAGTAACAAACAAGTTTAAAGCAAGAAGTAACAAACAAGTTGGAAGGTGATGTAGAGAAACGTAAAACAGAGAGAGAAAGTGAGGAGAAGATCTACTGCAGAAAATATGGTCATTGAAGATGTCTCTGAAGAGGTGACATTTTAGCAGTGACCAAAGAAAACAAAGCACGTAAAAAAAACTAAAGAAAGGTCATGCTATGAAGAAGGAATGACAAGGTACCAGCATTTTAAAGGACATGACAGTGGCCCATTGGAAGGCAGCATGACACCCAGTGAGGGAACGTTGTCTGGGGATCTCTGAGCTCAAGCAAATGCATGCACAAATGGTCACCCCCAGCTGCCACTGACTAGCCTCAACATTTTGGGCAAGTCCCTTTTCCCTGAAATTGCTTCCCAGTGAAAGTTCCGGAAAATCCAAGCATGAGAAATAATGAGATCCATCATGCATTCTTGGTGAAGTATTCTTAGCACAATTGTAAAGTCTTTCTTCAGACTGAAATCCAAAATTTGATCAACAATGGGGGAAACATGATAAAGTTGCCCTTAATGTAGTAAGTGGACAATAATTCTCTGAAGAAGACAATGAATGGGGGTAGATAACTCTGCCAGCAACTTCATATCCATATCCAGTTGAAGTGTCCTCTTGGAAAGAAGATACTCACTTTTCAAGCCAGAAGACACATGATTTAGGAGAGTATGCCTATATTTCCCTATTGCCCTGATAAATACATGGAAGGCATAGGCAGAAAGACAGAAATTCAATAATTGTTCCAGAATAAAAGAACTTTGACCTCTTCCTTTGAAAATAAAAACAAAATAAATTCACGAGTTGTTCATTAATACATTATTTTATCTGTTATATCTATTATGTAGAAGATTGCTTTATTTTCTTTCAATGTTTTGGGGTTTCATTTTAAACCTGTCAGTTGAAAGAATGCTTAAAATTTGAAGCACTTGTTAATAGTTGAGTGCATGATGATAAAAACACTACTGCTTTTAAAGACAAACCACAAATCTTAGGCTTATAAGATAAAAGTTCAGATCATAGCTTCCCATTTACTAGCTGTGTGACCTCAGGCAAGTTACTAGCTCTGTGTCAACTTTGATTGCATAGTCTGTACACTGGGAACATCACAGTCTTCCAACCTACTTCATGGATGAAAAACAAATATGAATGCATTTTCTTTGTAAATAGCAACACATTGACAATTATGAAGAAGGAGAAAAAAGAGAGGAGAAAGACAAGAAAAAGAGGAGGAGGAGAAGGAGCAGGGGAGAAAGAACTTAAGTCTTACTCATTTTAATCCCATTTAGAGCAGAGATCTAACTAGAAGGATTTGATGGCAATTGGCAGTATCTCAGACCAAAATTCTCTTTAGTAAGTCCAATACGATTTCCAGAGCTGCACATGTTCTTTGAGTTTATTGCTTCTCCTTTTTTTTTTTGTCTTCAGTGTTAAGGGATTAAATATTCCTCAGAAAGAAGCATATTATATTGATATTGGCCATCATTTGAGTTTTATGGAGTCTCCACTGTCAATAGAATAAAGAACACATTTTTCCAGAATTTTAGGGCTTTCGTTATTTGTTGTTAATCTGCCTAACATGATTTTGCTCTCTCTAAAACTATTTAAAGATCTGGAACCTACCCCAATTTGCCTAAATGCAGAAGAGATGGTGAGAAGAATTAATGATAGGAGTGGACTCTAAAATTTTCCTAGAGCTAGGGAGGTAGGCAATTGATCCTAGGGTGACATAGAAATGAAAAGCAAGTTGGAAGGCGAATGTTGGAAGTATGAGTAAAGGTGTTCAGAGGCATGGATATTCTACAGAAGATTAGTCTTGAGATCCTTTCCACCACTGCAGTAGACAGGTATTGTGTTTTCCTGGGTAAAAAATACCCTTAAGATTCAGAGTATTGAAATGCTTTTATTAAGCTTATAACCAGTAGAAGTGGACCTAGAGTCCAGGTCTTCAGATGCTGAAAGATGTACTTTGTTGACTGTATGCAGCTAGTGGGTACATTGTGGAGAGTCTCGGAATCCAGACTAAGGAGTATGGAATCTTGGCTATAAGGTAGAGAGTCCAATGAAGAGTTTTGTGCTGGGAAGTGATTTGATGAATGTGAAAGCTCGGTTCAGAGGCAATAAATGTTCATGGTAGGTCGGTTTGGAAGTAGCCAGGATCTGATTCACAATAACAGCAATGCGAATAGTCAGAAAGAGGCAGATGTAAGAAATATTTGAAGGAAGGTACATCCAAAGAAGTTCTCAAAGACAAAAGGGAAGCCTGGGAGATGTGAATGGTTTGGAATTACATGTAGAAGATGAAGAGCCAGACCAAATGGGACACAGGAAAGACATAGGTTCCAAATGGGACCCAGATCAAAATGGGACCTGTGTACAAAGGTACATTCTTGTGGGTTGTGCGTGGTGGATGAAGTTTGCATTGCACACGATTTGATTCCTCCTGGAGGTGACAATGGGTAGTTGCTAACCCTGGAATCAGTATTGTTCTCTGAGATTTAAAGTAATCAAATCCACACATAATGGGTGGGTTAGCCCTCTGTGGGCTCCAACCTAGCAAACGATTTCTAACTGTGCACTGAAGTGTGGGTACAGCTTTAATCCCAATCCGGGGGCTCAACAATAATGTCTGAGAGTTAGAATCGGAATGAGGATATCATTTAAGAAGTGGATACCTTTGTTACGCTTACCAGGAGAAAACCCTTTGTCAGCAGCCAAGGACACAAAAGCGGGATATCCAGCCATCTAGACCTGACAGTGCTCAAAAAGTGTTCAAGTAAAATTAGTCCCTCACACAGAGTCTTTCTGGTGGTGATGCAGGTGTGGGGTTACCCTAGCCAGGTGTCAGAACCACGTCTCCACTTTCTGGGCCCTGATGCTCTGCTCACTAAGCAACTTTAAGCCTCAGTGGCTTTCTCAGTGTTTCTACCTACAAAGAGTAAATATTTTGTTCCACATTAGTATTTTGAGCATTTTGTCAAACTGAGTCAAACAACATTTTGGAAGCTATACATCTGACTTTATGAGCTTGGCTACTATCAGTCTAGACATGAGACCATTCTGCCAACCTGATTGAGTTCCAGAATGTGCAAAGATGAACAGAAAGTTCTGGTTTGGACCACGGTGTATATATGATTTGCTGTTTCTAGAAATAATCTTCTGTGATTATATGCTTCCCTTTCAGATGATAACCCTCTGTGAACACTTGATTGATTAGGAATAGGTCACCTCTGTGT
Organism: Piliocolobus tephrosceles; assembly: GCF_002776525.5. Classification (NCBI taxonomy): domain Eukaryota; kingdom Metazoa; phylum Chordata; class Mammalia; order Primates; family Cercopithecidae; genus Piliocolobus; species Piliocolobus tephrosceles. The sequence continues at coordinate 8,800,384 of NC_045439.1, read as the reverse complement.
GAGTTCCCAGATGGACCAATCTAGGTCATGTATACTTACTTTATGTCTTTTACACAGGAGGCACTCAGAAGAGAACAAATGAACAAAGTTTGTTCACCTTTAGCTTATAAAGGTGCTATTTTGATGCCATCTATTTTTCTTTTTGTGAACTATATTCTCTAAATCTTTTCTGCCACCAAAATCAGTATTGGTAGAAGGGAGCATTCTTATAAACATTTCACTGTGCTCAAACCACAAGGCCCTTTATTAATGACACTTCCAAGCTCTGTTATTGTGCTCAAATTGGCAAAGGGGAGTTCTGTGCTCGCAGAATGTAATTCAAGAACCAATAAAAGCTGATTACATACATATGAAACGTATGGACTGGGGGTAGGAGTCTTGGATGGCTTACAAAGTGGGTGTCATGTTTCATCTTCTGCATGGGGTTTTATGGGAGGCCCGCACGAAGCCACAAACATCTACATTGTCCCTTTCACTAAACATCATGTAAACAGAATCATGTTCTCATTCAAAAATACATCTGCAAGATCGTAGTTCAGAAAGAGGTCTAGGTTTTATATCAATTTTAGCTCCAACTGGAGAGTCTTGCAAGAAACTCAGTAATTAATTAGGAGGTGCACTAGGCCATCTTTCACTGTGAACAGTTAAAATAATATAGACTGTTAGTTCACCAATTAGAGTTGTGGCAGCTGGAGGTACATGATCTGATATAACGGATGAGTTTTTTCTATTTTAAAATAAATGCAAAAATAAAGCTATATCCCCCTCCCCAATTATAGCATCTACTGATACGTGTGATTGGGAAGGCTTTGCTGTTTTTCACAGCTAAAGAAATGTCTGGATGCTCACTGGTGTTCTCTGAAGCCTTGGTCATAGGATTACCTAAGCCTCGTTTGAACCCGTGTTGAAACACAGCTACCTCAGGGTAGCGATGTGGCAGCTGTTTCCAGCCCCACAGCACAGCTGGTTTTGAGCAGGAAATGAGGGAGACCGTCTCTAGGGAAAACTGCAGGGAATTTTTGGTGAACAGAATGCAATTACCCCAGCTGGAAATATGCCAGGTTATGATGGTACACACCCGACTGTTGCGAAGGCATCAGGGCTCTCTCCCACATAGACTGTGTTTTAAACAGAAGACAGAATGAACATATAATTATGATCCACTTAATCACTATAAGGTAATTATGATGATGTTAATAACTATGGTATTTTTCAAAGAAGCTTCTTTAACTTTCCAGGATTAAGAGTGAAAAGTGGTGGACTCAACAATTGAAAACAATAGTCTCAATAATAAACAAATGGTCTATCAGTGATAGCACCACCTTGATTTACTGCTTCAACATAAGTGGCTGGTATGGATTCATTCTTGAGTAAGTGCTGGTGACTGCTCCGCTGGTGAAAATTGAGCCTGCTCTTGTCAACATAGAAAGCAAGTCTGGCCTGTAGCACCACAGACTCTCTCAAGAAATTGCATTTGTTTTAGAGTTTTACAAACTCCGTTTACAGACATTTCCTCTGTGCTCCCATGGCAATTTGAAAAGTAATTTGAAAAGATGTGTGTTTTTATGATTCCCAATTTGCAGATGAGAAAACCAAGGCTTAAAGAGATGAACTGACTGCTTAGAGTAATATACTGGTAAGGGTTAGAGTGATTACACTGCATTAGTCCTTCCACTTCACCTCTTTGCCAGAGAAAATTTGAATAATGCACATTCATTCTTCCCCTCTAGAAATGCTAATTTATGTTTCTTGACACATTTTTTAGTGCTGGATTTTAAAATTATGTAAGAAGTAGTTTTGAAGTTGAAGCCATCAAAAAGTTCAATCATGACTAGTTGACTAGAAAATATATTTGATAATAAAAATTCAGTTCAAAAAAATGGATTACATAATCCATTTTGCTAAACATAGCCTGCAAGAATCTAATGAGAGTCAACTCTGAAATCAATCACTCAAGAAACTAAATTGTTAAAGTTCTTGTGAAGTAGTTTCCTGACAAATGGCATTCTTTGACAGAGCGTCTGGGTAAATATGGTGCACTCATGATTGATCCTCAAGAATCTTGAGTTATTTTTAAAAGAATGTTTCATTTTTATATTTATATTCGGTTGCCATGAATGACACACATGGATTCAAATTTCAGTTCCACCACTATTTGAATGACCTTGAATGTGGGCCTTCATTCTAGAGTGAGTCGTCAGAAGGTGGAATAAGACTGACATCATAGGCATAGCTGTGGATGATTAAATGATATATATGAAAATGCTCAGGATGACATCTGACACAAAGTATGTGCGCTGAAGCTTTAAAAAATCATTTCCAGAGGTTATTTATAGTTACCTACCTTCAATCAAAATAAAATACTAAAGGAATTTAGAGGACATACTTCTTAATAAATATATTAATTTTCATGATAGTCTCTTGATAATTAATTTGGGGATTTAAATTGAAACGTTGAATGAACTCAACCACATCTAGAATTGCATATGCAAAAATCACAGAAATAAGAACATAGCAGAGAACTGTTTCAGATTATCAGAAGCCCAAGGCCCTTGAATACCCTAAAAACTAGTATTTTTCTATTTGGTTGATTGTTGGCTATATTTATTTATTTACCTAATATTTGTTAAATGCCTATTAAATGACAGGCAATGTCCTAGGTGATGAAAATGTAAAACTTCAAAGGAGAAATAAAGATAAAAAGTGTATATATTTTTTAATCTCAAGAGAGTCACAGAATAGCCGCTCATCAGATGTAGAGACAAATTATTTTCATATAATAATTGTATTTATTTAGTAGTGATGGTAACTTAAGATCAAATTCACTTGGAGACTCCTTTATGGTTTCCCAATAATCTCTAGTGTTTGGAAGCAACAGGAATCTTCGGTTATGAATCATTTGCTGAAAAGGGGAAAGATGGTACTGGATGGTGGATCTGGTATACTCAGATGTCATAGGTCTTCCTTCTTGCTTCCATCTGGGGCCCCTTTATGTTGGCTAGCAGGATTCTTGTATATAAAAGGGCAATGCTGAGATCCCGCCACTGCACTCCAGCCTGGGCGACAGAGCGAGACTCCGTCTCAAAAAAATTAAAAAAATAAAAAAACTAATTAAAAAAAGGGCAATGCTGCTTTCTAATATATAAACATTTTGATTCCAGGTCTCATTTCGCATGATGTCTCTGAGAAACAAAAGGGACATCTGGCATCAAGTCTTCAATACCATGCGAGGCCAGAGTAGCGGATGCAAACGAACTTGTTCCCCTTCTTTTATAAGACCCAACTTTTATCAATTCAATCAAAAACATTCATTAATTTTTTTTTCTTTTTGAGATGGAGTCTCACTCTGTCGCCCAGGCTGGAGTGCAATGACGCGATCTCAGCTCACTGCAACCTCCACCTCCCGGATCCAGGTGATTCTCCTCCCTCAGCCTCCCATGTAGCTGGGACTATAGGAACATGCCACCATTCCTGGCTAATTTTTTTGTATTTTTACTAGAGGTGAGGTTTCACCGTGTTGGCCAGGCTGGTCTTGAACTCCTGACCTCAGATGATGCACCTGCATCGGCCTCCCAAAGTGTTAGGATTACAGGCGTGAGCCACGACACCTGGCCAATTTTTTAAATTCGTTATTATCCTTTGCAACATAGACAGTGTTCTGTATTAAGACTAGAGGAAAAAAATATTCAGGGCACTGCCAGTTCAGAGCTGTCACCTCCAGCATCTTATCTCTTTCTCATGGTAGCCAATAAAAAGAAATGAGAAGGAACAATAGAAAAGGAAAGAGGAACAAGAGAATAACAATTGCAAATCTGGAAGGCTCCCTCACACCTACTAAAACCTTTGTCTACAATTAGATATCACTATTTTTAGCATTCCTAGCCCAGTCTCCCTCCCAATTTAATTGGTCTGCATGTGCCAATGAGTTTCTACAGAAACATGGTTCTGCCGCCCTGCAAGTCCTACCTTGATATATAGTATCTAAATTTCTTCCTTTTCATTGTCCAACTTGTGACCTTTAGAAAAATTCACAATGTTCATTATCCATTTATTTTCAAACCAGTCTCATCTCATTCTTGAAACATTTTTGGGCACTGGAGGAATATAGTCTGGCTAAATTTGCAAAATGATTTTATTTAATTTTCAGTTGATGACCTGTGCTGAGAAGAACATAGGGCAAGGAATTAGCAGGGTTGTAGGTTGTATCCTAAATGACTCTTGCTGTGTGATCTGAGGAAGTTACCAGACTTTTAGTTTCCTTGTTCATAGAATGAGTGGATTGAACCCTAGATATCTTTCAGCAATTTATTCAGCAATTACAGACAACATTTTGACCCTGATGTCTCATAAAGTAAGTCATTATTGACTCAATATAATTTTTGTATCATTTCTTCATTTTGTGAGAGCATTTAAGGCTACAGAAGTGATTGGCATTCACTCTTCCTTTTCAACTTATCAAATACTGATGTCTCTAAGTATTTTTTTTTTTTCATTTCCTTAAAGAGAAGAGCTGTCTTTTTTCTTTATGACATTTTTATAGATAGAATTAGTCTCCTCATCACAGTAAACTGAAGCAACATTAAAATAACTAACAGGAAGCCACAAACACATGCATGTGACTACGCTCACACACACGGACACACACACACTCCTCCACCGGAAATTTGGCAGTTATGGAGTTAGGGAGATATGGTGAGGTGTTTGGTGGAGGCATTTTTTTCTATCTTTTTCTTCTTGAGTATCTTTGGGATCAAAATTTGGCAAGCTACTGTGGCATTTCTATTAGGATATGGTGAATTGGGGAAATGAAATATGAATTGAAAATAGGACTTAGGTAACATGATAATCTACATAGCCTCTTTTGTGCCAGTAAGAGATGGCGTTTAGGGGTAACTGGGCTCTTGGAAAAGACATCTAGCTTCTTTATACTTCACTATCCCTTTTTCACCATCATCCTCTCTAGAAGCCCCAAGCGTGGAGAGTTTGGAGGCTGCCTTTAACATCAGGTGGCAAGCCACACCCCTGTGCCCTTGCACCCTTGCCGTGAGAGTGCACCATATTTTTCATTTCTTCAACTTGCATTGGCAATCTGTTTCAGCATAATTTACACATTTACACATTTTAGAGAGCAAGACACAGTCATGCAACTTAATTCCAAAAAACATAAGCACTGAAGGCTGCCTCCGTACATTAGCTTTGCAAAGCATATGAATGCCTTTACAGAAACCCAATCCAAGGCACACGGCTGTTTGGAATAGGTGTCAGGAGGTACCTGCTGCTTGTCATTTTCCAACCAATGTTCTCTGGAGTGTCCTTACTTGGTTGACTTTTCAATTCTGATTTGGGGTCAGCAACTGGTTTATTAGCAGAGGTACTCTTGTACTTGCACAGAATGGAGCGTAAGTGTCACCTCTCCTCTCTCCAGTCCTGTGGCCACAACCCTTAAGGGTGAGCTTACCCCTCTGGGACTTCATTTTTATTTCCATAGAAAGAAAGAAAAATAGTCCTTTAATAATCTTGTGGTAAGGAATTAGTGAAAGAGCCTTAGCATAGTACGTCCTCAATTGATACCAGTTTCCTTCTCTTCTTTTCACCAGTGGGACATGGTTCTCTGTTTTTTTTTTTTTTAAAGGAAAAGGACAAATCATTTGCAGAACAAAGTGTGTCTTGCATCTCTCCGGAGGAAGGCTCCTCTGAAAGGCACTGTTTGTGACCCTCTGTGACAGTTGTCTTGGTGTACAAGGTAATTGAGCTTCTCTCCTATTCAGTCGGGCTGCTTCCTTAAAAATAGTGATTAAAACAGATTTACTGGAGGGCAGGATGACATTTATATGGACTGGAGGCATTTTCCTGTTCATTTTGTTTGGGGAGTAACCTTTCAGAAAGGGTAGATTTAATTTAGGGAACACTTCATTAAGCGGGAATTGATCACTAGAAGGAATATTCTTACAATAAAAAATGCCATCATCTCCGAAGACTGGCTCAGTTAAAAAAAAAAAATCTGACAGTTAAGGGAATTGAGGATTTGGGGAGGTAGAGCGTGCTTCTTTAAGTTGGTGGATTTTTAATTTCTTTCCTTTTCTTTCTTGTTTTTTTTTTTTTTTTTTTTTTTGGTTTTGAATAATCAGTGGTGTTAAAGTGTCTACACACTATTGCTGGCAACTTCTGATGAAGAAGAATACATGATTACAGTCATATAAATAGAGATACTTTTGGTGCTAATTCATATACTGAGTATATTCAAAGAGTAATTGATCTTTCCTTTACCCTCAAAATCCACCCTCAGTTATTAGGGCTATTTTGAGGTCTTTTAGGGTTTGCTGTAGGTTGAGCCTTAGAGGGAAACTCTAATGTCTAGTAGAAAACTTCAAGGAATAGGATTGACTTTATTAACTTGGAAAACACAATAGCCTAGGGGAATACAGATTGAGACAAACACAGCAATTATTGACTGAATCTTCCCTTTTTGAACCTTGTACTGTTAGAGCACAAAGGTGCTTTTCCGTGACCTCTGGGTTCTCTATGGTAAGTTCATTTGCATGACAAGGTTCTTCCTATGTCTTTTCATTCTGTTGTTGGGTTTTTCTGCACCTTTTAACAGTCTTCTTTCTGCCTCTCTTGGTCATTTAGTTGAGTGTTCTCTAGGGCTAAATCTCAAAAAGACTGTCTTAACCCAGGCTTTCAAACAATTTCAGCTTTCCTCCTTGAGCTTGGCATGGCTGCCCAAATAACAATGGCACCATCCACCTTCCCCACTGGCATAGTACGAAGCCTGGCAAGATAAGTCATGGATATTCCACTCTTAAAGATGCCCATTGAATCATGTTTAGAATCTAGTGTGAGCTGCCTGCAGTCGTATGCAGTCAATTAATATTGTTGCTGTTTTAGTGAAGTGTTTTCTGGACTAGAAAGACTGCTATAGCAGCATGCAAAATGTAATAGGTTTTCGAACAAAATAATCTACTATGTATGATGAAACATTATGGCTTTTTAGCATTTATTGGTCAGAAAACATCCAGTGTATAAGCGTTTACATTTTTTGTGTGAATTAAAATTTTTTTAAAATAAATATACTGCTCGGTACATCTTTTAACACATTGTTCCAGGCAATAGTTATCATTTTTTTCATTTTTCAAATTTGCAGAGATTTTAAAAGATCTTGGAGCAGGGTAGGTACTGTGAAACAGGCACTTTTATATACTAGTTACAGGGGGTAAATTGATATAATTTGTATGGAAGACAATTTGCCAATATGCCTTTGGGGACATTAAATATGTTGGTATCCTTTGACCCAGTAATTCTATTTCCAGGAATTCATTCTAAGCAAGTAATCCAACATAGGTAGCTCTTTTCCATAAATTGGTTTATTTAAACATTACCCGAAATTATAAAGGAAAAAAATATTGGAAATTACAAAATGCCCTTAAACAGATGAATGATTAGCTAACATTTTGTGGATATGTATTAGGTTATGTTAATAAAGAAATTTTAGTGATATAAAGAAAGTGCTTATTGATAAAGGTAAAGTCAAAATAGAGAAATCAAAATTGTGTGAACAGTGTAAACTCAGTTCCATAAAATGTATATACATAGACTATGAAAAGCAATCATAGCAAAATATTTATTATTTGTTACCTCCTGTTCTTAAGGTTATACACCATTTTTCCTTGTCATCTTACTTTTTTCTGTGTTATAAATATGTAAAATAATTAAAGACATCGTAAGTAATAAAAATAATTTGACCTAAATTGTGTGTGTGTGTGTGTATCAATGAAGAAATTTTTTTTTTGTTTTTATTTATGTTTTCTTTAGGAAAATAAAATACGTCTAGTAAGAAAGATGAGACAAAGAAAGAGTTGGGGTAAGTTCACATTTTTCAAACCAACTTGTGCTTCTAAAATAAAATTCTGCCTCTCCACACACTGGGTTCCTGGAAGCTGACCAAAATCTGCTCAGTAATATTAACTCCACTTAAAAAAAGGAAGAGAACATATTGAACTGCATTCACTTATGGTCTGGGTGCTTGGAAGAAATCAGTTGGTGAGTACCAAAGTGATGACTGCATGTTTCTATTTGCATTTTGAAAATTGACAGATAATTGAAAGGAATCAGCATATGAAATTTCTCCAAGGAAGCCAGCTGAGAAGCCCGAGGAACCCTGCCTACGGAGGCCTCCTGGTGCCTGAAGTCTGGTGGCAGAATGTTCTAGAACTCTATACCTCTTTGGCTATTGTTGAATAGATTCTCTATCTATGTGCTGGGGACTGAGAATAGCTCCATCTGGTTGTCCAGCCAGTGCAATAACAACACCCCATATTCAAAGCTTCCTTTCCATCATTTTCATCAATTATGATTTCGCAAAATCACTGAGACCTTACATGAGAAATACTCAGAAACAGTAATCCATCTTGGTGCCATTTAAATATCCACAGAGATACTTTGTCAGAGAACAGTCTTGGCAGACATTCTTTTAAAATATATTTACTAGTTTTTTAAGTGGAAATAGCAGTAATGGCTCCACCTTAAGCAAGTACTCAATAAACATATTTTTAACTAATCATGAAAATCGAACAATATTTTAAAGGTTTCAGACATGTACAAAATATACATGCTGAGAGATTTTTTAAAAGTGAAATCCATATAGAAGTGTAAAGAAATAGTGAATACCTCCTAATTAAAAAAAATGCAATAAAGATATTTGTGGAGGGAGGGAGGAAGGTAGTTAGGAAGAGGGGAAAATTGGGTTAGGGAGCAGAAAGAGAGAGAGAATTACAAGAAATGCTAGTAACAAAAGCATGTACTTTTGGTTGTAGCTGTGTAAATTTGAAAATAAAATACCAATGTGGAAACATAAACTTGAATTTACCACTTCACTATCCCCCTGGGGTAGGAGTATAGGCACTGAGAAGCAAACAGGATTCATCTGAGAACATCGGTTGCATGTCTCTGTGCTTCAGTGTTCAAGTCTCCCACAAAATGTATTTATTTAGCAAATGTCACCCAAAACAGCTTGGTAGCAGATGAGGTTTATTTAATGGCAGTAAAACAGGTGAAACATTCCCTACATTTTTCATCTCTGTTTATGTTTCTATCAGAAAAAAAAAAAAAAAAAAAAAAAAAAAAGTGAGCTAGTTACAGCTCTTTACACACTCACACAGAACCATGGCATATATTTGAGAAATAACACAAATTTTGCTTAGTAACTGGCTTGGAAAATAGAAATCCCTGTATTTTCTCAAAGCAATTTATGATTTTTCTGCCCAGAGGACAGGATCATCAAATCGAGACTCAACTTCACTTTATTTTTATTTTATTTTATTTTAAATGCTTTCCCTTCAAGATTTGCAGTCTCAATTTGGCATCAGTTTTAAGTTCTTTTAAGTCTTATGTTCTCTTCCTATTTTAGCTTTACTATGCTTTGGAGTGTCCTCTCAGTAAGGAAAAATAATCCACCCGATCTCTTTCCCAGCCCTTTCATCTGTAACCTTTCTACAAGTAAATGCTAATTGAAAAAGAAAGAACACCACTAATCTTGGAATTTAAATGCATTTAACAAAACCAATCTCACTCTAAATTGTTGTTTCGCCATTCCCTTTTCCCTAACAGATGTCGAGAAACTGCAATTCCTATTAAGAACACTTGACTGTTTACTCAGCACGAGAACTTCAGCCCCAGCCTGCATCAATCTAAATGCGTTTCGAGACGTCAGGACCCCGAAAAGTGCAGACGGTTAGTCGGTTATTTTTAAATGTAATCTTCACATAAAAGAATCACTGCACTTTCCCTTTCACTTCGTCATCCCTTCTCTTTTTTAACGATGGCATCAAGCAAAGGCGTAGAAGGGAATTTTATGACCGTTCCATTTAAGTTGTTTTCGGCATGAGCTAGTGGATTTGTCATGTGGCGAATTAAATTATTAGTTAAGTTTGCAAATTGATTGGGAAAATAATGTGCTATCCGATATTCTACAGCCTACATACTTAACACGAGGGATGGAGTTGTGGTCTCTTGAGGGTGTGTGCATGCGTGTGGTGCCGCGGTTAGAGAGATTGAGGCAAAAGGAGTGTTGTGATGGGGTCTCGGGCTTGGCAAGGGCTGTGGGTGGGGAACGAGAGGAACCTTGTGTCCACATCCGAATCTTGAAAACCCTTTCATTCACTTGGCCTGATCCTCAGAGCATCGTATCATATTTGTCATTTGTTTAAAAGCACTTGTTCAGCAGTTGGCATGTAACATACATATATTGCACACGCAAGCTGCGTGATTTTGCTGTGCTGTGTTTGCACCCGGTTTCTGGGGCCCTTGTCATCTTGCCAACACCAAGCTGCACAATTTGGAAAGATGTATTTTCAGAATTCTCGGCATTTTCACATGTTTTCCCTTTTCAGTTCACTGTCCCTCTTACTCAACTTATTAAGAATGGGAAAAAAAATGCAGATGAGGAAATAGCATCAACTTAAAACTGGAAGAAACATTCCCTATTTGGAATGAAAGGGAAACATGTGCACGTGTGGGGCCCCTGATGATATGCCAGGCATATCGAGTATACCGAGTATACCATAGGATCACCTAGAGTCTGCACAGCATCTGGGTATCATGACTCTTGCTTGCTCCACTTTATAGATGAGAAAACTGAGGATCTACAAGGTTGATCTGACTTCAAAGCTAATCTGTTAAAGATGCCAGGCCAGCACTGAAGCTTATGCTTCATTAGCCAAACCACACGGACTTTCCTTTCTCATTCCTTTTTAAAAATCTTTGTAAAGAGATATTTGAACCAGCTGGAGGCAGTGGCTCATGCCTGTAATCCCAGCACTTTGGGAGGCCAAGGTAGGTGGATCATTTGAGATCAGGAGTTCGAGACCAGCCTGGCAAACATGGTGAAATTCCATCTCTGCTAAAAATATAAAAATTCGCCAGGTGTGGTGGCACGTGCCTATAATCCCAGCTACTCGGGAGGCTGAGGCAGGAGATTCACTTGAGCCTGGGAAGCTGAGGTTGCGGTGAGTCGAGATCGCACCACTACAGCCCAGTCTGGGCAAGAGAGTGAGAGAGTGAGGCCATGTCTCCGACAAAGAAAAAAAAAGATACTTGAACACATACATTTAGTCTTTGACCATGTGGTGAGCTTCTGAAGGATGAATGCTTGTTCTGATTTTTTTTTTTTTTTTTTTTTGAGACGGAGTCTCGCTCTGTCGCCCAGGCTGGAGTGCAGTGGCCGGATCCCAGCTCACTGCAAGCTCCGCCTCCCGGGTTTACGCCATTCTCCTGCCTCAGCCTCCCGAGTAGCTGGGACTACAGGCGCCCGCCAAATCGCCCGGCTAGTTTTTTGTATTTTTTAGTAGAGACGGGGTTTCACCGTGTTAGCCAGGATGGTCTCGATCTCCTGACCTCGTGATCCGCCCGTCTCGGCCTCCCAAAGTGCTGGGATTACAGGCTTGAGCCACCGCGCCCGGCTGCTTGTTCTAATTTAACTGTGTCTAGTCCCCAGCACTTGTTCCCTCCTGCTAGTCATATATTTGTGGTCAAATGGTAAATTACAGAATTACTAAGTGCATTCATTGCCAGACTTGCAGTCACACCAGCCTCCTCTGTGTGATTTTCAAGCAGACGTTAATTTTGCAGGCCTGTAATATACAAAAGAAATATCGAGGTTGGGGGGGGGGGGTGCATTTGGGACCTGGCCTCCAAGTCGATTGGTGTGTCTGGTTCAGACCGAGAACCATCTTCTCTCATGTTTTCTAATTGATTCTCATGCCTTTGAGTTTGGCTATGTGTCTGAGCTGGGTCAGAACAGGCCTGAATTTGGAGGTTGGAAGTCCAGGCCGACTGGTGGTTCTGGGCTCTAGAATCCAGGGGCCTCGCTCTGCACTTCACTCTCAAGTGGCTTCAGAAGGATTATCTTGTCTGAGAGTCCGTGTCCTCCTCATGATGGCAAAAAGTAACAGTCCCTCTATCCACCTCCATCTCTCAAGGATACTGCAAAGTGTAGTGCAGTAGCTTGTCTGGTAAATGTACAGTAAGTTCCAGTTACATTTAGTAGGGATGATAAATTTTGGTATTTATGCAAGGTGCAGTGCCTCAAACTAGTACCATGGGCTTTTCCCTTTTGCTCCTGCCCCTCTTATTTTCTGCCTGTCCCTCTGCTGGGTTCCCTGCCTCCCTTCTCTTTCTTCCTGCTTGCTGCTCAGTCCTCAGTTCCTATTCTCCACCCCTTGCATCTTCCATCTTCCTTTCTTAACTCTCTTTCCACTTTCCCCAGGCCTCCATTCCCCATTCCTTATTTGCAAATCCTGCTCTCAGGCTTTGCTTGCTCTTGGTAAGGCGGAGCAATGGGCATGGCACTCCTGAGAGGCACAGGAGGAAGCACTTTCTGTTGTCTTGAGGGAGGACAGGCTCCCAGGAATCACAGCTCACCTCAGGGGTGTTTTGATGAGGTGGAACTGGCTTAGAGCAGAATCCAGAGCAGAATGCTAGTTAAGTTTTATGTACTTGAGATGCTTAGACACTTAGAATCCTTCTGCCCTGGCTGAAAGGCTTGGCTCTACATCTCTCTGGAGAGTCAGAAGGAGGAATCCAAGCTTTGGTGGTCTCTCTGGCACAGCATTTGCATATGCTAAGTGTATCAGGCTAGTTTTCCGCTTGTAATCTTCCAGTTTCCGGAGACTAGATCACTAGAGGAGGAGGTGAATGTGGCAAGGGAGAGGAAGGGAGACATTAAGATTTAAAATCTTAAAATAGTTTAGGCCAATTCCTTCCTTTTATGTAGGAAGAAATCAATCTCAGAGAGTTCAAGAGACTTTTGCAGACTCACAGAGCAAAAAAAGAGGAGAAAAATCCAAACCCATGTTTCTTGACGTTTGTTTGTTTGTTTCCTCTATTCTATACTGACAGAAATGGAAAGGGAAAGAGGAAGAAATTAAATCAGGAGATGAGACGGAAGAAGAGAAATCAGACGATCTAGTCCAACTGTTCTTTACAAGCAATCCATTGGCTAAACCCCACATGCTGAATTTAGAGTCAAAGGACCAAGTAATGAGCCGTGTGAAATTGAACAAGTCATTCGAATTCTCCTACTTCCGTGTCCCTTACTCACCCAGCAACGCATTAGAGCATTCCTTCCATTCTTCCTTTAAAAGGTCCAGATTGAAATTTGATATCGTTTGGATTTGTGCCCCCACCAAATCTCATGTTGAATTGTAATCCCCAGTGTTGGAGGAGGGGCCTGGTGGGAGGTGCTCGGATCATGGATCATGGGGTAGACTTCCCCCTTGCTGTTGCTGTGACAGTGAATAAGTTCTCAGGAGATCTGGTTGTTTACAACTGTGTAGCCCCTTCCCCCCTCTCTCTCTTTCTCCTGCTTCAGCCGTGTAAAATGTGCCTGCTTCTCCTTCACCTTCCACCATGATTGTAAGTTTCCTGAGGCTTCCCCAGCCATGCTTCCTGTACAGCCTGGGGAACCATGAGCCAATTAAACCTCTTTCTTTATAAATTACTCAATCTCAGGTATTTCTTTATAGCAGTCTGAGAATAGCCTAACACAAAATTCAATTAGCACTGAATTTACCTACCTTATCCCCTACAATGTATAAGCCAGGAATAATTCAATACTTCCAGTCAGCTTTTGAGTAATCTTCACTATCTCATTTTACAGATAGTGAGACTGAACTTGAAGCTTCCTGCGTGTATACCTTTTTTGTTTTTCATTTAGGAGAAGCAAACTGAGTGTAGTGGAAAGAACACAAACTTTAGAATCAGGTGCATTTTTGTTTTGTTTTTTTTAACGACTTTCTATGTTTCTCAGCATGATGTAATGACTCTAAACTTCAGCTTTCTCAACTGTCAAAGGAAATAAGGAAGTTGACCCTGAAGAAACAATGGGGGCTAAGTGGGAACACGTACATGGAGGCCCTCGCTAGAGGAGCTGGCTCTCCAGGAGGTGAAAGTGAGAGAAACACACACATCATCTGCTGTACTTCAGTTTGGAGCTTGGTTCTTAAGGTGGGTGAACAGAGTAGATAAAGAAAGATTTAAAAATCTTCCTACATATGTAATTTCATTCTGTTCATTCAGAGAATTAAACTGAGTCCCCACTAGGATTGAGTCATGCTTCCTGGTTTTGAAACTGTCAGAATGCTTGAGAAAACAACTATTACTGGTGGGTGAAGAAACAAGAAAGTTCTTAATGAGGCAAAAACAATGGCTGCTAGAGCAAGCTCTGGTCCCACAGAGCACTAATGGTTCCCACACATTCCCGGGCTCCTCCTGTGCAGTGGGCCCCCTGGGCCTCACATGTAAAAGCAAAAAGGAAATAAATAGAACCATGAAATGCATAGTGTATCTATGTAAGCACCTTATCCCTAGCCTCAGAAAAGAAAATGAGGAGAATGAATAGGAGGTCGGTTAACTGTAGTAACTTGAAGTCTATGTTCTTAGATAAGGATCCAGGTGGTCCGTGGGTAGAAGATAATAAAGAAATGCATGGTCTACCATTGTATAGGCTTTTGCGAGGATTTGAGAAGGGTGAGAATTACAGGCTCTGCTGCAACCTTGCCAGGCATCTACAAGGTTGCCCGAGAACCCTTGTGCAAAAACTCAACCAGACTTTCCAAAGCCCCTGCAGACACTTCATTGGCATTCAGCTGTGTTAAAAACAAAACAATACAAAAAAATAGTTCAAGTTTGCTATTACAGCCTTCTTGCCTCCCTTCCCTCACACAAAGCAGCCCTGAGCCCAGCCCCATTGTTGTGAGAGCCTGCCCACCTCTCACTTTGCACTTCTCTGTCCTGTGTATTCACCTGGCTTGCCTTTCCCATTTCCATATCTGACCCATCCTTCACATTGTGAATGTGTCGTTCACCGGGAGCCCCTCGACTCCTTTAGCCCTAGGCTGCCTCCCTGCTATCTGGGATCCACAGGGCCTCCTCTGTTGCACTGACTTCTTCTTCTAAATTGCAGTTCTTTCTTCCCCGGGCCAGTCTCCCCTGAACCCACCCTGGGTTGGTTCTGATGATACTAGCACACTTCTGCAAGTCTCAGTTCTGCGTGTGCCAAGCAGAGTGTCGGGTACGTTCATGAGTGTTCACGCACATGTGAGTGGACATACAGGAGCCACTGCTCTGAGTGTCTACCAGAGGGGCATTCACTGCAGCTCTGTGCCTTTGAGGCTGGACTCTGTGCTGGGCTTTCTGCTCTGTGCTTTTGAAACCACGTGGCTTAGGTTGGAATTCTGGCTTGGCCACTTCCTGGATGTGACGTTGGGTGAATTCCTTAAATTCTTGATACCTCACCTGTTTCCTCGTCCATCAGGTGGAGAGATTCCTCACCAAAGGAAGAGATTAATGCTTCATATCTCCCTGGGTGTTGTGAGGATTAAATGAGTCGATATGTATAAAACACAGAACCAGACTCGGGCATTGTCCATATAGGCGAGCACTTTGGATGTAGAGGACGTGGGCAGGGAGGCTTGGAGAGATTTGTCAGTCCAATCGCTGCCCATGCAGATCCAGGAACTCACATACAGAGAGGCCCAGAGCCTGTGTCAAGCCAGTTGGGTGACAGGCTCAGACAAGACTCTGACTCTGTGGACAGTGGACATTATCATGAGTGCCTGTGTGTGTGTGTGTGTGTGTGTGTGTGTGTGAGAGAGAGAGAGAGAGAGAGACAGAGAGAGAGACATACAAAGAAGTGGGAGGATGGAGGGTTAGGAAGAGAAGACAACGCCAGCCTGTTTCCAAATCTGAGCAGATTTCTAATTAGGATAACATTCAGCCATTCTTACAAGAAAATATAAGAAAGGGGGAACTCATCTCTGGGCCTGCTTAGAAGTACGCGGTGGCAGAAGGTAATCAAGCTTCCTTGAACCTCTGTAACTGCTTGGCTCAGAATCTGGCACCAGCTATCTTTGTTTCCCTATCTTTTCCTGAAGCCTTTAGCAATCGCTAACAATCCTATTTACCCTGTGTACCAGACAAACACTGTTACCGTCGCCATCTCACTATTTTTATCTAATATTGAAATTTCTCTTCCTAAGAGCAGCCCTGAATATATTATGATATCTGCTGAATAAATGATGTGCATAATATACTGTGCAGAGATGGTATTTATGAAGCCCAGGTCTAGCTAAAAAGAAGGAATCATTCAGTTCTCATTTGAAAGGAAATTCAATTGGATAAATTTTCAAGAAAGCAAAGTCATGTATTTTTTTCTTTTAAACATCTATACAAACTTTTGGATTCAAGTCCAATTTTTTCCTATCCCTCCATGAGAGAGATTGCCCTGCCATTTGTAAAATCGAGGTTGTCTCCCTGTTCCTATGTGAGGCATGTCCCATTAGTACCATCATCATATTAGTAGAATAAATACAATGATATATCAAACACATTTAACAGTGTCTGAGACATTACAAATCACTCTCTCTAAATGTCTCTGAGTTAAAGGGGCTTTAAAGCCCTCCCATTTTGCAGGGAAGGAGGCTGTACAACAATAGGCAGTGCTAGGAAGTGGATTGCGATTTCTTAATGGCCCTTCCAGCTCTACAAAGTGTTTTAATATTCATCACACAGTTTTCTTTCACCTCTTACACTTGGTGTAGAGTAGCCAAAGTGATGGTAGCAGTTATGATATTAATAAAACCATTCTTTGCTTATTACAACAGTTTATAAAGTATCGCTCTCCAGTGATACATTGGGGGACTGAGGCCAGAGGGAAAAAAGTGGGTAATTTATGCAAGCTCCCATGAGGAATGAATGAGGAACCCTGGTTCAGCTCAGGACTTATGCTCCTGATGGCAAGTCCACCGTCTGTCTTTGTGAGTGTGCTGCTGTTGCTGCTGCTGTATTTGTCTTTCCCTTGGGGCTTTGACCCTCGTGATTCCGACTTGGGAAGCCAAAATCTGGTCAGCTTTGTTTACACAAAATTGAAAGTCAGAAAGTCAAGCACATGGTTAAAGAAGTGCCAATCTGGCCAGGTGCAGTGGCTCATGCCTGCAATCCCTGCACTTTGTGAGACTGAGGTGGGTGGATCACTTGAGTACCGGCCAACATGGTGAAACCCCATCTGTACTAAAAATACAAAAATTAGCCAGGCATGGTGGCATGGGCTTGTAATCTTCCCAGCTACTTGGGCGGCTGGGGTGGAAGAAACGCTTGAATCCGGGAGGTGGAGGTTGCAGTGAGCCTAGATCATGCCATTGCACTACAGCCTGGATGACAGACTGAGACTTTGTCTCAAAAAAAAAAAAAAAAAAAAAAAAAAAAAAAGAGAAAAAGAAAAAAAAGAAAAGGAAAGAAAAGAAAAGGTAAAGAAAAGGAAAGAAAAAAGAAAAGAAAAGAAAAGAAGCGCTAATCCTCCTTTCTGAGTTTCCTCATCCTGGGATTTTACCTGTACATTCATTCGATCTGCCCTTAAAGACAAGAAAAAAAAAAGAAGGCTTGAAACAACAACACTGCAAAACTTTCAGAAATTTTCTAAATAAATGTCTTTTTCAGATGGGGAAAATGATTTTGCAGGTGAAACTCAGAAAGATGAAGCAGCTTTCCAGAACCACAAAATGAACCAAGGGCAACATGAAGACGAAGACTCAGGTCTCTTTATTCTTCTCAAAGTAATCTTTCCATTGTGTCAGAAGGCTGCTGCTTGGCGATCTTCAGACCATTAAGACAAAGTAACTCACCAATCAGGGCTTTACTGCCTTACCTGCGGGATCTGTTAGCCTTCCCAGACCTCAATCCTACCCCCTATAAGATGGATTACAGGTTAGCAAAGTGGCTTCAAGAGTCTTTCTTTATTTAGCATCTCAGGGCCTGATAACAAAAACATGCTCAGAGCTGCATTCCCCAAAGCAAGAGCCCTCTGGGCAGGCACAGGGGCTGGGTGCAAGGGAAGGTCAAAGAAGTTAGGAAAAATTCTGCTTTCAATAGTTTCTTTGCAGCAGATTTGGAAGGATCATGTGCACTATGTGAATACCCTAGAGGGACAAGGTATGAAGTATTTCTCAACTTATTTGTGTAGAGACTTTTTTTTTTTTTTTTTTTGGAAAGAATATCTTGCAGTACTAATGATCCGTGGATAATACTTCAAGTAAGGATGCTTTAGATCACCGGTCCACAAATTATGATCCACAGATCAAATATGTCTTGCAAATAAAGTTTTATTATTGCACAGACACACTTGGAATGCAGAGACTAAGTGGCCCACAGAGTCAATACAATTTACTATCTGGTTCTTTACAAAAGAAGTGGGTATCCCCTTTAGAGAATGGGACAATGGGCTCCTTTTACTTTTTATTATAACTTAGAGCCTCAGCATTAGTTACCATAAATGTTGGAGCCAGAACATTTTCCCTCCTTCCTAATAGTACAATGGAGTCTATCCACTGAGATGGTTGTTATGGACACATGTTTAGAGTTTTCACTTACAGTCCATCCAAGCATCCATTTACAGATAATATGGTTTGGCTATGTCCCCACCCAAATCTCATCCTGAATTGTAGCTCCCGGAGTTCCCGTGTTTCATGGGAGGGACCCAGTGGCAGGTAGTTGAATCATGGGGATGGGTCTTTCCCATGCTGTTCTTGTGATAGTGAATTAGTCTCACAAGATCTGATGGTTTCATAAAGGAGAGTTCCCCTACACACTCTCTTTCTCTTAGGCTGCTGCCATCCATGTAAGATGTGACTTGCTTCTCCTTGCTTTCCACCATGATTGTGAGGCCTCCCCAGCCATGTGGAAGTGTGAGTCCATTAAACCTCTTTTATTCATAAACTAGTCTCAGGTATGTCTTTATTAGCAGTGTGAGAACAGACTAATACAACAGGTAAGTTAACTAAGACTCGCTTGCCAATGTGACAACCTTGAAATCATATAGCTAGCCCATTTCCAGGGCTGGGGTGGTTACATCCACTGCATAATGGCCTTGTCCACTTGGTACAGAGTGGGAGAAACTGGGACGGAAAGGCCACTTCTCTATTGCAAACTGCATCCAGAATGGAGGCCAATTCTAAATTTCCCAGTGAAGAGGAATTGCAATTGAGCTTTCGCCTGTGTCATTCCAGGGCACGCTAACATTTGCTATAGGTTTACATTTAACCTTAAATTTGTAGCTTTTTTTTCTTTTGTTGCAGATTGGTTTTCAGTGAACTGAATACTAAAAAGATATTATAGACAGAAACAACCCGTCTGGCTGATTGTTTCTTCCCAAAATGGATGTGATGATGAGCAAACGCTTTCATTTACATAAACAATCAGTTGAAAGGCCCTCACCGAATGTGAGCATTCATATTTGATGACATCCTGATTATAACCATAAATAACAATATTTTCATTGTTGGGTAATAAACATCATTACCCAGTGTGTTTTAGGTGAGTGGGCACTTAACGGGGTAAGAAGGAGATGATCAGGAAGATTAAGGTGAGAGCTCAGTAAGACGAGAAGAGATAACCTTGCAAATTTAAGGTGTGCAATAAACATCTTTGCCAAGGGCCTGTTCGTCAATACAATTAGGTTTTTTGACTCATACCAGATAACTTGTGCAAATAAAATGTATCACAGCAGAAAAATCTTTTAATCACCCTACAAGCCTGTGTCAAGGGACAAAATGTGCCAGGTTCTGCCCTTGGCGAGATGACCAGAGCACTCATAGACAAGCCATGACAGTGCCATGTGAAAAAAGTGTCAAAACAAAGAAAACAAGTTTTTGTGGGTCTTTTTCTGTGCAGACATTCTACGATCCTGTGATTCTGATTTCATTGTTTTGTTCTTTTGCTTTGTTTTGTCTTTGATTGTTTATTTTAAAATTTCCATTTCTGTAGTTTTAAAATACTGTATTCATGTAGGATATACCTCCATAAAGCTCATTAATCTTCAGCACACAGGTTGATGAATTTTTATATATAAGCACACTTATGTGACCACCATCTTGATCAAGACACAGCATATTCAGTACCCCAAATGTGGACACTTTATTTTTAAAGAGAATTGTTTTAAACCCCAAAGCAGTGTACCTTATAAATAAACAAAGGAAAATAAAATTACAGACACCAAAGGAAAATAAATTCTAAAAAGATTATGAGCCAGGTGTGGTGGCACACACCTATAGTCCCAGCTACTCAGGAAGCTGACACAGGAGGATCTTTGATCCCAGGAGTTTGAGGCTGTAAGGAGCTATGATCACTCCGTTGCATTCCAGCCTGGGTGACAGGGTGACACCCTGTGTCAAAATAAAATAAAATAATAAGATGATGAAAGAGACAGTGGTCATGAGCATAGGTGTTAGCACAGAGACCAATTCAAAACCTGGAGCTGGCATCCACAACCTGTGAGTCCCTAGGAAATGCATCTCATCTCTTTGAGACTCAGTTTCCCCAACTGCAAATCACCAATGACAATACCAAATTGGGAGGGTAACAACTGTGAGGTTGATAGGGAGGATTGTGCAGGTGACTGTAGTAGCCCAGGTAGAAGCCTTCCAGGATGTGGCTCACAATGAGAAGTCAGGAAATATTTGCTAGTCCTGTGATGAGAAGACAGCAGCAATGCAGAGATTTCACTTTGCAGCAGGTCAATAGTTTGTATGGCCTCAAGTTATGGATTTACTTGTTCAAAGGAAATGCCATTCATAAGGGAAGAAGAACATGTCACTGATGGGTGGTCATTCATTGTGGAGTTCAGGGTAACTGTTTTCCAAATTAAAAAGAAAAGCGATTACATTGAGACTAAGAAATCTGGGGTTCATCTGTCTTTACATTTTTTGTACCGTGATTTTCTCAGTGCTCCTTGTCACCTGGGTCTTTGTTATTTTCTGGGAACAGTGGACCTTGACCTCAACCGTTTAACAAGAGAACGTGAGATTTCAATTAGTTTTCATGCAAGGATAGTGCTTCTGGACTCTGGGGATTTTCTCTTTGTCACTTTGGATCCCATAATGAATACTCCCCATGTGATGGTTAATCTTATGTGGCAGCTTGGCTGGGTCAAGGTGCCCACGTATTTGGTCGAACATTATTCTGATATTTCTGTGAGGGTGTTTTTGGAGGAGATTAACATTTACATTGGTGGACTTTGATTAAGCAGGCTGCCTTCTCTAGTGTAGGTTGACCTCATCCAATCAGTTGAAGGCCTGAAGAGAACAAACAACGACCTATTCTGAGTAAGAAGAAATTCTATGTAATACCCGAAATCAGCCTGTAGTATGGAACTATGCATCTGCTCATCTCTGAGTCCCCAGCCTAACAGCCCACCCTGCACATTTTGGACTGATCAAACCTTCACAATTACACCAGCCAACTCCTTCAAACAAATCTCTATATGTGCATACACAACCTACTTGTTCAGTTTCTCTGGAGAACCCTGGCCCATATATCCCACAGAAAGAAGGAGAGTCCAATTTCAGTGGGGTTCATGATGCCAGGTACTCAGCAATCTCTTTAAGAGAAAATAACAGTCTCCAAAGTCCTGGAAGCCTGCACTGGAACTCTGGCATGTGTACTTCCTAATGCTTTGACAATGGTATGGTTTGGCTCTGTGTCCCCACCCAAATCTCATCTCAAATTATAATCCCCACATGTCAAGGGAGGGTGAGGGTGATTGAATCAGGGGGATGGTTTTCCCCAAGCTGTTGTTGTGATAGTGAGTGAATTCTCATGAGATCTGATGGTTTTATAAGTGTTGGCAGTTTCTCCTTCACTATCTCTTTTTCCTGCTGCCTTGTGAAGAAGAAGGTACTTGCTTCTCCTTCACTTCTGCCATGATTGTAAGTTTTCTGAGGCCTCCCCGGCCATGTGGAACTGTGAGTCAATTAAACCTCCTTTCTTTATAAAATACCCAATCTTGGGTATTTCTTTATAGCAGTGTGCAAATTGACTAATACAGACAGCATGAGTGTCTAAGCCTCTCTGAGCCTTGCTTTTCTCATTGTTATGGGGAGGTAGTGGAATCTTTGCTCCAGGCTACTTGGGAGAGTTAAATGATGTGTTATATTACCTCCTGGTCCATGGTAAACACTTCCCAAATGTTGACTTCTCCTTCTTCATTCTGAAAGCAGACCATTGGGAGAAAAGCTCTCTGGTGTTTTTTTTCTCTTTTGCAAACTCCAGTACATTCTCTCTGACAAATTAGGACCACAAAGAGAGAGTTGATGGGAGAGATGAATGAAGCCCCAGTTCTTGCCTCTTCTTTTAATTCAAATTTTATCTCTATGGATAAGCATCATCAGACATTGGTCAAACATTTTATGCTTTAGAAAGGAATTATAGTTTGGAGAAAGAAAATTACATAAAAGGAAAGAAGTAGTTACAAAATAAGTTCTCTGGTTCTGTGTATCTTTTTATTTTGTACACTAATTTCTGGATATGTCTGTTAATCAGCATCTAGCTGTTTTAAAACTGGTACAATTATTTTGTCAAAGGTCATAAGTGTTTTTTTGTTATTGTTTTTTAAATTAATCTTTGAAAATAATTATTAACTTAGATTACTAGAAATCGCTCCCATGGGCTTTTCAACTGCAACAAGACCTCAAAAAAGTGAGTTTTTAGGACTAATCTATAAGACTTAAAAACATTAATAGCTATCATTGAACCAACAGGAGGAGAAAATAGACTGTCTATTCTCTCTCTCTGCATTCAGAACCAAGGTTTTGTATTTTCCCCATAAACAGCCAGAATCTGATTTTCCTGTTCTTTTTTCCTGCAAAACAAATGGCTATTTTCCATGATGATGATAATTACATAGCACCTAAGGGCTTGAAAACACATTCACTCTCAGGCTGTCTACGAACATGCTCTTAGCTCACTCCTGAGAAGAAAGGAGTTTTATTGACAAACTGTTTTTCAGCTGAATGAATTGAAGCTCAGGGAGGTGGGCTGGTTTAATCAAGCTCAGGTGGCTACAAGTGGTTGAGGCGGGTCTGAAAATTGAGGAAGGAGTCAAGCCTGTGCACTTTCCTGTGATAAAAAGATGGTGTCTAAATTATACATACTGAACAACCAAATTGAAGACTAGCCCTGTCCCAATACCTAGGTCCCGTCTCTTCGCAGTCCTCGCCATCTTTAAGGCCCCAGGCAGGTATGCCCAGATTTTAAGAACTGACTAGGTCATTCTAAGCCTCAGTCCAAAGTGACCAGTTGAGTGTTTCCAAAGGGCCACGGTGCTAGAAAGCCGAGTGGGCATCTCCTGTTTGAAATTCAGGTCCTTCCCCTGACATGCATTAACCATGTGATCTTGTCCAAATTGCTACTTCTTTTCGGCCCTAATTTTCCCATCTATACAATCTTTCTAATGTGATCTTATCCACCTAGCAGCATGATTTTAAGTATTAAATAAAACAATGTGTGCAAGTGTATGAGGATCAGATTTAAGCATATAATAGATGCTTAATATGTGCTATCCCAACTTCTCTCTTCTCTGGAATGAGTTCACTTTGCTTAAACACATTGATGTTGATAGGCATATATGGAAAATGTGAGGTGTGGTGAAGCAGAGGTTGCAGGAGGTCACCAAACCTGACTCTCCTTCTTCCTGAGAACACGGCAGACCACATTAACTGGACTCCTTTGCAGTTAGGCATTGTTGTGTGTCTCTGAACATGATGAAGAAAATGATGGTGAATTTAAAAGGATGGTTCTTTTCCTTCAGAAACACACATTTAGAATGAACTTAAGTAAGCCATAAACTTCAGATCTGCCCAATCATTGATAGTTGGGGGTTTATCTGTTATAGTGGCTAGTGTTACCTTATCCAGTACTTACCCATGCAACATGGTCCATTCACTTAGAAATAGCTCACACACCTAGATGCACAGCAGCGTGTGCACACACGCAGACACACACATACACACACACACCAGAAAAGTAACATTTTGTGGACACAGTGAATGTCTTATGGAATTTTTAAAATTCTTGATAGTATCAAGAATTAAAAAGTTTATATTAGGAGAGACTTTCAGAGGTCATTTGAGAATTTCCCTTTTATAGCTGTCTTGCAGGTGACCACCCACTGCTTGAACCTCTCCTCTGATACGGTGCCCACTGTCTCCCATGAAAATTCCTGGCCAAGACAGCTCTAAGTGTTACAATGTGGGCTTCATGTCAAGATCAGAGCTGCCTTCTCTAATGCCTAGCCATTCACCAGGGCTCCAACCTCTGAGAACCAGGAGCCTGCTTGTTTTCCTATAGAAAATCCCCTTAAATAATTGAAAATATAGCCAGTTCCTCCATAACCTTTGCTTCGAAAGTGCATGTTTGTTTAGTGTGATTGATGTTGTAAGGAACAATGTGACATTACAAAACTACGCATAGCTAGATGGAGCCACATAGAAATGTGAGACAACTTATCTCCCCATCTCAGGTCACCCTTCCTCCATCACTTCACAGTAACTCACAAGCCTCCCCACTTCCCAGGCCCACTTCCACAAGCAAGCTTCAGGCCTTTCTCAAAGTAAGTGTTGTATTTATTGTAGCATGCATATACTTATTAACTACTTAATAGATGCAAAAGGGCAGTATCTCTTCTATTAGGTCATATAGTTTTAAAAATGTGTCCCTGATGAAATTTTTGAATGTTGTGCCCCAGCCTTATTTCCTCTCTAATCCCTGGGATTGTGAGCGATTTTTAGGAACACAGATGCCACAGTATAGCAGAACTGACTGTAGAACTTGCCTCTTCCTTTGGCCTGTTGATGAGATAGGGGAGTATTTGTCATTAAGGTACATCTTCACATTCTCTCAATAGAAAAGAACCTTGCATCAGGCTTGGCCTGGTGCTGGAAACTCAATGATGAGTAAACACAAGTGGTTCTTGTGTTTCCAGAGCTTACAGATTATAGTCTTCCCAGCCTCTCAATTCTCCTAGGAAGAAGAACAAATAGACAAACAAAGGAGGATGACAATGAAATGATGTAATTTCTGGCTCAGCTAATCCATCCACTGAAAACAGAAAAAGGAGTGAATTCATGTTGGTGGGTCACTTGTACCAGTGCCTATGCCAGGTATTTATATAACCATTAAGTCCATTCAGCCCAGCTACAAGCCCTGGAGTGATCTTTATATCTTCCATTTTGGAAGTGAGGTACTGGGGACTTTTAGCATCTTCTCAAGACTTGACTAGGGCTCCAGTCCCATTGAGCTCTGACACTAATTCTTGTGTATTTTCCAGTATGCCATGATTTTCCCCAGTGTGCTTTCTGCTTTATCCAATGTCCAATTAAGGACCAAATACATTTTTGATGATGATGATTCTTTGCATGGTGTTCACATATTAGCCAGGAAAGTGGGAGTTGGAACTACCAAATAAAAGTAGGCAGGATTTGCCTGACCATAGAGGGCAAAAGACAAAAACATGTACGTAGATTATTAACAGATATTATTTGAAGTCAAGCCCAATTCAGAACTAATAAAGTCTGCATAATCCATGCAATCATAAAATGAAACATTTTGTAAAATTGCATCACATATGGAAGTGACGTCCTATAATCTAGTGTCTATGAAGTGCAAGGGTGATTTCAAAGCTGGATTTCAAGGGGTCTTTGAGAGATCACTTGGGGCCAGAAATGGCCAATATATGGAGTTGTGGCCATTTGGTGCCAGCATGGAAACTATGAGCTGGAACTGCAGCCAGGAATGCAGTAAAAAGAGACTATGCATCCTGTTTCTACGACTTATATTCATCACCGCGGACAACCAGGTAATTCAATTATCTTTGGCCTTGCAAATCTGTGTCATGTGGTTTATGTGTCTTTCTCTATCAATCCCTGCTGTTCCATCAGACCTGAGGCTGGTGACCCTGGGCTGGATGGAGGAGGGAGAGCACTGGTGTGCACATGGACAGGAGGCTAAGAAGAGGAATCTATGTTATTTACTCTTAAAGTGATGACAATGATCTCGTGGTCCAGAATGCTTTGTCCCTTGGAGTCCCCAGTAAGAATAACATAATTCACTTTTATAGCATCACATTTTATACAAACACTTTTGTTGGTGAAGAAAAATGTCTCATCTGACATGATTGCAAGGGAAATCTCCTTGTGTTCTTTCTCTCCCTTGCCCGTAATATTCTTGTGCCCATCTATAAGCACACATAAAATGTGTGGCATGCAAGATGGTAATGAGATGGCAGACTTTTTCTAACATCAGAATTTCAATAAGGATGAAATTTGCCTCCAAAAGAGGACAGTGATCTTTTCACAAACACTGTCCTTTGTCCTGAGGCACAGAAAATCCCCAAATCCCTAAAATATTTCATCTGAAGATAAGATAATTTTGCTCTAGCTTAGGCTGAAAAAGAAAGAAGGGGGAAAAGTCATCTATCAGATGCAGCCAGAAAAGTCCTGTTGCTTAGGGAGAAGGTAAATTAAAGGCTCCTATCTTATCTGTATTTCAATTAAAATCTTATTTTTGGTCCCCAGCAGTGCAACCCGTTGAAGTCTTTCCAAGTAAAAAAAAAAAAAATGCCATTTCAGTAGGTGGATGTTAAAGAAATCTTTAATGGATATGTTCCACATGTGATATGGGCTACTTTTCATGTAGGGAAGAAATGACATGAACAATATTTTGAAAGAGATATGAAATTTACAAAAGTCGGAAGGGCAATGGATGTATTACCCTGGTGAATTCTTTCTCACAGGGTCTTTTTATTCATTGAACCCCATTTGAATATCTGCTAACCCACCCCCAATAGGTAAGAAATTATAGCTAAAGGGTTTGGGGGAGGAGATCCAGGAAAGGGAGTTAGGAACTGTCTGAATATCTCGTTATCAAAATCCTTTTGAGGCACTGAGTTCAGGACTGGGTTTATCTCAACAAAGCAGGCAAAAAGAAAGAAGCCCGTATTCAGATTAGAGACTGCTACCCATGTGAATAACTCTTATTGAAACAGCTTAGTAGAACCCAATGAATAAGACCTAGTGCTTCATGCCAAATCGTAGACTAAATGAGGCATCAAGTAATAAATAGAACAACCAATCAATCAATCAATACAATTAAATGCAAAGAATATATATAAACTGGGTTCCAAAGTAAAAATAAGGCAATTGTAAAAAGTGAGTTTTATGTCAGCCATCAAGGAAACACTAATGAGGAATTTGTATGGCCACAGTATTGTGCTGTATAATCCTTGGGGGGTAAGGATGGAGACGGGTTAAAGGAGTGATATGGCTTGGCTCTGTGTTCCCACCCAAATCTCATCTTGAATTGTAATTCCCACGTGTCTAGGGAGGGACCTGGTGGGTGGTGATTGGATCATGGGAGTAGATTTCCCCCTTGTTGTTCTTGTGATAGTGAGTGAGTTCTCATGAGATCTGGTGGTTGATAAATGTCTTGTGCATCGCTTGCCCTCATTCTCTCCCCTGCCACCATATAAGACGTACCTTGCTTCCCCTTCCACTTCTGCCATGATTGTAAGTTTCCTGAGGTCTCCCAAGTCATGTGGAACTGTGAGTCAATTAAGCCTCTTTTCTTTATAAATTACCTAGTCTCAGATATTTCTTTATAGCACTATGAAAATGAACTAATATAAAGAGTATGTTCCAGAGTGAAGGGAGGAGGTGTAGGTTCTATGGCTAGCTTTGCTACTAATGACCAAGACAAAGGTCAGTGAACTTTCTCCATGAAGGACTAGATAGTAAATAGTTGAGGCTTTGCAGACCATACAGTGCCTGTTGCAACTACTCAAGTCTGCTACTGTAGTGTGAAAGCCACCATGGACAATATGTAAATGAATGGACACGACTGCATTCCAATAAATTTTTCTTTGTGGACATTGAGATTTGAATTTTTTACATGTTGGAAAATATTATTCATTTTTCCCAATCATTAAAACATATAAAAACCACTCTTAACTCACAGATGATACAAAGAGAGACAGTGGCCAGATATAGCTTCTTGGTGATAGATCAGCCAAGCACTGATCAAGATGATACCTCAATACCACCATAAGGTGGCCAGGTTCACTACTGAAGAAGTGATTTAGATAGTTCAAGGTGTGAATTGTGAGAGCACCTTAAATATTGGAGTTCCAAGAAAAAGCATCAGCAGGACTACTGTTGGGACAATTAGGCTGCATGGGGGAAGAGAGAGGCTGTGGCTCATTTGTTAGCTAGAAACGTTATCAGAGGGAGTGATGGGCTAACGATAATAACGTAATATGTTGTCTTACTGAGCCAAATTACTGAGTACTTACCCCAAGTCAGGCACTGTTCTACACACCCTTCCAATTCTTTAAGCTTTACATCAATGGAAAGAGATAGGTGTTTTTTCTACCACCACACTGCAAATGGGGAAACTGAGGCCAGAGGAGTAAACTAACTTGCCAGAGGGCACAGAGCTGATAAGTGATAGATCCAGAAAACACTAGAGCTGGGAAGTTGGAAAGTGCCATGTAG
Source organism: Piliocolobus tephrosceles (assembly GCF_002776525.5). NCBI lineage: Eukaryota > Metazoa > Chordata > Mammalia > Primates > Cercopithecidae > Piliocolobus > Piliocolobus tephrosceles. The sequence continues at coordinate 8,772,014 of NC_045439.1, read as the reverse complement.
AAGTACAGACCTGGAATTCAGAGGTCAAATAGTCTGAGCTCCTATTGGGCCTTCACCCCTTGCCAGTTCCAGGAACCAGTTTCCTAAAGTCTGAGCCTCACGCTCCTCCTCTGTGAGACAAAACTATCATTGAATCTACTTTCTAACGTGAGATTGAGACATAATTAAACTTATGGCTCATAACTAGTGACCAATAAACATTAGCTAAGACTACCATTAACTATAAATTTTCCTTAGTCTTTACAAACCCATTTGAATGTGGAGCTTTTAAAACAGTATATTCTTTGCTTTGAAATTCCCTCAGTCGGACTTTGATTCCACTGAATCTGTTCTTTGTATCAGGATTTGGCAAATGAGGCCATGGTCACTCCATTTATAAATTCATAAATATTACGATATTGTAAACAGCAGGGAAAAGTCCTGAGGATGTTTTTAGACAGCCCCTGGAAAAGCCGCAGGAGTGCACATATCGTTGCAGACTCTATTGGGTCTGGAAACATAAGCAACAACAGCGCTGCTTATTGAATGCAGACTCCATGGGATCCAAGGGACCTGGAGGCGAATTTCACCTGACCCTTGCTTTCCAGAAGGGCGACATACAAATCACTCCCACCAGCATTCTGGGTGCATGTGCAGCCAGTCCCTCAAGTGTCTCATCCTGAGGAAGACCCATATGATCCACTCAGCAGAGTCCGTCTTGTTTTATGAACATCCCTAATTATTTTAGACAACGGGATTCTCAAGTTTTGAGGATTTTCTTTTTCTTTCCAGTAGTTCTTGATTTTAAAATCAAGATCAGATCCTACCATCGCATATTCCAAGTGCTCCCATCCTAATAATTTCTGGAGACTTCGTGTTCTTTAGAACAAGTTCAAATCTAAAATAGTATTTTTCCCCCCTGACATTCAGGATCTTTCAAACTCTCATTCTTCTATTTATATAACAGAAATTTATCAGTTTTTATTTCTATCTTTCAATAATTTTACAAAGCACAGAATCTAGCATCTCCGAAATTGGGATGTGCCTTAAAATCAATGGCATCCTTCCAGGACACATTCTCAACACTGTATGCCAAGGAGCACTGATGACACAGTGGACACAGCCTGCATGCATATGTACATCAGAGGACCTGCATTGCAACTTGCAGATTCTCAGAGATAATGGTAACCTGGACATAATGGTAACCAAGATTTAAGGGCACAGCTTGTTTTTTTAACCCCTGGATTCAAACAGTTGTGGGAAGTGGTGAGCCAGTTGGGTTTATCAACATTCCCAAATAGGAGTCAAAAATAGGCTAGCTGTCCACAATTACAAAGACAACTTAATTGTCTGGCATCAATAACCTTTGTTCTTTTATGGATTCTTTTAACCAACACCGCATCATCATCATTCTTGATGGCAGAAAACAAACACTCTGGAACAAACACAGACTCCATCTGGAAAAGTGACTCAAGAAAGTTGCAATCTGTGAACAAGTTTTAAGACTATTAAGACCATACCTCCCTTTTTATCTCAAGAATTATATATAATGAAAATCTACATCTACTTAAATCTAAAGGATTTCTTTTGTAAGTGTGAAATACAATTTCTAAGTAATAAGAAAGAATTGTGCTGTGATTTTATTATCAATGTGCTTTTTTTCTTACTTTTTTATTGGTGGTACTTAAGATATTGTTTCATCTTACAATTGATATCTTAGATTCAATAAAATATGGTTGCGTGCTAATCACAGACTATACTGGGATCAGAGACACCGAAGAACAGAGATAGTCCTTGCTGTAAGGACTCAGAATCTGCTAAAATGATATCAGCTCTCAGGTCCTCTAGATATGATTTCCTCGGACTATGCCTTCTCAATTCTATGGATGCACATTTACTTATCCTTCAAGGCCCAGGTTAAATAATATCTTCAAAGAGATATTTTCCCAGATAGTGCATCATCTCTCATTCTCTGCAGAAATAACAACTTCTTCCTTGGCACCTCTATAATGTTTTTATCATAGTTGTGGGCACTGGAGCCAGGCACCTTGGTTTAAATCCTGGCACATCCTTTTGCTACTTCTGTGGCCTTAGGCAAGATAATTAGGTACACTGAGCCACATCTATATTGTGGATCTATATCTCATTCTCATCTCGGATACCTATTTTGAGGATTAAATACATTAATATGGGTAAGGCATTTAGAAGAGTATCTAGCATAAAGTAAGCAGATTTGACCATTATCATGCCACGTGTCAACCTTGATCCCACTGTAATTTGGTTCGTTGTGATGTGGGTCTGTGTGTAAGCTCCCGGAGGCTGAAATGATGCCTGCTGTCAGTTTCATTTCTTTCTCTGCAGAGAGTACAGCATTTGGCTCAGAAGACAGAGTCGTTCATTAAGCACATCCACAAACATTTGTTAAACACCTAGTATGCATTAGCCATTGTTCTAAACTCTAATAATAAAGCTCTTAAAAATATCTGTGGAATGAATGAGCTAATAATTATTCACTTTGCAAATAGTGGTGTGATAGCCAGAAAACAGACCAAGCACTTGGGATGCATGAACTCTTCATGTGATCTCTGTCATGTTTTGTGTGTTTTGCACAATGTTTATTTGTTTAAACTAACAAATACTTTCCTAAAATTACCACCACCACACCAGATAGCATGGTATTCGAGCCTGCTTTCTGGTTCAACTGAACTCTCCTAAGGGGCTATCTGTGACTCATCAGGGATCATGCCTCTTCATAATGTTAAAAGTCTCCACATGCAGTTTGCGGGATTTAGATTCCAGATGTTTTAGCCTCAACTGTTCACCTACTCTCCCTCTGTTCTCCAAGTTGTCTCAACTATGAACCTTGTCTTCAACCTATACTCTTTCTCAATACTTCCAAGCTGACATAGACTCCATTTCTCTTTTGGTTGTGTTTTTGTTTCTCTATCTCAGCCCTTCTTCCTTGCTATAAACCAAATGTTTGTGTTCCTGCAAGTTCATATGAAATCCTAGCCCCCAATGTGAGGATATTTGGAGAGGGGCCTTTGGGAGGAGATTAAGTCATGAGCTCAGGGCCTTCAAGAATAAGATTATCAAAGGGACCCCAGAGAGCTTGTTTGACCATTTTGCCATGTGAGGATACAGTGAGAAGACGATCATCTATGAACCAGGAAACAGGCCCCCACCAGACACTATAAGTGCCAGTACTTTGATCTTGAACTTCTCAGGCTACGGAACTGTGAGGAATAGATTGCTGTCAGTCATAGACCTCCCAGTCTATGGTATTCTGTTGTAGCAGCCTGGATGGCCTAAGACAATCCCAAGCATAACTTTTAAGATAACATTTGCCTTCCCTCATAGGCAACCTCCCCACTTTCTCCTCACCTGACAGCAGCTACAGAAAAGTGATGTGTAGCTGCAGGAGCTACTCACCTAAAATTTCCTAGTCTCCAACTTCCGGGCACAGGTTTAGTCTGTTTCAGGAACTCTGCAACAGCTTCAGCCAATGTGTTGTGAACTAAGGAAATATGGCTCACTACCAGGTAAAGCATTTGTTTGCATGTGAAGACCCTTCAGTTCTCTGTAGCCTTCTGACCTGGTAATAAGAATAGTCATCGGGCTGAGTTTTGGAGTGAGAAGTCAAGGAATAGAACCCCGTCGGCCTCATGATGGACTTGGGGCATGAGAAAGGGATAATGATCAGATGCTATTAGTGATGGATATCTGGGAGTTTCCTAATACCGCTGTAGAGTGGATGCAATTGTCCAGACTGCTAAGGGCAGACATTTTCTACATCTTTAAACTCTATTTCCTTTTGGCTCATTAACTGCTCATGTACTGTGGATGAAATCCACATGACATTTTTGGTAAAACCTCAGCCAAACATTTTCAGGTCTCTCTAGTGTATCCTATGGAAGATGGACTGTGTTGCCAAGTTGTATGCTGATGAACCAGTTCCGGCATTTATTACAATTGAAAAGTAGCAGAACACTGTCTAATAGAACCTCTACTGCTTAGTGAACAGGGCTGGAATTAGGTAATGGTGGCAGACTCATTATAAGCAATCGTGCTTGATGCAGGGTTCACTTAGATTCATTCACGGTGTGGAGTCATTTCCAAATGCCAGTCTCCACTCTGTGTGCAGTACCAGCATCTAATATTTCTAAACATATTTTGGCTCAGTGACACGTTAATGGTATACAATAATACTCAGCTTCCCTCTTAGAAAAATGGATACTCTCATTTCTCTAAACATTGGGCCTTTACCTTTAACCATTTCCATTTAAATGCAAATTTCAATCATGTCCACCTTTCTGTGCTCCCACATGAGCATACAGAAGTGATAGCAGCTTGAATCCAAATTTCAAGAGGCTGGGAGCTGCTTCCTCTGGGGGGTCCTAGATAAGTTTAAATGGTTAGTTTTTGTGTCACTTCATGTTGCTGAGATTAGTCTCTAAGGGAATATTTTGCCTTTATTGGGAGGAGTGGCTAAGTCAGAAGAAGGAAGGAGGGCTTTCAGAGCAGTGGACAGACACAGGGATGGATGGCCCAGAAGTGATTAACACCTTAATGGATCCTGGCTTATATTCTTAGACATAGACCCCCCAAAGACAGAATTCAGGACCCAGGGAACCCTAAAGAGCTTTGATGTACAATGACTGCATTGAGGTTTCCTTCCTGAGGGTGGTCTTAGTTTCTCAGCATATAACCTCTGTCATCGTCATCAAGTCCTGAGTTAATGAGTCCATGCTCCCTGGCCTGATTGATCCTACCTTATCTATAGACAGGATTCTGGGGTCCAGGTCAGGTTAGACCAGGAGAGCAGCCTTGCTAACAGCAGGGGAAGGAGGGGTCTGCACAACCTTGGAAGGCACTGAATGGGAAGGGGTTTATTATTGGGCTAAGTCCTTAGGAGAGCAAAGGTGGGGAGTGACAGGCCTTCAGGGTTCCACCCAGTGAGAGAGCCAGGACCCAGTGATGAGGGCTTCTGGACTTCAGAAGCTTCTAGAAGTTTGTCTTTTCGAGGAAAGAACATGGGTTCAGGATTCAGACTGCCTGGGTTCAAATCAGGCAATTTCATTTCCCAGATGTGGGATGATGAACAACGCTGTTTACTTGGGTCTGAGTTTTTGCAAATACAGAGCCAAAAAACAGTAGTTACACTCATGGAACCATACCAAGGGCAAATATACTAATGACTCAGGTACATAGCTTAGAACAGTGCTTGCTCCCCTGCAAGTGTGCAGGGAAAGTTGATTAGGATCCAGTGCAGAGGATGAGGGGGCAAGAGGTCATGGTATTTGCCCTTCTCCTTTATCACCTGGTGGCCTGAAAGATTTCCTCATGTTCAGCAGTGAAATCCTTCAAGCTGAAAGGCCTTCCCTTGGGATGGAAAAGGGATCAAAGAGAAGCTGTTGTTACAAAGGCCCGAGTTGTCCCGAGATCAGAGAAAGGCCCTGGAGGAAGCATATCTAACAGGAGAAGGACACAGGCTTACTGTTGAAAGCAAAGAAGAAAAGGGAGGTTGTGGAGCGAGCAAGCCCTAGATTGAGGCTTGGTCCTGACGGTTGCTATTTAGAAACTGCATGATGTTGTTATCATGAATTGATATAATATTATTTAACATTCTCTTCCCAATTGGGAAGGTGAGATGTGACTCATTAAAAACTCCAGAGTGGCTGTAGGTTGCGTTAACAAAAAAATGAGGTCAAAGCCAAGATAGGTGAATCCTTGAACAGTGCTGGTTGAACAGCTCTGAGGTTTATCTTTGTTTCTGGGCTATACCCTTGAACAGGAGTAAAAGCAAAATATGGGAAGACCTCAGAGGAGCCTGTCTATGGTCAGAGAGGATGCACCAGGTCATGTCCTGTGATATGGAAGGGAAGGGAGGATGCCTTAGCATGGAGGGCAGAGTCTCCTAAACAGCCTCTTTCTGGAAGATTAACCTTATGGTATGCAGCCAAGAGTGGCAGAACTGAGCACACTGGGAGGATTAAAGGGCAAGGAAGGCAAGATTTTCCCATAATCTGGATTTTGTATCAAGATCAAAGAGGCTGCCGACCAGGTGATGAGCACCCTTTCAACAGAGAGATGCAAGGTGCTTCCTGCTTTACATGGGAGATGACTGAGGTGGACATCGGGTTGCTAAGGGGATCAGGATTCTCAGATTGCCTCTCCAAGAGAAGTTTTCTGCTTCTGTATATCTCAGGAGCTAAGGAATTGCCATGAAAATGTTATTCCCTTAACAGCCAGCAAAGGGAGTTTCTTATTCTATAGGCAGGCAGATGAGTTCTTCCCTTCTAAAGAAACACTTGAATGTTGGAGTCAGAGATGCAGGGAGATGGTGGCAAAGGTAAGAGGGCTCGCTGCTCTGGCACCAGATGGTTCAGCAATACTTGTCATGTATCCGGGACCTCCCTGGTGGAGGAGAAATGACTTCCACAGCCTCTGCTGGAACTGGGCCAAGGCTGTGTGAGGAAGTGAACATGAAACCTGTGAACTGTCACTCCCACAGCCAGTTTGTTTTTTATCAAGACAAGCCATTGTGGAAGCTTTCTGAAGAGTGGATTTGTGGCTGAGTGTGGTGGCTCACATCTGTAATCCCAGGACTTAGTGAAGCAGAGGCAGGTGGATCCTTTGAGCCCAGGAGTCTGAGACCAGCCTGGGCACCACGGGGAAAACCAGTCTCTTAGAAAAAAATACAACAAAATAGCTGGGTGTGGTGGCACGTGCCCATAGTCCCAGCTACTGAGGAGGCTGAGGTGTGAGGATGGCTTAAGCCTGGGAGGCATAGGTTGCAATTAGCCTAGATCACACCTCTGCACTCCAATCTGGGCAATAGAGCCAGACTATATCTAAAGGACAAAGTCTCTCTCTCTCTCTCTCTCTTTCTCTCTCTCTTCCCAAGCTGCTCCTTTCTGAGGTCTGCAATTGGATGGCCCCTCTCATCATTTGGCTTCAGCTCAGATGTCCAGCTGCCCTCAGGAAGCTGCCTCCTATACCTGTGACCTCATCACTTGTCACTCTCTACCACCACACCTTGGCTCACATTCCACAGCACTCACCTCTCTTAAGGAATTCACATAAGTGGTATGTGCTTGAAATTTACTGTCTGTTTCCCCACCCCTCAATGGTATTTTGACCACACCACAGCAGGAAGCATGGCGATCCTGTTGACTTCTGTTTGTCCAGAAATGAGGACAGTGCCTAACACATGGCAGGTGCTCAAGAACTACTGATAGGATTTATAAACTATTGATAGAATTTAGAATCACAAGTCAAGTTCAGATCCAAAGCAACTTTATCAACCTCGCACAGTTACTACTTGCAGAGAAGAGAGACCATCCTGGCCATGGTTCTTTATAAACTTTATTGCAAATTCTTGTGTTGCTTCTGTAAGATAGAAGACATTAGCCACAGTTTGTGGATCAGCAACCTCAAAACACACACGCATGCACACACACATACACACGCACACATATTTGTTTTTCTGCTAGGCAAAACTCCTGCGGATCTCAGAAAGTCCCTGGAAATGTCACAGCCGAGGTCCTAACTTTGTGGGCTATAGGCCCAGCTGGTCAAGAATCCAGGGCACAGGGGACAAGCAGGACCAATGTTTAAGAACAACCCCCTTCCAGGGCCAGCTCCAGCTTCCTAGGACCAGAAAAGTTCACTGCACATTGAGGCTCACTCCCAGCAGACAGCATCCTAACCAGAGTCAGATGTTCAAGCTACAGGAGACAGGCCAGTCCCTTTAAGTTTGGGAAAACTTAAAAGAATTCTGGAAGAGCCATAAGTCTTGAACTGGAGCCTTTTATCAACCTCTAATTTATCATGGTCTCTGAATTACTTTTACTGGAAAAGTCATAATCCATATGTACTGGAAATTTGGTCGACACAGGCCTGCCTTTCACGACAAAAGTGGTTCTTGACACATGTGATTTAGCCTAAAGAGATTCCACATGGTGGCAACTTGTCTCTACATCCCTCACCCCCGTGCTGGTCGTGCTCATTCATTCAGCAGACATTCTCAGACCATCTCCACATTGCCATGTCTTACATTTGTTTATAGAGAGACAGAGAGAGAAGACAATTCTATTCCCAAGACACTTGACATGGAATGAGAAACAGAGAGAAGCAGACAATTACATTTTAGTGTGATAAATGCCAGAGAAGTCAAGAGTGGTATCTTGTGAGGCTGCCAAGTAAGGGCATGTGACTAAACCTAGGGCATCAGAGAAGGCTACCTGGAAAAGGCAATGCCTTCTCTGAGATGTAAAAGCCTTCAGAAAGCAAGGGCTATATAAAGGCCTGAAGATGATAACACGAAATGGTGGGGATCTAAAATTAGTGAGGTGTGGCTTAAACTAGAGCAGATGACATTGTAGGCATGTTGCTAGGGTGTGGCATACAGGAAGATCTCTTCTCTGAGTTCCAGACACATCCCATGGGCATGCCTGGCATCTGCATTTGGTTGGCTGATGGACCATCTCCAACCTAACGTGGCCAAAGCAAAACTCTTGATTCCCTCCCATGACCATACTTCTTCTCACAAGCCTGTCTCATGTCAGTTCTTCCCCATCTTGGCCCATGGCTCCATCATGTGCCTATTTGATCAGGCCCCAAATCTGGAAGTTAAACTTGTCTCTTCTCTTCCCATAAACTCCCTCATCTGGTCCATCAGTAAGTCCTGCTGCTTTTACCTTCAAAGCACACCCCACTTTGTTTACGTGTTACCACCCTACTCTACCACCCTAGCCCAGGCTTCCATCTGCTCTTGTCAACTTCCTGTAGGTATTTCCTGTATAGGAAATAAGACTCTGGATTCCTTACCAGCAGGAATGGTGACACACTCATCATAGCGTCCCCAGCACTGATCACAACTGCTTGGATACATGCCTACCTGTGCACATTTGAGACTATTTGAAAGTCATAAAAAATGTTCAGTTTGCCTTCAGTCCTTTCTCACACGTGTTTGGTAAAGGCAGAGTAAAGAGCATAAATGACAAATCCTCCCAATTTGGGAATATCCCTATGTACCAGCTCCTAAACCCTGTGCTAAGGACAAGAGTGTGCAGGGACCCAAGAAGTGACCTTATGGAGCTTAGAGCCTAGTGGGCAAGGCAGAGGAACAGCCAGTCATAACAGAGTGGGAAAGGACCCTGATGAAGGTCTTTGTGGGTGCTGGCAGGCTCGGTTTAGGGTGCCTATTGTGGCTTTGAGGAGTTGAGTCGGCTGCAATAGAGATGTTTCTTGGGGCAGGAGATTCAGTGGCAGTGTGAGTTTGGGGGAAGACTCTGCAGTGATCATTTTACATCTCTTTAATGAGGATGACCGCACAAGTCATTTGCTTTTTGCGTCAGTGCGATCATTAGTAACCTGTCCTCCTCCTCACTTTTATTATCTAAAGTGTCCCTGTATGAACAATACATTTAATGGCCTCCCTATTTGTAGGAGAATATTGTCACTGCCAGGGCACCCACCAGTATAACAGAAGGAGCTTTTTCCTAATGCACAGTGGACTAAAGTTGAACCTTTCAGTTAGAAGAAACTTCGTAAGTAATCCTAAAGCCACTCTCACTGTCCTGTGCACCAGCAGGCACTGAACTGGGGAGGACACATGCACGCTGACCAGCTACTGTGTGTGAAGTATCCACAAAACACTTCTAGGTGCAACAGCCCAGGGACAGGGGAGCTCTTTACCTTGCAGATGAAGAAACAGGACTTAAGTCATTTTTTTCACAAGGCCACATACTCAGTTCATGCTAGAACCAGCATTATCTGGATTCCAGAGTTTATTCACTTTCTTTATACTCTGTCGCTGCTCACTTGGCCCTTTCTGAGACAGCCAGAAACCAGGACCAAGTGGGTTTGTTCATATGATGCTGGTTTATTTATTTAGCCCTTCTTACTATTTTTGCTTTGGTTGTTGTTAACACTCTTCCTCCTCCCTAAGTGCCATAAAGGAAATTTCAAGTCTGTGGACATCAGCTTGATTCTGGTTACTACCACCTGACTCATGGTAAAACCTACACCCACCTTTCCGGTTTTGAAGAAAGTAGTTTATTTTGGCTCTATTTGCTTATTTCAGTTCAGGAGATGTGATGGTTAATACAGAGTGGCAACTTAACTGGATTGAAGAATGCAAACTATTGTTCCTAGGTGTGTCTGTGAGGGTGTTGCCAAAGGAGATTAACATTTCAGTCAGTGAACGGGGAAAGGCAGACCCACCCTCCATCTGGGTGGACACAATCTAATCAACTGCCAGCGTGACTAGGATGAAGCACACAGAAGGAAGTGGATGAGCAGACTCACTGAGTCTTCCCGCCTTCACATTTCTCCCACGCTGGACGCTTCCTGCCCTCGAACATTGTACTTCAAGTTCTTCAGCTTTTAGACTCTTGAACTTACACCAGTGATTTTCCAGGGGCTCTCAGGCCTTTGGCCACAGACTGAAGGCTGCACTGTCAGCTTGCTTACTTTCAAGGTTTTGGAACTTGGACTGTCTTCCTTCCTCCTCAGCTTGCAGATGGCCTATTGTAGAAGTTCACCTTGTGATCGTGTGAGTCAATACTCCTTAATAACTCCCTTTCGTATGGATTATACATCTATCTTATTAGTTCTGTCCTTCTAGAGAACCCTAATACAGGAGAGAGAAAATTTATATTTTGTTCTGCATTGCTGACCGGCTATTCAAGCCAGAAAGAAAGCTGATCCTAAAGGAAGTTGTACAAGACATGTAAGTTCCCTTTAGTTGATGACCTTAAAGCTGTCTCTCCATCCTGCCCCTAAGGTTTCAGAATCTGGTAAAAACACCACTGTGTCATGCATCCACCACTACAAAACCTGCACCTGCTAAGCCGATGTGTACCCCAGGCTTTATTGCATGTCCACTAAGCATCAGGCATCAGGTACTTAGCAAATAACCTTATGGGGCAGGCCATGATATTACACTTTATGTATGAGGACAATGAGGCTTATACATTGAGGACAATTAGAGGATGCAGTGACTTGTTTTAGAAGGTCATAATTGGGTGTGGAATTTAGACATATACCACGAGTTGCCTAATTCCAATCCTGGGTCCTTGGTTTCCCATCAGGCTACTTCCATCTCCCCATGAAAGAAAAGAACTTTGCATAATGAATCAGAAAAAAACCTTGGGTTCAAAGTATTTATAGTCAAAAGGGACAGAGAGAATGGCCTTCCTGGCACAGGTGGCAAAACAGGCCAAGGTACGGGGGTAGAGCTCTCCTCGTCTGTTTTGGAGATGAGCACGTTACCTGTTTAGCTAGAGTGCTGAGTGTATGCACGTGTTAGGATGTCTAAGAATGTGTGTAGATATGCTTGTCCATGTACATGTGTGTACATGTTTGTACGGCATGAATAAATGTTAGAAAATTAAGTTGCAACCCAATCCTGGAAAAGTTAGCACCATGTTAAGCAGCATGTGTCTTTCTGTATTTTTAATAAAGAGCCAATGATGATTTTTTTTTTTACCTGGAAATGTGATTAGAATGTGAAACTACCAGTAAGGTGACTGTTTTCCCAACTGAATCCCCAATCCAGCCTTAAGTTTGGGACTTTTAAAATTTGTCCTTGTAGAGGCAATTCTAAGCAGTCAGTAGCATTCATGTATTCATTCGACAACCATTTAGTGAATATCTGCTTGATGACAGATACTGTTTCATTTCAATGTTAACAGCTGCAATCTGATAAGGAAGATATAATACATACATGAATAGAGCATTGCAAAACAGTGTTCTGGAGTTGATGGAGACAAACATGGTTATTATGGGCACCTAAAGACCTTCCAAGCAAATCTGGAGGTTCATTGAAAACTTCTTTGAAGAGTTGTGGCATAGGCTGAATCTCGCAGGATGACTAGGAGTTTGCCCAGGAATGTAGAGAATATGCCAAAGAGAGGAAACTAAAGAGAGAAGGCACTGGGGCAAAGCAGAGGTTGGGGTGATAGCAGAAGTATTTACCAGTCACTGAAAAGTCAGGTGCTTCCCTTTGTAGGTAGGCAGGGCCATGGGACTACTTCTAGCCTACTGGTTGCAAGCAGAAGTGTTGTGTGTCACTTCCAGGCTCTAGCATTTACAGGCTGATGTAAAAATCTCAACCCTCTAACCCCTGCTACTCCACTCATGGAGGCCACATATGGAGATCACTGCAGCCTGGATCACTGAGTCACTGCATGGAGGACATTTTCCTTGGAGAGTCTCCCAATGTGCATTAAGAGTTTGGGTTAAGCCATTGAAATGCTGAGGTTTATGTTATGACTGGAGCCTAGTATAGTCTATTCTAACTAGTACAGCAGGTGTTGGGATTCTAATGAGTTTGACATCGCCAAAGATAAGAAGCAATGCAGAGGAAGAAGTACCTGAAATTGCCTTACCTAAATTCTAACTTCTTGAACCCTTTACTTACCAACTGATGCTAAAATTCCCTCTTCATCCTTCCCATTGTGAAGAAATGGTGTTTGAAGCATCTGATGAAGCAATTTCAGCAAAACTGAAAAAGTGCACCATTTATTTCCACTTTCTTTTCCTCCCTCTTCTTAGCCTACAAATCTTAGTCAGACCGGTAGTTGGGCCTGAGCCATAACCAGACAAACTCTCCTTTCAGGGCACAGGGAATTTTCTTTGTTCACTGCTGAACCATAGGAGCCTCAAACCATGCATTGCATAAAGAAGGTACTCAATAAATATTTATTGATTAAGCATCCCAAGGAAAAGATGAACATAGGTGTCCCTGGAGAGAGAGGAGGGTCACACTGCAAGGTCTGAAGACTCATGTTGATGTCCCAGATTCCTGACTTCGAATCAGCTCCCCCATCTCTCTGAGGCTCGGTGTTGATGTCCAGCAAATGAGAATAACATGTCTACCTCCCAAGTTTAAAACTTCACTATCTTATGAAGGTGAAAGCTTTCCCAACCCTACCAATACCTTAATCTTGGACTTCTAGCCTCCAGAAATGTGAGAAAATAAATTTCTATTGTTTAAGCTGCCCAGTGTGTAGTATTTTGTTATGGAAGCCCTAACAAACTAATCTACCCACCAACATAAACTAACACAAATGGTGCAGTCATTCAGCCATTCAACAAACATATACTGAGCACCTTCCAAATATACCTGTGACCTTGGTAGGCTAGGCTCTGGGCAGAAAAGATAAATTATGTAAGTTTTTTTTTATTCTAAAGGAAAATTATTGTCCATGTTTGTGCAGGGTCCTGTCCTGACAAAACTGATGTAAGATGATATGAGATGGTATATTATGACAATTGCATTCATTCATTCAATAAGCATTTATCCATACATCTTAAAGGATAGGTATTAGAGACATGAGAGAGTGATGCAGTGACTCTGATCCCCAGGCTGCTGACAGTCCCATAGAGGTAATAATTAGAACTGGGGTCCTGGACTCAGATTTCATAGGTTCAAATCCCAGCTCTGCCATCTGTTAGCTCTGTGCGTATGGAGAGTCTTTGGACTTTTTATGTGTCTGTTTTTTAAACTGTCAAAAGGATATTGAAGAGCCTCAACTGCAAAAGTTTGCTGTGAGGATGTTGTGAAACTTTTCCTATAGGAAGCTCAAGCTGGTGGGTGTTGCGTTCTTACTTACAGAGTAATGATGGGCTGTAATTTAGCACACAAAGGCAGTCCCAGAGGCAATGTCCTTAGAATTAATTTTGAATGCTCATACAAAAGACAATTTGCAGACAGGAGGCCATTCTAATCAAGGGATGAGGTAAATGGCCCTGTGAGAAGAATCAGTCCTCAGAAGTCCAGTGGTCCACCTATCCAACCTCTTTGGGTTTCGGTTTTCTAGACTGAAAAATAGAAATTACAGTATTTTCCTCATGCTGAAATATGTTAGCATCAGAATTTGGGCATAAACTATCATTATTCTTGCACTTTACACATGAGAAAACTGAGGCAAGACTATGAGTGAGTAGGCCCAGGTCACTCTGCTGCTAAATGTCAGAGCACCTGTGCTGTGTGATTTTTTTTTTCTTTTTTTGAGACAAGTTCTCATTGTCACCCAGGCAGGAGTGCAGTGATGCAAACATGGCTCACTACAGCCTTTACTTTCAGAGTTCAAGTGATCCTCTTGCCTCAGCCTCTTGAGTAGCTGGGACAACAGGTATGTTGTCACCATGCCTGGCTATTTATTTATTTATTAGTTTTATGTCTTATAGAGATGAAGTCTTGCTATGTTGTCCAGGTTTGTCTCATGGGCTCAAGTGATCCTCCAACCTTGGTCTTTCAGCATGCTGGGATTATAGGAGTAAGCCACCGTGCCCTTTTGATTCCAGAATCCACACTCTCGACTGCTAATGGGCTGGGAGAAATGACCTGCAGTTCCTTAAGTGGTAGCAGGAAAGAAGTGTGCATGTAGGATCTCAGGGGAGGTCAGGGAAAAGGATGGGGATTGCCCTCAACGATGGGAGAGTGTTTATTAATGCACAGGAGATGAGCTCTGAGGACCCTCTAGACCACTGATTCTGTCAGCCCTCCCATTTCTGCAGACACGTGGCCCCACCTTCCTCCACTTCTCCTGCCGAGCAGGATGTGCTGTCGATTGTCGACGCACAAGGATCGGCTCTGCGCATGTGCTGTGCGCTGCAGGGAGAGGAGAGAGGTCTCTAGAATCTGTCAGCATCCCTGCAAGAAAGCCTGGTGTCACACTCGCCATTCCTGATTTCTTTTGTTAGTCTCAGAATAGTGACTTAGAACAATTATATTCATTTCACAATTAACATTCTTTTTTGCACACTAGCTGAAAAGTAATGGAACCTTGACTCTCCACTTTTGAGGCAGAGCTGACAGCTGAGTGTGGATGTGGATGCTGGCCTCTTGGGGAAAACACAGCTATGACAGCCTTCACCACGGTTTAGGGTAACACCTTCCCACCTTCCATTCAGTTTTGCTTGTGTGCTTGTTTGGTTTTGGTTAGAGAACAAAACATTGAAACATTGGTGAATGTATTTTTTTTTTTATATTCTCATTAAAATAACCCCTGACTCCCGGCTCATTAAAGTCGTCATGTTGGCAAGGATTCCCTCAGGACCTGAAATGTTGATTCTGACTTCGTTGCATATGGAGGTAAATTAGTATGATCTGTATCACTTATTGAGGAATTTGCAATTTTAGATTCAAACGTGTCCCATCTGTTCGGCCTGGCCTGTTCTTCTGCCCCAGGGCTTGAGACAACACCCTCTTTCATCCTTTCTGTCGGCTATGGGATTTGATGCTGTGTCTTGTCATTGATGTTCCTTTAGAAACTGAAGATGTCCTTAAGACTCCACTCAAACTCGGCCTTCTTCTGTACTGAATTGAATAGTGTTTTCTCAAATGTTTATGTCCAACCAGAACTGCAGAATGTGAGTTGATTTGGAAATAGGTTCTTTGAGGTGTAAATAAATGAAGATAGGCCTTATTCGATTAGCATAGGTAGGCTCTAATCCACTGGCTGGTGTTCTCATAAGGAGAGGGACATTTGGACACAGAGACATGCTCACTCAGAGGGCAGGTGATATAAAGACAGATGCAGGGAATGCTGCGTGAAGATGGGAGATGAGTCCACAAGGTGGAAATGCTACGGACAGCCAGAAAACCAGCAGCTTCTAGCAGAGAGGGGTGGGGCAGACCACTAGGCCCCCAATAGGATCAACCCCATGGACACCTTGATTTCAGACTTCTCTCCACAACTACCAGATGATGGATTTCGATTGTTTTCAGGCACCCAGTTTGTGGCCTTTGGTTACAGCAATCCTGGGAAACGAAAGCGCCTTCTTACCATCTGACAGTGATGACCTTTGGTCTCTGACTGGCTTTCTTACTACTTCCCAGGTTCACCTCTTCCTGGGAGGTCAACATTGCTCAATGACTTGCTTCTAAACTCCTTAAGACACTGAGGCAACATTCCCTCCCTCTTAGCCACAGCCTGGACAACCCATCTCACTCTGCCTTTCTTTGTGTGTCCCTCTCTGAATATGTTTACCCAGTTTCCTGTTACTTGTAACCCATTTCAGTCAACACCCAAAAGCCTTTATGATGTGTCAAGCACAGGACCAGGCACGGTGGCAGTAAATCTGGTGTCTGGAAATGTTTATCATAGTGCAGGCCCCTTCTGACACCAGAGAGGAAACACTACGACCCTTCCTCTCCATATCTGGCACGGCAGTCTAAAATCAAAGGTCTAATGATCATGCATTAGACATTGATGTGGCTTCACCATTCTGTTTTAATCATGAGTGTACTTACAAGATGCCATGAAAAATCTCTAATGTGGTGACGATGGTCAGAGGTGGAATAGGGAAATACAGCACTCTGTTCTCTTGTAGTCTTGGGGTAACTCCCTTTTCCTAAGGTCTGTTAGCAGTCAGGGCTTCCAGATCAGATGTAATGATGGGGCAGGTTCCAAATAGTGTACATTACCCCCAATTCAGATACAAGATGGGTCTTTCTTTTGGGACTTTAGGCCACACAAAGAGAGCTCTTGTGCCCTTCGGGGTTTGAGAGCATATCCTTCCCAAACAGCTGTCAGAACAGGAGCTGGGAAGTCTATGCGAGAAGCAGGACAGAGAGGGGCTGAGGATAGATGCATCCACAGGTAGGCTGGTGTTTGGAGGCAGAGTCAGCTGGAGATCAAGAAGAGTCTTCTACCAGGTGGGTAGTTGTGTGTCTGGAAGTGGTGACAGGTGGCACAGGCCAGTGGCAAGCAGATAGCCATGACTAGGGATTGGGTCTTGAGTAGGACTCGGTTGACAGGAAGACCCTGGGGATGGGAGATCCGTGGGTAGTCCATGAACAGGACCCAGGCAAATGGACAGGCATTCAGGAGGGGAGAGCTGCTGCTGGGTGGATGGCCTCCAGTTAGATGATAGAATGTGGGAAAGGAAGAAGATGGGAAATAGAAAGACTCTTAGGTGAGAGGGCTCCCCTCTGGCAGCCCCAGGCCCTGCCTAGATGCTAAGACCCAAGAGACCAGTTCCTGCTTACAATGGGAACCCACTATAGTAGAAGAAGATCAAGGGCTACCATAGAGAGCTCAAGGGAAGTTACAAGATTGCAGTGTAGGATTTGGGAAAAGGGTGACAACTTGGAAAGATGCAAAAGGAAGTCTTCAGAAGCACATGAGGCAGCCATCATCAAGTTTGGCCTTGGGCTTGGTCTCCTGAGACTCTGCCCAGCATTTTAAATCATTCTTGATCAGCAGCAGGATCTAATGGGGGCAGATGAAAGTCAAATGGGCAGAGTTTAGGGCATAGCAGACCAGAGGCACTCATCCAGTTAGGCTAGTCCAGCTTCTGAGATATCTTATTGGAGTCCATCTCTCAGGGAGAGCAGGAAGAAGAACGAGAAGGTGGCTGCCCCACCATTGTCTCAGTGGATTCTGAGAGACATTGTAAGGAGTCATGATTGACCCATTGTAAAAGGCAACAATATGGTGCATTAAACCATATGGTGTTAAAAAAAAAAAAAAAAACAGACATAAATAACGAGAAAATAAGTCACATTAACTCCTTTGCATTTCGAAAGTGATAAGACTTTTAAATGTATATATTTCTATAAGCATCTGAGAGTTAAAGATCAGCCCCAAAGGGGAGGCCATGGCAGGATATTAAAAGTTTAATGAGGTGCAGTTTCAGAGGTGTTAACATTTGACAACCAGAAACAGAAGTAGCCCCAAACTTTTAATCTGAAACAGACAATAAATGATGGACAAAGAGGTTACTTGCTTAGAACAAGGCTCTGACTGCGGGGATGTCCGAGAAGAGGAGAAATTAGATCTGGATGCTAGGCTGGGATATGAGCTAACAAAATACTTGGCTTAGGCTTCTTAGCCTTAAAATGTAGTTTTGTGGCCAGATGGAAATAATTAATAGAAACATTGAGCTCAGTGCTGGGCCATGATGGGTACTGATGGTAGCTGCATAGACTGGGCATCAGAGTGGGTGTTATCACATTTTTGCTAGCATTAAGTAGTTTCTGAAACCAGGAAGGCTCAGAGGGGCTGTGTTGTGTACTGTGCCAAGTGATTCTTGCTATTGCATTCATTAAACTTTGTGTAATAATTTGATTTTACCAAACTTCAACATTTGGTGGAACAGCTCACAGTAAAATAAGCCTGACTCAGATAGTTCTAATGAAATCACCCCTATATTAAAGAGGTTTCAGTATCATTTCTGGAATGCGTCCAGGTGGTTGATTTCTAAGGAAGAAGGAAAGGGGGTTTTGATGTGTCAGAAATTCAAATGAGGGAGTGGATGGCAAGATGGCCAAAAAGGAACAGCTCTGGTCTGTAGCTCCCAGTGAGATCAATGCAGAAGGCAGATTATTTCTGCATTTCCAACCGAAGTACCCGGCTCATTGGGACTAGTTGGACAGTGGGTGCAACCCACAGAGGGTGAGCCAAAGGAAGGTGGGATATCACCTCACCAGGGAAGCACAAGGGGTAGGGGAACTCCCTCCCCTAACCAAGGGAAGCCACAGGGGACTGTGCCATGAGCAGTGGTGTACTCCAGCCCAGATACTATGCTTTTCCCATGGTCTTCACAACCTGCAGACCAGGAGATTCCCTCAGGTGCCTACACCACCAGGACCCTGGGTGTCAAGCACAAAACTGTGCAGCCATTTGAGCAGACACAGAGCTAGCTGCAGGAGTCTTTTTTTTCTTTTTTCCATAACCTAGTGGTCCTCAGAACATCACTGAGACAGAACTGTTCACTCCCTTGGAAAGGGGGCTGAAGTCATGGAGCCCAAGTGGTCTTGCTCCATGGATCCCACCCCCACAGAGTCCAGCAAGCTAAGATCCACTGGCCTGAAATTCTCTCTGCCAGCACAGTAGTCTTAAGTTGACCTGGGATGCTCGAGCTTGGTGGGGTCGGGGGGTTAGGGGGTAGACATTCCACCATTACTGAGGCTTGAGTAGGCAGTTTTCCCCTCACAGATAAACAAAGCCACAGGGAAGTTTGAACTGGGCAGAACCCACCATAGTTCGGCAAAGCCACTGTAGCCAGACTTCCTGTCTAGATTCCTCCTCTCTGGGCAAAGCATCTCTGAAAGACAGGCAGCAGCCCCAGTCAGGGGCTTATAGATGAAACTCCCATCTCCCTGGGGCAGAGCACCCCAGGGAAGGGGCGGCTGTGGGCACAGATTCAGCAGACTTAAACATTCCTGCCTGACAGCTCTGAAGAGAGCAGCGGATCTCCCAGCACAGTGCTTGAGCTTTGCTAAGGAACAGACTGCCTCCTCAAGTGGGTCCCTGACCCCTGTGCCTCCTGACTGGGAGACACCTCCCAGCAGGGGTCGACAGACACCTCATACAGGAGAGCTCCGGCTGGCATCTTGTGAAGGCCCCTCTGGGACAAAGCTTCCAGAGAAAGGAACAGGCAGCAATCTTAGCTGTTCTGCAGCCTCCACTGGTGATACCCAGGCAAAGAAGTGTCTAGCAAACTCCAGCAGATGTGCAGCAGAGGTGCCTGACTGTTAGAAGGAAAATAACAAACAGAAAGGAATAGCATAAACATCAACAAAAAGGGCGTTCACTCAAAAACCCCATCCAAAGGTCACCAATATCAAAGACCAAAGGTAGATAAATCCACGAAGATAAGGAAAAAAAAAAAAAAAAAAAAAAACAGCTCCAAAAGGCTGAAAATTCCAAAATCCAGAATGCCTCTTCTCCTCTAATGGATCACAACTCCTCACCAGCAAGAGAACAAAAATGGACAGAGAATGAGTTTGATGAATTGACAGAAGTAGGCTTCAGAAGGTGGGTAATAGCAAACTCCTCTGAGCTAAAGGAGCATGTTCTAACCCAAAGCAAGGAAGCTAAGAACCTTGAAAAAAGGTTAGATAAATTGCTAACTAGAATAACCAGTTTAGAGAAGAACATAAATGACCTGATGGAGCTGAAAAACACAGCATGAGAACTTTGTGAAGCATACACAAGTATCAATAGTTGAATTGATCAAGTGGAAGAAAGGACATCAGAGACTGAAGATCAACTTAATGAAAAAAAGCATGAAGACAAAATTAGAGAAAAAAGAATGAAAAGGAACAAAGAAAGCCTCCAAGGAATATGGGACTGTGTGATAAGACCAAATCTACATTTGATTGGTGTAACTGAAAGTGACAGAGAGAATGGAACCAAGTTGGAAAACACTCTTCAGGATACTATCCAGGAGAACTTTCCCAGCCTAGCAAGATGGGCCAACATTCAAATTTGGGGAATACAGAGAACACCACAAAAATACTTCTTGAGAAGAGCAACTCCAAGACACATAATCATCAGATTCACCAAGGTTGAAATGAAGGAAAAAATGTTAAGGGCAGCCAGAGAGAAAGGTTGGGTTACCCACAAAGGGAAGCCCATCAGACTAGCAGTGAATCTCTCTGCAGAAACCCTATAAGCCATAAGAGAGTGGGGGCCAATATTCAACATTCTTAAAGAAAAGAATTTTCAACCCAGAATTTCATATCCAGGCAAACTAAGCTTCGTAAGTGAAGGAGAAATAAAATCATTTACAGACAAGCAAAATGCTGAGAGATTTTTGTCACCACCAGGCCTGTCTTATAACTCCTGAAGGAAGCACTAAATATGGAAAGGAAAAACTGGTACCAGTCACTGCAAAAATATACCAAATTCTAAAGGCTATCAATACTGTGAAAAAACTGCATCAACTAATGGGCAAAATAACCTGCCAGCATAATAATGACAGGATCAAATTCACCCATAACAGTATTAACCTTAAATGTAAATGCGCTAAATGCCCCAATTGAAAGACACAGACTGGCAAATTGGATAAAGAGTCAAGACCCATCAGTGTGCTGTATTCAGGAGACCCACCTCACATGCAAAGACACACATAGACTCAAAATAAAGAGATGCAGGAAATTTTACCAAGGAAATGGAAAGCAAAAAAAAAAAAAAAAAAAACAAGAAATCAGGAGTTGCAATCCTAGTCTCTGACAAAACAGACTTTAAACTAACAAAGATCAAAAAAGTTAAACAAGGGCATTATAATACAGGAACACCCAGATGCATAAGGCAAGTTCTTGGAGACCTACAAAGAGACTTAGACTCCCACACAATAATAGTGGGACAGAAATTTAACAAGGGTATTCAGGACTTGAACTCAGCTCTGGATCAAATGGAACTAACAGGCATCTACAGAACTCCACCCCAAATCAACAGAATATACATTCTTCTTGGGGCCACATTGCACTTATTCTAAAATTGACCACATAACTGGAAGTAAAACACTCTTCAGCAAATGCAAAAGAACAGAAATTAATAAAAAACAGTCTTTCAGACCACAGTGCAATCAAATTAGAACTCAAGATTAAGAAACTCACTCAAAACCACACAACTACATGGAAACAACAATCTGCTCCTGAATGACTATGGGGTAAATAATGAAATTATGGCAGAAATAAGTACGTTCTTTGAAACCAACGAGAACAAAAACACAACATACCAGAATCTCCAGGACACAGCAAAAGCAGTATTTAGAAGGAAATTTATAGCACTAAATGCCCACAGGAGAAAGCAGGAAAGATCTAAAATCGACACCCTAACATCACAATTAAAAGAACTAGACAAGCAAGAGCAAACAAATTCAAAAGCTAGCAGAAGACAAGAAATAACTAAGATCAGAGCAGAACTGAAGGAGATAGAGACACGAAAAACCCTCCAAAAAATCAGTGAATCCAGGAGCTAATTCTTTGAAAAGATAAACAAAATACGTAGACTGGTAACCAGACTAATAAAGAAGAAAAGAGAGAAGAATCAAATAGACATAATAAAAAATGATAAAGGGGATAGCACCATTGATCCCACAGAAATACAAACTACCATCAGAGAATACTACAAACACCTATATGCAAAAAAACTAGAAAATCTAGAAGAAATGGATAAACTCCTGGACACATACACCCTCCCAAAACTAAACCAGGAAGAAGTTGAATCTCTGAATAGACCAATAACAAATTCTGAAATTGAGGCAGTAATTAATAGCCCACCAACCAACAAAAGCTCAGGACCAGACAGATTCACAGCCAAATTCTACCAGAGGTACAAAGAGGAGCTGGTACCATTCCTTCTGAAACTATTCCAAGCAATAGAAACATAGGGACTCCTCCATAACTCATTTTATGAGGCCAGCATCATCCTGATACCAAAACTCCTGGACACATACACTATCCCAAGACTAAACCAGGAAGAAGTTGAATCGCTGAATAGACCAATAACAAGTTCTGAAATTGAGGCAGTAATTAATAGGCTACCAATCTCCAAAAGCCCAGGACCACACAGATTCACAACAGAGACACAACAAAAAAAGAAAATTTCAAACCAATATCCCTGATGAACGTTGATGTGAAAATCCTCAATAAAATACTAGTAAACTGAATCCAGCAGCACATCAAAGAGCTTATCCATCATGATCAAGTCGGCTTCATCCCTGGGATGCAAGGCTGGCTCAACATACACATATCAATAAACGTAATTTGTCACAACAGAACCAATGACAGAAACCAAACGATTATCTCAATAGATGCAGAAAGGGCCTTTGATAAAAGTCAACACCACTTCATGCTAAAAATTCTCAATAAACTAGGTGTTGATAAAATGTATCTCAAAATAATAAGAGCTATTTATGACAAACCCACAGGCAATATCATACTGAATGGCCAAAAGCTGGAAGCATTCCCTTTGAAAACCGGCATAAGACAAGCATGCCTTCTCTCACCATTCCTATTCAACATAGTATTGGAAGCTCTGGCCAGGGCAACCAGGGAAGAGAAGGAAATAAAGAGTATTCAAATAGGAAGACAGCAAGTAAAATTGTCTCTGCAGATGACATGATTGTATATTTAGAAAACCCCATCGTCTCAGCCTAAAATCTCCTTAAGCTGATAAGCAACTTCAGCAGTCTCAGGATACAAGATCAATGTGCAAAAATCACAAGCATTCCTATACACCAATAATAGAGATCCAAATTATGAGTGAACTCCCACTTACAATTGCTGCAAAGAGAATAAAATACCTAGGAATACCACTTACAAGGGATGTGAAGAACTTCTTGAAGGAGAACTACAAACCACTGCTCAAGGAAATAAGAGAGGACACAACCACTGGAAAAACATTCCATCCTCATGGATAGGAAGAATCAATATTGTGAAAATTGCCATACTGCCCAAAGTAATTTATGGATTTAATGCTATCCCCATCAAGCTACCATTGAGTTTCTTCACACAATTGGAAAAAAACTACTTGAAATTTCATATGGAAACAAAAAAGAGCCTGCATAGCTAAGTCAATCCTAAGCAAAAAGAACAAAGCTGGAGGCATCACACTACCTAACTTCAAACTATACTACAAGGCTACAGTAACCAAAGCAGCATGGTACGAATACCAAAAGAGATATACAGACCAAAGGAACAGAACAGAGGCCTCAGAAATAACGCCACACATCTACAACCATCTGATCTTTGACAAACCTGACAAAAACAAGCAATGTGGAAAGGATTCCCTATTTAATACATAGTGTTGAGAAAACTGGCTAGCCATATGCAGAAAACTGAAACTGGACCCCTTCCTTACACCTTATACAAAAATTAACTCAAGATGGATTAAAGACTTAAATATAGAACCTAAAAGCATAAAAACCCTAGAAGAAAACCTAGGCAATACCATTCAGGACATAGGCATGGGCAAAGACTTCCTGACTACAACACCAAAAGAAATGGCAATAAAAGCCAAAATTGACCAATGGGATCTAATTAAATTAAAGAGCTTCTGCACAGCAAAAGAAACTATCATCAGAGTGAACATGCAACATACAGAATGGGAGAAAATTTTTGCAGTCTATCCTTCTGACAAAGGGCTAATATCCAGAGTCTACAAGGAACTTAAACTAATTTACAAGAAAAAAAAAATCCCATCAAAAAGTAGGTAAAGGATATGAACAGACACTTCTCAAAACAAGATATTTATGCAGCCAACAAACATATGAAAGAAAGCTCATCATCACTGGTCATTAGAGAAATGCAAATCAAAACCACAGTGAGATATCAACTCATGCCATTTGTAATGGTGATCACTAAAATGTCAGGAAACAACAGATGCTGGAGAGGATGTGGAGAAGTAGGGATACTTTTACACTGTTGATGAGAGTGTAAATTAGTTCAACCATTATTGAAGACAGTGTGGCAAATCCTCAAGGATCTAGAACCAGAAACACCTTTTGGCCCAGCAATCCCATTACTGGGTATATACCCAAAGATTTATAAATCATTCTATTATAAAGACACATGCACACATATCTCTATTGTAGCACTGTTCACAATAGCAAAGACTAGGAACCATCCCAAATACCTGTCAATGATAGACTAGGTAAAGAAAATGTGGCACATATACACTATGGAATACTATGCAACCATAAAAAAGGATGAACTCTTGTCCTTTGCATGGACATGTGTAAAGCTGGAAACCATCATTCTCAGCAAACTAACACAGGAACAGAAGACCAAACACCACATGTTCTCACTCATAAGTGGGAGTTGAACAATGAGAACACATGGACCCAGGGAGGCGAACATCACACACTGGGGACTGTCAGGGTGTGGGAGTCTAGGGGAGGGATAGCATTAAGAGAAATACCTAATGAAGATGACAGGTTAATGGGTGCAGCAAACCACCATGGCACGTGTATACCTATGTAACAAACCTGCAATTTCTGCACATGTATCCCAGAACTTAAAAAATACATAGAGAGAGCCTGGAGTGGTGGCTCAAGCCTGTAATCCCAGCACTTTGGGAGGCCAAGGTGGACGGATCACGAGGTCAGGAGATCGAGACCATCCTGGCTAACACGGTGAGACCCCGTCTCTACTAGAAAATACAAAAAATTAGTCGGGCATGGTGGTGGGTGCCTGTAATCCCAGCTACTCGGGAGGCTGAGGCAGGACAATGATGTGAACCCAGGAGGCGGAGCTTGCAGTGAGCAGAGATTGTGCCACTGCACTCCAGCCTGGGTGACAGGGCGAGACTCTGTCTCAAAAACAGAAAAATTATAAGAAATTATATATATATATATATATATGTATATAAAGAAATTCAAATGAGGCCCAAGAAAACTGTGGGAGGATCCAAGGACCCCAGTTTCCCAACTAGCTTGCTGCGTGTTGACTTCTGCGCATATATAAACATCATCCATCACTAGTTGCTCTTGGATTGTTTCATGTGTGCGTTGTTCCCAAGTAAGATTCTCAGGTTTTGGAGGACAGGCTGCAGCTTCAATATGTTAGATAATTGTCCTGCCACTCACTCATTCACTCACGCTTTCATTCCTTCATTCACTTGTTCATCCATGCTTCCAATTCCTTCCTTTTTCATACTGAGAAGACCAGACTGTGGTGTGGTACAAATCCCGGCATGGTCTCCATCTCTGCTCCACCTCTTACTGTGTAATTTAGTAAGAGGAATTTCGTGTCACTTCTCTGTACCTGCTTCTTCATCAGTAAAATAAGACACATGATAATACCTAATTCAAATGATTTCATGATAATTAAGAAAGGTAAAGGAGCTAACATAATCCCTTATGCAAAGTAAGCATTAATAAATGTTAACTGTCATTATCATTGTTGCCCTTTCAATCAGAGATATCTCTGGGTGTCAAACACAGTGTTTTTTGCTGAAATATAAAGCATAGATAACGCGGCTTTGACCCTCAAGGAGCACATATTCTAGTGCATTCTTGGGAGAGAAACTGATTTACAAAGAAGCAGTTACACATTGTGTAAAAGTCATTAACGTGCCTCAAACATTTTCTATTGCCAGATACTTTTCTATGCATGTCATGTTCATGTGAAATATATGTCATTATTTCATGTATATATGTGAAATGTCATTTTTATATTTCTTATATACATATGTATGTATGATATATTATATATATTTCACAGGTATCAACAAATTTAATTCTCATTGCAGAGGAAAATTCCAGAGGACTAAAAAAATCTCACTTTGACAGGTAAATCAGTGAAGTCACTGCATCTGTAGAACATTTTTTTTTTTTTAATTAGTTTTGGTTTGTTTGAACCCATGACTGTTGTTTGCAAAACTCTTTACAATTTTCAGTTACAATTTTCAATTTTTTCCCATCTTTAGTCATCTATTCCTCACAAGAACCCTGTAGCATGGAGGTGGTTGTTATTTTTATATGCACTTTGCAGGCAAAGACACTGAGGCATGAGGAGTGCAGGTAGCAAGTTGAAGGTCACTGGAGCTAACACAGGTCCTATGTGTTAGGACCTCTTCATATCCACAACCATCACCTCAGTCTTTCCCTGAGATGCAAACAGCTAGAAAGGCAGAACCACACCTTCTTGGGTTCACAACAGTTATACTTGGCAGAAGAGTACTCATTACTTTAACCTTTTCCAGCTCATGCAGCCCATTCTGTTCTTTCCATATTTAATCTGTTACTGTCCTTCCATTTCCATTGCTTTTCTTGCTGGAGCCCCCTACTGCATTCTCTGGTTGTTTCTGATCATTTTTCTCCAGATAGGTTTGTTTGCATTATTTCCAAGCTGCATCTCATTTTTAACTCATAATTCTAGTTTTGATGAGTTCCCTGCATTATGCTTTTCACTTTGATCATGCTCCCAGGTCATTATGAGTTAGGATATTCTTGGCAAACCTCATTAACCTGCTCTCAATTAATTAATGGTGCTGCAGAATCAGACCACACCCTTCCCACTTTGTACCCTGTGGACTAAACCCCTGGACAATTAGACACCATCAATTTTATTACATTTAGGCTGTTTCTCAGTCCACGTTATAGTTGGGCAACTGTGCTCATCTGCATTCCTTTGGTGAGTGCCAGTTTCAAGAGATGGAAGTTCACATGTTCCTCTGCTTCCTTCATCTGGTTTTACAAACCTATCAAAAGGGAACCATTTCTCCCCCATAGCACACGTTATTATTTATAGGTTCAGACACACTGTTATTTTATGTTATGGTTCTGGATCTTTCAAATGTTTCCTGTATTCTTTGTTCTGTTGTTTCTCTTATTAGAAACCATCCTTTGATTTACTACCTGGGATTGTTCTTTCTTTTCTTGAACATTTACTGGCTGTCAGGCATCTGGTGCAAAGCCCTGTGTCTTCAAGGGCACAGAAAAGGGCAAGACCCATGAGAAAGCAATTCTATGACAAAGAACACAGACAAACTGGCTTTCCCCATCTGACCACACGAATTTACCAAACACTTACCAATTACCGGTCAGTATGGTGCAGTCTCCATGGGTAGAATTACACTTTGTTTATGTAACAGCCCAACAGGCAAGATCCACCAATCCTCCCATTTAACCAAGACCGAAGTGTGCAGATCTCCTGAGATCCTGAGGTCAGGAGTTTGAGACCAGCCTGGCCAATGTGGTGAAACCCCATCTCTACTAAGAATACAAAAATTAGCTGGGTATGGTGGTGGGTGCCTATAACCCCAGCTACTCAGGAGGCTGAGGCAGGAGAATTGCTCAAACCCGGAAGGTGGACGTGCAGTGAGCAGAGATTGTGCCATTGCATTCCAGCCTGGGGACAAGGGCAAAACTCCGCCTCGAGAAAAAAGGAAAAAAAAAAAGTGCTGAAGCCAGGACTTGGACTTAAGTCTAGTTCTAATGCACATGCTTTCAGCTTTCAGATGCCTCTAGTTCCTGCTTCACCTTATTCAGATGCACAGAAATCTTGTGTTGCCTCTGAGGATACTCTCGCTCAACCTTCCCTCTGCAGAGATGGCTTTGACAGCCCCACACCTACAATCTCCAGCTTCTCTTTTGAGCTGTGCTCAGGCCAGGTATCCAATGCCCTCTGCATTAAGGACTCCATCAACACATCTCATGGGAGTTTTAAAGCTTAGCATATAGTAGATTGAATGGTCAAAACACTAGGTTGGGAAAAGAGATAGAAATTGGACTTGAGACCATCAGTCCAAGAGGCACTGCTTTTAGTTACACGATCCTAGAAACAACCTGCCTACTTTGGGCATTCTCAGATGGGCTATATCATATTTCTAATCTTGGTCATCTATGCCATAAGCAGGGAAGGTGGTGGTAGGGATGTTAATGAGGGGAAGGTTGTGAGTGTGTGTTGTGGACTCCAAAGTGTGGAAAATTGATTTTCACATAGTAAGCTCCAGTGCACAATGTCAGCATCCCTTTATTCAAAGCAGTATTGAAATATAGTCTTGTTTCCGTGATGACCTGCAGATCTTCTTTACAGGTATTGTGGAATCTCAAAGCTCTAACTTTATAATTCAAAGCTGTCGAGTAGGATATTCTCACTGGGATGTCCCCCAGGTGACATGAACTTGACAAATCCAGACTGAACCCTGAGCTCCCCTCTCTGCTCTGTCATCTTTAGTACTACCTGTCTCAAAAATGAGCATCATTATCTGCCCAGACTCTGAGGATAAAAACCTTTTCTTCACTTCCCACACGAGTCAAAAATTGTGTCTGGAAAATGCCTTTTAGATCCCTTCCCCTTTCTGTCCAAAGTTCACCCTCTTGGGTCAAGATTTTCTCATTTTTCATCTGGTCTCTTGATTTCCTGGCCTGCTCTCCTCCATCTATTGGTAACCAACCCGTGGTTTTTCTAGACCTCAAATCAGTTGCTGTCATCCTGTTCGTCAGATCCATCCTTCATGCTCGGTCTCCCTCCAGAGAGACCCCGAGTTCTCCAACAGGGAAGTCCTCTCATTTCTGGTCTAGGCAGATCTAATATCCAGGCTTGTCTCAGGCAAATCCATGCCTGCTCCTTACTCCTCAGGAGCCTGAACTTCTCGCCCTTCCTCAGCAGAGCGAGGAGCAGCCCTGCATACAATGCTCTTCCGTCTCCAAGGCTGCCCCACTTCCCTTGCTCAGGGAACTCTTCAGTATCCTCGAGATCCACTCTTGTGTCACCCTATGAATGACGTCTTCTATGCCCTGAACTAGTCTTTTCTCTTTAGGTATTTTTTACCCCCACCACTTACACATTCATTCGAATTTCAGGCATTCATTTATGAATATTCATTGAGCCAGACCTGCAGAAAGTGCTGGGCATGGAGGTGAGAGGCCATCCTTTAAAGGGCTCAGAGTATCAGTGGGGAGATGGGTAAGGTCACAAAGCCTAAGAGAACAACATGAGATGGGCATGTCCTATCTCCTCAGTTCTAGGTCTCTTCAGGTACAGCTCAGTCACCAGCTAAACCCTCTGAACTGTGTGCTATATGATATTTACATACTCTTTGCAAGCAACTCTGAAAAATCATGAGGTAGTATATAGACAGGAAAGATGGAAGATTCTAGGGCCAGCTGGAAGGTGGGAGAGTTGAATGCCATGGGGAAAGTGGAATCCATGAACCCGGACTTTTCTTGAGGAATTTGGTGAGCCCTGAACCTAGGGGCAACAGGACACAATGGGCACAGACTAACGTGGGCATCAGAGCCCTGGTTCTGGGCCCTGTGGGGTCCCATCATCAGGTGGTGACCCTGTGGCTTGAGGATATAATTAGATTTTGTTTTAGGCATTGTCCAGTTGCTTCTGCACTGTAAATATTTTATGACTCGCTCAAAACCTGTGTGATCAAAGAGTCATGTATGCAAACCCTTGATCTTGGCTGAACAGCTTCTCCACTCCTTAATTCTTTCTGACAATGCTTTTAAATAATAATGCTTTCCAATTATAAAATACTTTCTTTATCTCTTTTTTCACTTTTTATTTGAAAAATATCTTAATTTTAGGTTCTTTTTGTCTATTTCTATTCTGTTTTCATCATAGAACAGTGAGATTCACAGCTCAGGAGTTGGGCTGCCCCCCTTCTTGATAGGTGGCCAATTGATGTTCTCATCCGAAGTCAGCTCTCTGGGTTGCCTTTTCCATACTTACAGAGGTAGGATTGTTATTAGTAGCAGAAGCAGTGACTGCATTCATCTATTAACCTCTGAATAGCAGGAACGGTGTCCTTTTCTTCCAGAACACACCGCTAGTACTAAGGACTAAGAAAGGGTGAATTGCTGAACATATTAATAGAAGCCATTTCAATCTACAATGTATATTAAGCATTTACATCTTTAAAATATTGTTTCCATTTATGTAATGTGAAACTGCTTATTTGTTTTCCTGCCTGGTGCTAAGCACTTAACGGACAATCACTCATTTATTTTGCTTAACCACAAAACTATGTGCTGTTGTTATCTCCATGCTAGGGATGAGAAAACTGAGACTTAGAGAAATTAAATATTTTTCCTAAGGACCTTGAAACAAGAGCCTACTCTGCAGCCACTTCCTCCTCAGCTATGCCTTTGTTACCTTCCAGTTTGGATCCTGCCCCTATTGTTCTAGTAAAACTGCTAGATCCAAGGTTCCCAGTGGCCTTTTGTTAGGAATTTGGTTTACCTGCTAGTCAAGGGAGACCAAAGTTTGAGAATGGATTAGCTTCCTAGGGCAGCCATAACAAAGTAGGTCATAAACTGGGGGGCTCAAAGTAACAAAAATTTCTTCTCCCATAGTTCTAGAAGGTGCAAGCCTGGGGACAAGATCTTGGCAGGGCCATACTTTCTCTCTTTACTTCCAGTTGTTACCAGATATCTTAGTCGCTTTCCTATTGCTTGCAACAGGATACCGGAAACTGGGTAATTAAAAAGAAAAGACACATATTTCTTACAGTCATGGAGGCTGAGAAGTCCAAGGTCAGGGGTCCATATCTACTGAGGGTCTTCTTGCTGCTGGGAACTCTGTAGAGTCTCATGGTAGCATGGGACATCACATGATGAGGAAGTGGACCATGTTAGCCTAGGTATCTCTTCCTCCTAATATAAAACCACCAGTTCCCCTCCCGTGATAATCCATTAACCCATTGATCCATCAATGGATTAATCCATTCACGAGGGCAGACCAAAGCTCTACCTTTCCATACTGCCACCTTGGGGATTAAATTTCAACATGAGTTTTGGAGAAGACAAATCTTCGCACCATAGCGTCATCAACCATTTGCATTTCTTGGCTTGCTGCTACATAAATCTAATCTCTGCCTCTATCTTCTAAATGTGTTCCCCTTCTCTGTATGTGTCTGCCTTCAAATTCCCCTCTTTCTGTAAGAATACAGTCATACTAAATTAGGGCCCACTCTCGATTAGATTGCATTGGCAAACACCCTAATTTCAAATAAAGTCGTATTCATAGAGACCAGACTTTAGGACTTCAACATCTGTTTTTTCATGGGGACACACTGAAACCTCTCATGAACATTAATACACATAGAGATCTCTTCACATACATAAATAAGTCAGGAGGTGGCCATCTGGGACCCCAAGATAGCAGAAGGACCCTGGGCTTCTTCCCCTTCCTGCTCCACTGCTGCCTTCATGTGCCTTTCATCCTGGAGCAGGGGACAGGATGGCTGCTGCACACCAGTCTTTGTGTCCGCTTATTAGACCACAGGAAAGAAAAAGAAAGAAAGGACAGAAGGGAGAGAGGGAAGGAGGAAGAAGAAGTAAAGCAACGAAGAAAAGGGGGTTTTATGACTTGAATGTACCCTCCCAAAACTCATGTAGAAACGTGGTCCCCAATGTGGTGTTATTGAGAAGTGGGTCTTTTAAGAGGTGGTGGATCATGAGGGCTCTGTCCTCATGAATGGATGAATTTGTTTATGGATTAATGAATTGATGGATTAATGAATGAGTTATCATGGGAGGAGAACTGAAGGATTTATAAGACATGGAAGAGAGACCTGAACTGGCACACCCAGCCCCTTGGCCATGTGATGCCCTGTATCACCTCAGGACTCTGCAGAGTCCCCACCAGCAAGAATACCCTCACCAGAAGCAGCCCCTTGACCCAGGACTTCTCCAGAACTATATATATATATAATTTTCTTTATAAATTACTCAGATTCTGGCATTATGTTATATGCAACAGAAAACAGGCTCACACATGTGGAAAGAAGGAAGGGAGGACAGGTCATGAGTACCCTCTTGGCTGGGCCAACCCCTTCAAGCAACTGGATTCCCTTCCAAGGCCTGCTGTAATATAACATGGCAAATCCCAGTGGCTCAAACAACGGAAATTCATTGCTCCATAGTCCTGGAGACTAGAGATCCAAGATCAAGATGTAGGCAGGGTTGGTTTCTTCTGAGGTGTCTCTCCTGGGCATGTAATGGCTACTTTTTTTGCTGTGTTTTCCTCTGTGTGTGTCTGTGATCAAATCTTCCTATTATAAAGTTGCCAGTCATATTGAATTAGAACCCACTGTAATGCCTTACTTTAACTTAGTTACCTTTTTAAAAACTCTTATCTTTAAAAAGCTACATTCTGGCCGAGCATGGTGTCTCACACCTGTAATCCCAGCACTTTGGGAGTCTGAGGCAGGTGGATCACCGAGGTCAGGAGTTCAAGACCAGCCTGGCCAACATGGTGAAACCCTGTCTCTACTAAAAATAGAAAAATTAGCCGGGCATGGTTGTGGGTATCTATAATCCCAGCTACTTGGGAGGATGAGGGATGAGAATTGCTTGAACCCAGGAGGCAGTGGTTGCAGTGAGCCGAGATTTTGCCACTGCACTCCAGCCTAGGTGACAGCGCAAGACTCCATCTCAAAAAAAAAAAAAAAAAAAAAAAAAAGTAAATAAATAAAAAGCCACATTCTGAGGTACTGGGTGTTAGAACTTCAACATATGAATTTGGTGGGGAGTGAGAGTATGCACAGTTCAGCCCATAGCAACATCCATTTAAGGAGTACCACATAACACGTTCTCTTACATCTCTTTGGTCAGAACTTAAATGACCACACCTATGTGCTGAAAAGGCTAGAAAATAGACTTTTTTTTTTTTTTTTTTTTGCTGGGCTATGGATTCTTTCTTTTCACCAGGAAAAAGAGGAGAATAGATATAGTGCACTAAACTCATACGAGAAATCATGTGGTTCCCCCTCATGCGGTCATCCTCTCAACTTCTCTGCAATATTGGGCTGTTCGTCATTACCTCCTAAAACTCCCATTGTGACAGCACCTTCGCTTGGCCCTCCATGGTCTGTCCACCCCCATGATCCTATGCAGGGAGGCATTGAATTCTGGCATTAGCCTAACCTGCCCACCAGGGCTAGGGAACCATTAGGCACTGTGAGCAGGCAAAGCACCCCTTGGCTTTGGCTCTCAGCCATGCCAGTTGGGAGCAGAGGCCCTATGGTGTGGGTGAGCCTTGGAGATAGAGCCTTCCTGTCTCACTCAATCCCCAAAGTCAAATAGCATATCTGGCCTCCTGCTAAGTTCTGGGTGGCTCAGGAATCTTCAATGTGGTGATTTTGTAACTCAGAGATTGGCAGCTTGACTCCAGGCATCCATGTCAACACAAACCTTTGCTACGTTTGCTACGTAAACATGCAGTATCATCTCCAAATCCCTAGTGCCAGGAATGACACCTGTGAGCATGCGCCATACTCCTGGGAGATGGAGTGAGCAGTGGTGACCCCTGGAGCCCTCCTCTCCTCCGCCAAGGATGTAGTGTGTCTGGTACATTCTCCAAAGCCCTCCCCATCACTCCCTAGTCACAGAAGAATGCTTTGTAGGCCTGGGTCCTGCCTTCTGAGGCCTCATGCTCCCACTCGGTGAGATGGATTTCCCCAGGGCTCCCTCCTCACATCTCTTCTGTCTCTCAAGGATCTCGTCCATCAACAAATCTTCAATGTTCAAGACCATGGAGAGGGTGCATATATGGACCACCCTCTGCCCTGGGTTCTCTCCCAAGTTCTCACTTGCCTTTCCAGGTTCCTCATGGACACCTGCCTGTGAAGCTCTGTCTGCCCTGAGGCCAGCGAGCCCATCCTGACTCTTTGTCTTCCCTGGAGTAGCTTCTCCGGAATCCTGGGAGCTCCTTCAGTAACAGAACATGGTGCCCAGCAGTGTGGATCTGAGAGCCAGGCTGTCTGGGTGAGCTTGAGTAAGATGCTTGACTGTTCTGTGGACATTATTTTCATCTATAATTGCTTACTGAGAGTCTCTGCTGAAAGCACCACCTTCTCCTAAGAATATTGTGCTTCTTATTTTGAAAGCTAAGAATTTAATTTCAAACGCTTCATCTGAGCATTCACAGCCCTCTATATTATCCTAACTGGATCTATCTTGGTCTGCCATGAATACTCGATACATTAGGCAGCTCTTCTACCAGGCATACCCTCTTCTCCTCTTCCCATAGCCACACATTTAAATCCCATGAGCTCTTCAGTATTTCAGAGGACCTGCTTCCAGAAGTGTCAGTGTTCCTCCCATGCCCATGCAGTCATTTTCTGTCCCTCTTTTGAACCATCTCCAACCCTCTCCCCACCATATCTGCAACACCTGTTACCTCTACTATACCTTGGCCCAGACACATTTGTGTAGCTGTCTGATCCCCTTGCCCTGACCAGCAGGCTTCCACCTCAGTGTGGTGATAGATATGTGTTTAGTCATTAATAGCAAACAACTGAGGTTTATGATCAATTTAGTTTTTTAGAAATCCAAGCCATCTCATGTCAGGATGCAATGTCTTCACTCTCATCACTCAACTGCAAGCCACTTGCCTTGCTTGGAAAGATGGAGTTCCAAAAGCTCAGTGGGAAGGGAATTGTGCAGAGCCCAGTCACAGGAGTGGGTCCTGTGTAAAAGTCATCCGGCTTCAGTCTCAGCAGAAGGCAATCAGCAGGTACAAGCAGCCCCTGCAGGACCAATGTGCATGGTGGGCGGCACAGGTGAAGTCCTCTGGGCCTCATTCCTCTGCTCCCTGCCACCTGCCACTCACAGCCACTTGTACCACAAGGCCTGTCCCGGAAGTCATCACTCCCCACCGTCTTCTGCACATCTTATGCCCCAGAAAAACTAAGTGATTTGTACTTATCTCCCCTGAAAAATTTTAATGAAGCAGTTGCTTTATTGAAAAACTCCATAAAATAGCTCTGGAATATCTTTCATCTACCGAACTAATAATTATAAGAATAGTATCAAAAGAAGTTACCATTGACGAATTGGCACCTGAATGTCAGGCAGCCCACTAAGTTTATGTCTATTTCCCTTTATTTTCACAACAGCACAACAATTTAGGGGGTCAGAGTACTATTATGTGCATTTTTTTGGGATAAGGACGTTGTCAGTGAAGAAGTCACCTGTGCAGAAAGAGCTAGCAGCGCCCACACTACTCACATGTTTGGTTTGGTTTTTGTTTTTAAGAGATGGGGTCTCATTCTGCCACTCAGACTGGAGTGCAGTGGCACGATCATAGCTCAATGCAGCCTCAAACTTCTGGGCTTAAGTAATCCTCCCACCTAGATCTCCTGAGTAGCTAGGACACAGGCATCCATCACCATGCCCAGCTAACTATTGTTGTATAATTTTTGTAGAGACGGAGGTCTGCTTTGTTGCCTAGGTTGGTCTTGAACTCCTGGCTTCAAGCAATCCTCCCACCTCAGCCTCCCCACATGCTAGGATTACACACATGAGCCACCATGCCCAAGACTGTACCACTGCCGCAAGGCTCCTCAAGTTTTCAGCACACCACACTCCGTTATGTACACACGAGCCTGTGTCATAATGTCCCATGAGATCCGAAGGATTCTGCAATGAGGCTACATGTCCCAAACTGAATCACTGTGAGATTAAAACGTCTAAGTTTCAAAAAGTTGTTTTGGGTTTGTGTAAAATACTTGAATTATGTCTCTTAACAGCAGTAATGCTGAGATTGGCCCTTTGTGTTTCCTCGGTGCTGGGGTTCTGCTGCTCTTGGGATCCATCCTGGTAGCATGACCCCCACATCCCCAGCTCCCGTAGTCCTCCCAGCCTGTGAGTCACCCTTGATTCTTCCAGAGAGGAGTTGCTCTCAAGTATTCGAAACCTCGTGACACTCTATACCCAGCATCTGGCTCGCCAATCCTTTCTGGCTAGTGGGAAGGGTCCGGATGGCTCAAAGTTGAAATGTGATTTTAATAAAAATAATGCTAAAATGAGATTCGTGAAGAGTGCATTCTTTAGCTTATGGGAGTTGAGCAATATTCGTGGCATCTGAATATTCACAGCGTGACGTCTGGAGACACAAGCACTTCCAAATCTCAAGGAGCAACTGATCGTGTCTTACTGCGCTGGCTCCCTTCATTGCCACAGCCTTGACCTTGCCGCGTGGGGCAAGGGTGCAGAGAACAGTCCGCACCAAGGCCTGACATGCGTCAGCAATGTGCTAGGTACACCATGGGCTTTGACTCATTAAATTTCCAGGCATTTTTTCCCAAGAAAGCAGTAGTTCCTTTTTGCATGTAAGGAAATTGACACTCAAAGACCTGGGTCACAAGTTAAAGTTCATACTGTTATTGGTAGCCAAGAAGGAATTCAAATCCTGGTCCCAGCCTAAACGCTTTAATTTTTTCCTATGAAACCGCATGTCTCTCTTTACATGCTTGCCTGTGCTTTTGATTACTTTGGGATATATTCTAGAAATGCTGAGCAGAACCACCGGGGAGGGGTTTAGGGTCAAGAAGCAGCTCGCCAGCCACAAGCATCACTTTTCTCTGGGCTAGGACTAGATTCTGTAAGTAAATACCCAAGTGAAAGAGAACACTTTTCTTGGAAAACGGTGGTAACTTGATGCATGTAAACAAACTCTTTTCTAAGAGCCCCTGTCACATGGGGGCCTGCGGGCAAATTCTACTAAGCAGAGAACAGTTTTCACTGCAAAAACTCAAAGGAAGACAAGCTTGGTAATGAGAGCTAGCATTTATTGATCGCTTACTGGTGCCAGGTGTTATGTGCGTACTTGTCAGACATAATTTATTCTTCCCTGCAACCCTTTAGACATTAGCATGTCCCCCATTGAGTAGATCAGGAAACTGAGGCACCAGACACGTAGAAAGAAAGAGGCAGAGAAAGAAGACAAAGCAGGCAGTCTGCTGTCAGTTCAGCTCCTGACCAATAAGCTCTACTCTCCACTCGTCCTTTTAAAGAGGGAGCTTTTACTACCTGCCATGTTCATGTTGGGTATTCCAACCCAATAACGGCCTTCCTGTTAGCAGTTAGTCATTCAGTATATGCCTATATCCCTTTACTAGGGATGTCATACAAAATTTCACAAACTGGGTGGCTGAAAAAAACAGAAATGGCCAGGTGTGGTGGCTCACACCTGTAATCCCAGCACTTTGGGAGGCCAAGGTGGGCGGATCATGAGGTCAGAAAATCGAGGCCATCCTGGCCGACATGGTGAAACCCCATCTCCACTAAAAATACAAAAATTAGCTGAGTGTGGTCTTGCAGGCCTGTAAGCCCAGCTACTCAAGAGGCTGAGACAGGAGAATTGCTTGAACTTGGGAGGCAGAGATTGCAGTGAGCCAAGATTGCGCTAAATGAACTCCAGCCTGGTTGGTGACAGAATGAGACTCCGTCTCAAAACAAAACAAAGCAAAACAAAAAACCCCCAGAAATTCATTGTCTTACAGTTGTGGAGGCCAGAGTCCAAGATCGAGGTGTTGCTTCCTTTGGCGGTTTTAGAAAAGGACTTGTTCCAGGCCTTTCTCCTGGCTTCTGGCAGCTTCAGACATGTCTTGGCTTGTAGTTGCATCACTCCAATCCTGTGTCTTTCCATTGTGCTCTCTCTGTGTGTGTCTGTTCCTGTGCCCACATTCTCCCTTTTTATAAGGGACACCCAACATATTTGATTAGGGCTCATCCTAATCATCTCATTTTAACTTGATTATCTCTTTTAGGACCCTGCTTACAAGTAGGGTCACATTTTGAGGCAGTAGGGGTTATAATTTGTGGTTATCTTTTTTGGGAGGACACGCTTCAACCCATAGCAATATTTAATAAATTAGAAGCTTTTAAAGACCATTGCAATAGGCCGAAGTATATTTTCCAGCTCCATTTCCTATCACTTGCCTCCCACCCTCAACTGTGAACCTGGCACAGCAGCTGCATAGCCTTGCTCCATTTTGAACACATTATCACCCACTTTGCCCCTTTGCCCTGCTTCCCCTGCCCGGAGTATCCTGAATCGCTCTATCTACCTACCTTGCATGTCTCTGCTCATTCTTCAAGGATAAGGGCTCAGGCCATACCTTCCTGGAAGTCACTCTAGATCCCAGAACCCCACAACTTTAGTATGTTACCCATGGTTACAGAAAGCATGCGTACATTCTAGCATGATAGAAAAACCTGTGTGCCTCTGTTTAAATTTAAATTTAAAAATTGGCTGGTCATGGTGGCTCACGCCTGTAATCCCAGTATTTGGGGAGGCCAAGACAAGTGGATCGCTTGAGGCCAGGAGTTCAAGACCAGCCTGGCCAATGTGATGAAACCCTATCTTTACTAGAAATACAAAAATTACCCACATGTGATGGAGCACACTTGCAATCTCAGCTACTCAGGAGACTGAGACATGAAAATCACTTGAACCTGGGAGGCAGAGGTTGCAGTGAGTCAAGATTGCGCCACTGCATTCCAGCGTGGGCGACAAAGTGAGACACTGTCTCAAAATGAAAATAAAAATAAAAATGAATAAATTTAAGAAGTATCAGAAAGAGATGGACTGCTTTGATTGGAGTTCGATAACAAAAACAAAAGCAGTTGGTCAGTTAGAGGCATAGTGGAGGAGAACGTCCTGGGACCGTCTCAGAGAAGGATTCAGGAGCCACAGGCAGATGACGTGCCTCTGCCTGGGACGGTTTGTGGCACCTTCCCGTACCTGGGATAAATTGATAGTAAAATCCTTAAAGTGAGAAAGTCTTTAGGTTTATTTCTGGGGAGACCAAAACAGGAGTAAGAAAGGAATTCTACATCCTGTTTTTCACACACCACGGGGGATGAAAGGAAGCCCAGGGAACCTCAGGTGGCTTACTGGGGAGAGGAGAAGCAAGTAGGCTGGATCCTTAGGTTGATGGGGATAAAGGAAAGACCATGGGGAAGGGATTGTGTGCATCAAGCAAGGAAAACAATCGTGATAACTGCAACAGCTTCTAATACCAGAGATCACACACCTATCTTAGGTCATGTGCTGGGCTGGTTGTTTGATACATTGATCTCAGCTATTTATGATATCCAGCACACAGACAAGAGAGTGAGGGTACAAGATCGGTAACTAACAGTCAATGTTATAAATGTTATAAATGGTAGTCAGACGTGGAGTTCTGAAGAACAATATCAAACATGATTGTGTGTGTTAGGCACCCAGAGCATTTCCAGGCACATAGTAGGTTCACAGTAAACATTGTTGAATTTTGCCAGAGAAAGAGAACAACCAACTATTCAAAAACATCTAGAGGGTTTCTGAGGCTCTGAACAAAGTCTCTATTGAATGGGGGTCCTTTAGTCTTTATGACTCAAACTCAGTGTCGCTGCTTTCTGTGTTCTTCAAATGACTGTATCAAATTGGTTGTCAGCCTGGCTGAATGGAGAGGGTCCATGCTCCCAAGTCAGACACATCTGGCTAGAATCCCAGCGCTGCCACCTAGTAGCTATGGAGGATGCAGGCAAGTTCTTCACCCTGCTGACCCTCGCTCCTTCTTCTGTAACACACAGCCTGCAAGGCCTCCCTCAGGGTTTGCTGTGAAGGCTAATGATATGGTACATGTGAAATGCTTGGTGACCAGCAGGCATCCTGTGACAGATGGCAATTATTCCTATTAGTGGTGTGGCTTCCTTGCTGGCTGGTGTCACTTCCTGGTGTCTGGGAGCCGACGGGAGGACATGCCTTCCCACGTAGATCAAATGACCATTTTGGTTGATTATAGGGTTTGGTGTGTGTGAGAGGTTGTTTTAAACAACCTCTCCACACTTGCCCTCTTGGCTACAACAGAAGTGAGTCAGAGGGGAGCATATGGAAGGTGGAAAGGAATCAAGGAGGGTCAGACACCCCCAGGGACAAAGAAACACCTGGACAGGCCTCCTCACCCAGGTCCCCAGGTACAGGTGATGGATCTTGAGCCTGAGTAAGGGAATGGGGAGCTTGCTGGAAAGAGTGTTCTCTAACCAGTAACTCATGGAACTTGGGGAGACAGACTTTGAAACACTTTGTTAACACTTTAAAATCTAGGCACTGACATTCTTTAAGGACAAATAAGAAAGTTTAAATGACAGTGGAGGTCAACACTGAGTTCCTGATGACATAGCCTGTTAGCTCCCAAGTGCCGTCTCTCTTCTCCACTTTCCACTGGAACATAGCCCTATCCCTCTCTCCTCTTCCACGATGAAAGAAACCTGATAATCAATCGTGGAGCACTCACATTACATGAGGAGCTGGTCTGGGAACTTATATAATACCAGTGTCACTTCAACCACTGCTAAATAATAGCTCACAGTCGCTGAGTACTTACCATGGGCCTATGACCTGTGTATATCTACATAATTTTTATTTAATACTCACAATGAGCTTTTCAGTTAGGGACCTTCATTACAGTCTTCATTTCAAAGGTGAGGAAATTGAGGTTTAGTGATTTCTGAAGGTCAAAAAGTTAGAACTTAAAGAAGCCAGGATTTAAACCCAGGTCTGACCTGAGACGCTGAACCACTGTGACCAGTACAAGAAACCAATGGGGGAAGAGCAGGGTCATTCTCACTTAGGCGAGGTAGAGCAAGGCAACCAAGAGCAAGTGCTTTTGGGTTGGAGTCACCTGAATCCTCATCCAGGAGTGGGTGACTCCTTCCCAACTCTATGATGGTGGCCAAGTACCTTCATTGCCCTGCAAGATGAAGGCAGAAGAGGGTTGGTGATGCTGGAGTGTCACTACGTGCCTCAACGCCCTGCAGGTCTGGCACATAGCTGTAACAGAGGACAGCAGTCGTTCTGATGTCTGAGTTCCAGCGGCTAGGAGGTGGGGTCCTGGGAGTGAACCTGGAGCTCACTGATCCTAAAGCCTGTGCTCTTTCTACAGTGTAGCTTTGCCTCAACAGACACATAAATGCACATCATGGGGATAAATTCAGTTTAACCCTGGGAGGGGGGCCTCCTGCTATTGTATTTCTCTCTCTCTCTCCCAGGACTGTGCACACTGGAGATATCAAAAGGCATTGGGAGGACATATGGAGATGTTTTTTCCTGTCTAGGAACCCAGTAGCACATATAGAGCTTTTGAGTAATGACAGAAAGACTGCTCCTTCCTCCGGGCAGGCTCGGTTCCACATGAGGATGTCCAGCATTGCAAGGGGAAAGTGGGCTAGCTTCTGTCCACCACTTTCCCTTTGGCCAGGGGTTCATGTGTTCAACTGAACACAGCAGCCATCAGTCTCCCCAGGCCCAATTTAAAGAGCAGGAAACTGAGGCCCAGCTAGGAACTGCCTTATCCACCAAGTGGGCAGCACCGAGTAGGTAGCACGATGAACCTTGGCTCTCAGTCTCTGCGCTACCATCCCTGCTCAGCTCACTGGGTGATGAGGGGCTTTGGCTCGGGCATGTGTGGGTAGCTGCTGCTGCTTGGTGCTCTGCCCAGAACTCATGGGGTATCAAGGAAAGGACACTCAATGTGAAGCCGGAGACCTACTCTACTGCCAACTAGCATGAGCCTTGTTCAAGCTACTCCACAGCTTTGATTAGTGGACTTAATTAAATTGAGTCAACAATACTTCCCTCGAAGCCTTGTCCTGAAATATACATGAGAAAACACGGGTGAAGCCCCGTAACCCTAGACTGGGACAATATGTGTGAGTTGCACCAAGCCTCTGGAGAAAAGTCCAAGCCTCTTGGGCAGGAGATCAAATAGGAAAGGGTCTGTGACTGGAATGAGACCTTAGGATACACACTGAACTTCTTGAGCCCAGGGCACCTATATCTCCAGTGGTGGCATCAAAATTGGTTCATTGAGAGGAATCAAATAATGTGATGAAGGCTGGCTGGGCACAGTGGGTCACCTCTTTAATCCCAGTACTTTGGGAGGCTGAGGCAGGCAGATCACCTGTGGTCAGGAGTTCATGACCAGCCTGGCCAACATGGTGAAACACCATCTCTACTAAAAATACAAAAATTAGCCCAGTATGGTGGCAGGTGCCTGTAATCCTAGGTATTTGGGAGGCTGAGGCAGGAGAATCACTTGAACCCAGGAGGCAGAGGTTGCAGTGAGCGGAGACTGCACCATTGCACTCCAGCCTGGGCAACAAGAGGGAAACTCCATCTCAAACAACAACAACAACAACAAGATCAACAACAACAACTATATCACATGCTCATGGTCACAGAGCACATAAGTAGCAGAAACAGAAGTCAAGTCCAGTTTTCTGTAGACTGCAAAACTTGAAGCCTTTCTTCTGCTTCGCTTGCCTCCTCTGAGAAGAGTAGCAGAC
Organism: Piliocolobus tephrosceles; assembly: GCF_002776525.5. Classification (NCBI taxonomy): domain Eukaryota; kingdom Metazoa; phylum Chordata; class Mammalia; order Primates; family Cercopithecidae; genus Piliocolobus; species Piliocolobus tephrosceles. The sequence goes on along the minus strand of NC_045439.1, from coordinate 8,729,705 downwards.
AGCAACACTTGGGGCAGTCCCCACAGCCTGTTCTCAGGGTGTGTGGTGTCCATTTCTGGGTTTTCACTTACATGTTGTTGTTTTCTTACGGGATTTCCCTTGTCCTCATAATACTGAGGCTTACAACTTTTCACCTCTTCCCGAAATTACTCTGCTACTGATTTGGACAGGCCCAGTTGCTGCCTTCTGAGCAAGGGGAATGGCTGTTGAATCATCACCTTCACTGTTGATTTTCCCAGAAGCACAGAATGGTCTTGTAGTTCTGAGTCCCACATCAGAAGGACCACCCATCTCTCCTTGAAGAAAGCAAATCGTATTTTCTTAACAAACCCAAATGACAGCCTCTTTGGTCCCACAACTAGCATTTCCTGAGAGTTCATGAATTCCAAAGTTATTTGAGCAATTTAGCCTTTGAAGCTCAGCTTCCACCTTGGACTCTCAGAATTATTTCTTGGAAAAACGATTAGCACTGAAAAGCTCTATGAAAATTGGCATCCAAGGATGGTCGTCTCATTATGCGAAGTGCCCATAGATTCACCTCCAAACACCTCGTGATTTCACAAGGGCTATTATCTTCCAGCTACATCTCTTCTTTGGAGCTTATTACTTAAATAAAAAATGTTAATTGTTTCTGAGAAGTGTGCAGTGAGGAATGGGGGCTGCCATCTCTGAGGAGCCGGGTCTTCAAATTCCCAGGCTGCTACTCACTTTCTTGCCAAATGCTGGAAGCTCTCCACCAGCCAACTATCAATTTATGTGGACTGAGTCACAATTTACATCAAGCACCATTTCCATACGGGGTGTTATTTATTGAGCCCGGTACCACAGCGAGGAGGGTGAGCTCTTGAGTAATTAGAATCCTGTCCTAGCTGGGGAGCGAACAATGCCTTCCTCCTATCTCTGCTTTCTAATGGGTTTGCAATGGCGCTATCTCTGCTTCCATAAATAATGTGCTCCATGTAAATAAGGAGTCATTAAAAATGGGGCAGCACCCACACATCATTTCATAAACATGAGGGAAGTACTTAGGAAGAGGATCATCAATAAACAGGCTGTGCTCTGCGTAACAAAACTGAAGCTGCTCTGCTGTGTACACACTGCCTTTTGTAGCTTCAACCCTTCCATTCTTGCTAACTCCACATTAACTGCTGTAGGTATACATCTGGGCATTACCAGCACGGCCCCTGGAGGCAGATAGATCTGCATATGGAGCTGCAGCTCTGACCTGTGCAATCTTGGGCAAATCACCTGACCTGTCCAAGCCTTGGCTTTCTTCTCTGGACCGTGGAGCTAGCGCAGTCTACCTGATTTGTACATCAAAATTCATAAATGGGTTCTATTAGGTTGGTTGCAGGCAGGAAGCAACTTTATTCTTTCATGTAATTTTCTTGCCTCTCTGTTATGTCAGGTCCCCTTTCTCTATTCCTGTCTTGGAATTGTTAAGATGCGTAGTCCAGTTGAATAAAATCTTCATGCTGTTTAAAATTTGGGTTGGATGAGCTGAAATGCCAGCAGTAGAGAAGGCATGAGTTCTCCTCTCTCTAAACCCTTCTGCTCCACTTCTTCCTCTCTCTCCCTGGGAAGTGTGGCCCTTTAAGAAAGGGGCCACATCGAAGGGTGGGCACAGAAGAGATAGTAGTAACCATAGGGCCTGGTATACCTGGTACAGTTGCAGCTGAACATTGGCATTTGTATTCAAAAGTAATTCTTTCTTCTTGAGATGCTTTTGTGGGTTTCCCAGAGATCTTATTGAGGATCACCTTGGTAGTCCCATGGTAGGATGGTGGCCTCTCTAACGGGCCTTTTATGAGTCTAGTCAGCCCTTAATTTCTTTTTTTTTTTTTTTTTTTGAGACGGAGTCTTGCTCTGTCGCCCAGGCTGGAGTACAGTGGCCGGATCTCAGCTCACTGCAAGCTCCGCCTCCCGGGTTTACGCCATTCTCCTGCCTCAGCCTCCCGAGTAGCTGGGACTACAGGCGCCCGCCACCTCGCCCAGCTAGTTTTTTTTTTTTTTGTATTTTTTAGTAGAGACGGGGTTTCACCGTGTTAGCCAGGATGGTCTCGATCTCCTGACCTCGTGATCCACCCGTCTCGGCCTCCCAAAGTGCTGGGATTACAGGCTTGAGCCACCGCGCCCGGCCGTCAGCCCTTAATTTCTAAGAGGTCTCTCCATACTCACCATGCTGAAATCCTCTCACCAATAGGACATTCCCTTGGGCATCCCAAAGCCAGAATCTTTCTATTGGCTATTCTGGCTGATACCAAGAGTTTCTAGAAGAAGAGGTGGCTCTGATGGCTGCTACCTGGCTTTACCGTTCCACACTACACTATTTCAGCCAGTCTTCCACTTTTAGACTTCTACAGGTAAAAGTCATGTGATGGTCCCTATCACCCCCAAAGGTGGGGAACACATATCAACTCCCCCTAATTATTCTCTTGACACTTCTTCAGTTGCTAAGGGTTACCAGAGAGCTGCATGCCGGTGACTGTTTCTAAAGAGGCTTTCACTCTTCAGCCTTCTTTCCAAAAAATTCCTAGGCTGCCAATAGTATTCGATGGGCTGATGAGGGCAGAACTAGGTTGTGGCTACTTTAGAATGTGAGGTCACAAGTCACTGTTTTTCCTGGCCTTGACACTCAGCTGACAAATAGACAAAAGGAAATGTCTCAAATTTCATTGGCTGTAATGGAGATTGAATGAGAATATGTTTTAGGTGCTTGGCAATAATGCAAAATAAGATATGAGTGAAGTTTAGCTCTCAGAATTACACACTGTTGAGTGTCAGATGATCAGCACACACATCACCCATGCTTGGGGTGGGTCCTATTCTACCTGTTTTAGCTACAACAATGGTCCTATGAGAAAGGTCCTGCCATCATCTACTTGCTGTGAATTAGGACTCTACGGTATGGAGAGGCTCCGTGACCTGGCAAGTGCACCCAGGAGTAGATCCAGATGGGCTCCTACTCACTTTCCTATAGGCCTCAAGAGGTGATGGGCGGGTGGAGCTCTCCTCTTCCAAAGAGGCATCTATGCAAGCAAAAGTCATTCCTGGGAATTCAACAAGGCCCCGTCTGCATCCATTCTTCTCTTCCTTGCTTGCTCCTTGTTTGTGCTGATGATGGCTTCTGTCTCCCAAAAGTCCTCTTCACTCTTAACTAATCTTCCTGGTGCCAATGGACCTTGGCTCTTGTAAAAGTGGTCTGAGGGCTGAGGCCCCTGAGTCAGTCCAAAACCTCTCCTAATCTTAAACTCACACCATCCTAGTATTGACCCTGAATTCATCTTTGGGGCTTTCCCAGCTGAGATGTCTGGTCCATCTGTTCTACCAGCTCATCACACTTCTGAGCGGCCATTTCCTCCTGGTTTCTCTTCTTGTTTTGGCTCCAACCACCGCTCCCCAGAGCTTAACACTGGCTCCTCTGATGTGTTATTAGGGTTCTCCTTTCCTGCTGGTAAGACCTAAGAATTCCCTGAGCTCCTGTTCATCCTTTAAGCTTGACCCTACCCTGTCCTTCCCATTCTAAATACCACACAATGTGCTTCCCTGTCCAGTCACCTTCACAGTGCTCTCCCTTGTTTCATTTACAACCCTTGCCTTCCCATGAGATGACCTTGTCACTTGCTACTTTGTTTGATTGTATTTCCATCTACACAACTAGTGTGTGAGGCATGGTGATATGAAGTTAGTCCAGAAATCAGGTCCCTGCCCTCAGCCATCTTACAATCTAGTTAAGGAAAGCAAAGGGCATCTGTTCACTGTGCAAACTGTCCCAAGGCACTGCTCCTCTCTGAGTCTCACATTTTTTGCCTCTCTCAGGAGAGGCTAGGTCACTTGATTAAAGTGGTTGTTCCTGCTTTAAAGACCCATGACTCTGGAGTTGCAGCTTCCCTTAATGTTCCTGGAAGAGCAGACAAGACCAATTCGTGATACTTGAATCTGATTAATGCGGGAACAGTTAACATTGGGAGATAGGTGTCCCCCCACCACTTCTTCCCTTTCCCCTCCAGGCAGCTTTTATGTTTCTGGGCTTTTATCCCATTATTGCAGCCTCATTTTATTAGTACCACCTGGAGAGGAGCCTTCGTCCCACCAGACACTGGAGCGAATGCAGAGAGTCAGCTCCCCAGGTTTTGTTAGTCTTGGTGCTCTATTTACACACTTCTGGGCCATGCTTCTCCTCTCCTTTCTGTTAATCTGGGAAGAAAATCTTTGCCACTGGCCTGAATACCAGGAAAAGAAGAGCTTTCTGAAGCCACTTGAAAACTGAATCCACTTTTTAGTTCTCCCTAGCCTGGTGGAATCAGACTGAGGTTTTCAAAATGACTGTATTCTGTCCAAAGAACAAGCATAGAGAAAATAGAGAGAACTGAAAGGAAGGAGAGGTTTGGCTGACTTAGTCCAGGTGGCTGATTCTAGCCTGCTGGTTACTCCTGACGATTTCTGGCCTTTACCTGTTCTCTACCCCATCAGACAAGAACCTGACTGCCTTCCAGTCCTCAAATACGGCATTCTCTCTCTCTCATTCCTGAAGGTCTTCAAATGGGCCTTTTTACCTTGAAAACACTTGATTGTACCAACTTCAACATTTCTCCAGTGGTCATATCCTCCAGGCTATTTATCCTGACCTCTCAGGCTTGGGTGATATGACTACATCTACCTTCCTATAATATTCAAGTATGGATCTCGACACTTGGCCTGCAGTAATGAAGTTCAACTATGCATGCTGGTACATTCTACTGTCTGCAGTGGAGGAGATATGACAAGTAAACGAGAAGGTAAAACACAGGGTAACAAGGCCATGCTAAAAGGAACCTAGGGAGCTTTGGGAGCTCAGGGAAAGGGTGACTTAGCCAGGTATGGGCACCAGGAAATACTCCTCAGAGAAGAGGCTTAAAGGATGAGTAGAAAGATAAAGAGATTGGAAAAGGTCTTTGAAGAAAAGAAAACACTATGTGCAAAAGCTTAGCAGTGAGAAAAAGCATGGTGTGAGGTTAAGAGGATTGTATCAGTTAGCTTTTGCTGAGTAACAAGTCACCCTGACACCTAATGATGTGAAAAATAAAAACCACTTACTTGGCTCACAGTTTTGCAGGTCAGCAACCTGAGATGAGTTCAGATTTGGAATGGGTCGTCCTGCTAATTTGAGGCGGACTTAGCTGATCTTGGCTGGGCCTCACTCATGCATCTGAAGACAGACGCTAGGTTTTCTGGAAACTGGCTGCTCTCAGCTATGGTGCCTCTTATCTTCCAGCATGGCAACCAATAATCCAGCAGTTTATCCCAGCCTTTTTTATTCTGACTTGTCAGGGTTGTAAAAGAGAGATCAGAGCCTATATGTTCTTTTTTTTTTTGAGATCTGGACTCAGAATCTGTCCAGCACCAAGTTTTGCTACACTGTACTAGGCAAAGCAAGTATCCCAGAGTCCAAGTAGAAAATATTGACTGTGTGCCCATATTTTCTGTGTGTCTTCTGCAGAGAATTCCATTCCATGCAGAACGGTCATCTTTTTGCAATCTTCTTTGGGGTGTAATCCTGGAGAAGCAATCCACAACCATATTATGAGAGGATTTATGAAGTCTACTAAAGTTTGGATTTTCCTTCAGGATAAAGGGAAAAATTGTAAGTATTTTTAATGAGGAGTGACAGACATCAACATGTACTTGATTTGGAAGTTGCTCCCTGGGTACTCTTCTGTTGATGTGAAAAAGACTACTACTTGCCTAAGTAGACCCAGAGAACCCATCTGCCTCTGGATTTCAAGGGCTGCAATTCACCAACCCTTGGTCTAAACAGAGCTAGTATGCATATGAAGAATTTATTAAGCACCAGCATGAAGGTAGGCATAGAGATCCATAGAACTGAGATGAAAATCCAGAAATGGACACTTGCATTTGCGGTCAATTGATTATCGGCATCAAGACCAGCCAATGGGGAAAGAATAGTCTCTTCAACAAATAGTGCTGGAACAATGGGCCATCTGCATGCAAAAGAATGAAGCTGGACTCAGTTGCATGCTTTACACAAATATTAACTCAAAATGGAAAGAAACACAAATTATAGAGTAACATTACAAAATGCTTAGAAGAAAACATAAGCATAGTTCCTCATGACCATACACTGGGCAACAGGGCCTTCAATATGGTATGGAAAGCACAAGTGAGCAAAGATAAAAAGGATAAACTGGACTCATTAAAATTGAAAACTTTTGTGCTACTAAGTGACCCACAGAATGAGAGAAACTATTTGCTAAGAGATACTTGAAAATATTGACAAGAGTCTTACATCCACAATATATAAAGAATTCTTACAACTCAACAGTAGAAAGAAAGACAAATACCCCAGTTTAAAAAACAGGTAGAATATTTAAATAGAAATTTCTCCTAAGGAGATCGATCAATAGCCAATAAGCACAGAGCAGCTGTTCAACACCACTAGTCTTTAGGAAAATGCAAATTAAAACCATAAGCACCACTTCACACCTATTAGGATGGCTAGAATAAAAAAGACAGTAACCTCTGTTGCTAAGGGTATGGAGACATTGCTGGTGTGAATGCAAAATGTCACGCCTACTTTAGGAAATAGTTTGGCAGTTCCTCAAAAATGTAAACATAGAGTTACCATGAGTCTGCAACTCTACTCCTAGGTATTCCCAAGAAAAGTAAAAACAAACGTCCACAGAAAATCTTATATGAGAATGTTCATAGCAGCATTACCCATAATAACTCCCAAATGGAAACAACACAAATATATGGATATATTCAATGTTACGTAGTCAAATAAGTGGAATATAATTTGGCAATAAAAAGGAATGAAATATGACACGATATGGATGAACTTTGAAAACATCATGCTAAGTAAAAGAAGCTGTATATCTCATTATTCTGTTTATATGAAATGATCAGAATTGGCAAATTTATAGAGATAGGAGGTAGATCAGTGGTGTGTAGGGCTGGGGTGAGGGTGGAGAAATGGGGGAAATGGGAATTGACTGCTAATACATTTGGGAGGACTTCTTTCGGTGGGTGAAAACATTCTAAAATTAGATTGTGGCAATGATTACACTTGTGAACATACTAAAAACCACTGAATTGCATACTTTAAATAAGGTGAGTTATGTGGTAAATAAATTATATGTTAATAAATCTTTAAAAAACTACTCATCACTAAATTAAGACATATTAAAGAAATTGTAACTGAAGCAATGGCAATGCCTTCCTAAATATGAAAGGGGTGTTGAGAAAAAGGAAAAGAAAGTATTTGCAGAGGTGCCCAGGTCTCAGTTAAGGACATCTGAAGGTTGGTGGTACCAGGTACATAGACCAGAAGGCTTGTCATAGATTATTTGCTTCCCTGCTTCTGGGATGACTCACCGTGCCAAAGTCCTCATACGATCCTCAGGTGTCCTGAGTAACTTTTCTTCATAATCACATTACAGAGAGATTCCTGGCAGATCCTGATCACTGCTGTGAACCTGCATGCAGGTTGCACATTGTGGGACTTGAATGGCTCAGTTTCATCACAGCCCTGCAAAGTCAGGCCCCTGAAGACTCAAGAGCGTCCAGCCAGCCCGGCCATTTGTTGTGGCCCGGGCTATGCATCCTTCTGTAGACCGGTAACTTCATTGATACCCACCTGATTGTCAGAGGTTGCTCATAAGAGGCATTTCTCTTAGGTCTCAAAAAGAGCAAAAAAGTATCTGCTTTTCCTGGTTTAGTCTGTTCTTAACCAGTAAACTCTTAGAGTATTGAACTGATTATGCTTCTCTGGGCCCCTGAAAAGGCTACAAGTTAAATTTGCAGTTTTCTTTTAGTAATTTTCTAAAGCTTTGGACAATGGTTTTCAAACCATAGCATAAATTGTCTGGAAATTGAAACATTAAAATATGCTATTTGCCTATCTGCCCTCAACTATGACCATTTAGCAGGTCTAGAAAGGGGCTAAGAATCTATGTGTTGACCAGAGAGCAGGTGATTCAGATGCAGAACGTAAATAGACAACAAATTTAGAGCCCTCCCCTCATGGTAAGCCCTTTTATTGTTTAATTCTCCCTTGTTCTATCTTGTATATGTTTTTTATCATTGTTCCTTTCTACAGTTGTGTGTGTGTGTGTGTGTGTGTGTATGCTTACTTATAATTTGTTATTTTCATTTTAAATCAAGTTGTTTTTGTAAATAATGCAGGCTATGAACTTATCAATTAATTAATTAGTATATAAAATGTGCACAGCGTATTACAGTTTCAAGGTGCTTGGGCATGCATAATTTTCTTTCCTGTGACCCTCACAGCAGCCTCCTGAATTCTGTATTGTTATTCTAGTCTAACACATTAAAAAAAAACAAACAACAACAACAAAAAAACCCTGAGGTTTAGTGAAGTAACTTACAGGAACAAGCACGTACTAACTTAAAAAATGAAAACAGCTAAAATGACTACCTGTGTGGCATGCCCACTATGGGCACTAGTTCATGATGCTGCGAAGATAGAGTTACAGGCATTTGCAGAAATGGGTCGAGTTTCCATCTCAGAAGGGAAGCGATCTTTCTAAAATTTACCCATGAGAAAAAGCAGCCGATCTCAGCTCTGGTTTCAGACCGGAGATCAACAACCCTTGTTTGGGTTGTTCAGGTGACCTCTCTTGGTCCAGCCTTGTTTCAACCCATCTCCGGCATGTGAAGCCACATCAGTTATCCCTTCCCCTACCTCCTGGGTTCTGACCACAGTGGGAGCCTTACCGAATATCAGGGTGCTGAATGCTCACAGCCAACCATGCACATGCTTCTGTGGGGAGAGGGCCTCCCCACGCCCAGGCCTCCTGGAGCTGCAGGGCTCAGAGTTCAGACGGTGGATAGAAAGGGAAGGCACAGGGGAGCAGTGATTATATCTGGTGCCTGGAAGACCTGCTAGGAAGCAGCAAAGTTCAGTGGGAAAAGCTAGGAAGCTCTTGGTCTAGATTCCAGGTTGGTTTCTCACTGGTTGCATTCTCTTATGCAACTGATTTAACGTCTATAGAGCTTTAGATTCCTCACCTATAAAATAGGGTTTCTGATACCCACATCTAAGGTTCAAGTGATAAGCACATAAAGCGAAATGTGTAGTCTGCCCCAGGTGTATCAGGCCTCACAGTAAGCTGGATCATCTTTCTTTCCCTCCCTGTGTTTATTTAATTGGCTCTAGGATTTGCTTCCCACTGCTGCTGTAACAAGTTAGCACGAACTTAGAAGCTTAAAATAACACAAATTTATGATCTTGCAGTCTGGAAGTTAGAAGCCCCAAATCAGGGTGCCAACAGGCTGGCATTCCTTCTGGAAGCTCTAGGGGAGAGATTGTTTCCTTGTCTTTTCTACCTTCTAGAGGCTGCTTGCATTCCTTGGCTCATGGCCACTTCCTTTATCTTCAAAGGACATCACTTTATACTCTGCTTCTGTGGTCACGTCTTCTTCTCTGACTCTGACCCTCCTGCTTTCCTCTTATAAGCACCCTCGTGATTACATTGGGCTCATTCAGATAATCCAGGATAATCTCCCATCCCAAGACCCTTGATTTAATAATATGTGCAAAATTATCTTTTGCCAGGGAAGGTGACATATTCACATGTTCCAGTCATTAGAATGTGAGCATCTTTGGGGGTCATTATTGAGTTAATTACGAAGAAAGGTCCAGAAGATGCCATTATAAAAACATGTCCTGAAGCCATGGCTAAGAAGATGATGGCGGAACATGAAACATGTTTGCTACAATCATTTAAGCCACATCTAAGAGAGATGTGGAGCCACAGGGCACTATAAGAGCTTCCTACATCCTCATAGGGTGTCCTAAATTAGGATACACTCAAATCTTTTCCTTCAAGCACTAACCCACGAAAATCCCTCTGAAAACTCCACTGCCATTTGTTCTTCAGTCTCTGCCAAGCTCCTCCAGTGATGACAATCCCCAGGTTTCCTAAGTCCAGCTTTACCTGTAAGAAATTCTTTCCATACATGGAAAAGATCTCTCTGAAACCTGCTTAGGCTCTTTCATTCTGTCCCTGGAGCCACAACGAAGAAAAACCCAGCCCCTTTGCCTTCAGAGATCTTTTGCTTTTGCAGACAGTGAGTGATTGTGAACGCCTCTTCCTGTTTACACTCTGGTAAGAGTTTACATCTCCAGAATAAATATTCTAATTTTCTTAATGATTTCTTGTACAAAACAGTTTGGAATTCCCCTTTCATCTTGGTTACTCTCCTCTGATGTATTCTATTTTTTAATGACTTATTGAAAAATTTAAAAAAATCAGACTGTAAAAATAATTTACGTTCCCTTTTGGAACTTGGAAAAACAAAGAAGGAAATCAGTTACCCCTAAATCCATCGCCCAGTGAGAACCACTGAGTGTGTATTTTTCCAGTCCTGGGATAGGCCTGGATTCTAATCTCACTGCTCTCACAGAGCCATTGTGTGACCATGGGCAGGTCCCTCTCTCCTCCAACCCTCACTTTATTCATCTCCAAGCTAAGAGGCTGGCTTTCAATTCTTTTCCCCTTTATATATCTGTGAAAGTCATTTGTTTCAAATATTCACACTGGATTCTGGCTAGAATAGAAGAGCTTTGCTTATTATTAACTTTTTAAAAAGAATATTACTTCTGAAGGCCCAACTTACAAGGAAATGTATGATTCGTCCGTGGCGATGTCAGCCTGCATTCTGCTGAGTCATCTTATTACAGTTGCACAGTCCTGGATCTCAGTGCCACCCCATTGAGTGGATCTCTCTTCAGTCCTTAGCACTGGGGTCTCCAATAGCCTCGGAGTTCGTTTTCTGCCTTGTATCCATTTCCTCGGCATCTCCCCAGAGCAGCTCCATGTTTATTAGACAATCATGAGGAGATGGAGGCATTCTCTGAGGAACAGAGAAATGGGGGTTCAAATCTGGAACTCTGAGTGGCATGCGATGCCAATCTTTTCTTGGTGGTAAACAGCCTGTTTGTGAGAAATCAGACTTTACAAAGTCCTTTAATATACATCTCATTTGAACCTCATAACAACCCATTAGGTTGTATCTTTATATAACCTTTTTAATAGAAAGAAAAGAAAGAAGCCTAAACTTTCAGAGAGATTCAGAGAAGTGAATTTAAAGTTTTTCAACCTTAATGCATAGTAACATATGCGTTTAACTACAATCCAGTCCAAATATGTGTATGGAACGATAGACAGACGACAAACTAGATACAGACACATAAACAGATAGAGAAATAACCAGATACATATACAGGCAAAGTGAGAAACAGAAGTTTTACAAAACATATTTACAGCTAGCTAGCTGTGTGACAGATAAACTAAACAAAAGTTGCCCAAAACAACATTTCTTCCAAATGTGAGTGTTTGAATCTGATATTTTCTATTTTATAATAATCCGCTTCATTGTTTTAAAATGCACTCAGTTGATTTCAAGAACCTCCAGCAGGTCATGACCATAGTGTGAAAACACTGGTGTTGAAACCCTAACCAAGAGTGCACAGCCAGTGTGCAGCAGAATGAGCCTCCAGTCACCAGCCCAGAGCTCTCAGACAGAATTGAGTTCCCGTCCAGTAGGACTTTCCACTCATGTCTGTAGTCTAGGAGGAGATTGGGTTGGGCAGCCACCAGGGACAATGGAGCAACAATTAACCCTGGGCTTGTGGAGGCAGGTGAGGTGTCTGGAAAAAAGCAGGGAGGCTGGAATGCCACAGAGGTGGGGTTCTAACCCACAGAGGCCAGCTTCACTGTTCAGGTCATCACTTCCTGCTCAGTCTCAGTCCCTAGTAAATGAAATGTCTGCTCAGTAGCACTGTTGGAAGAATTAAATAAATGGAGTGGTTTATATGAAGCTTATGACCAGTGCTGTGAGCTTCACTGATCTTAGCCTCCTTTTTCTAAGGACATTCCACAAGCAGCATATCGCTGTAGTGGGGTGCTCTGAGGCAGGACCCCGATATTTCTGAATTTTGGGGATTTAAAACATGGAAACATATATTTCTTTTGGGTAGAGTGTTTGTTCCAGGTGAAATCACATTGGATATCCAGTTAAACATGCATTACATAAGGTCAATATCTACCAAAGTTGTGTATGGGGGAAGAGATGTAACCTTGGGAAAAATTCAGAATCTATGAAATTATTCAAGTGTTTAATGTTTCCAGTAGGGTGTTTAACATCTGCTGAGTGAAGTGAAAGTCTGCCTTCCCAGGTCTCTAAGGACCACGTAGGGTCTGGCTGAGACTTGACATCAGGGCAGAGCTGGCTCTTTATAGGGAGATGACCACAGCTCCTCAGGCCATGGTAGGCTGAGAATGAAGGAGGAGGAGCATAGGGACCCTTGTGGGGGCACGAGGTTTCTGGCTAGAAGGAGCAACGCTAAGTCGCTATTGAGGTTGAGGTGCTTCCTCTTTGGGTGGTAGATTCACTCTGCCCTTCCCACTCCCTCAGTGGGATCTGCAACCACAGCAGACCCATGAGGGAAGGAGCAGAGCCCAGTGTGTACATGTGTACATGTGTGTGAACATTAAAGTGGGCAGGGGATGGTATTGTGGTACAGAGACATCGCAAGAGAACCAGAGGAGAAGGATGGAGAAGGTCAAGCATGAGGTCAAGGTATGAGAGAGGCAAACAACCAGAATGTCTGAGAAGGCAGAAGGATGGGTTTCAGTGAATCCTGTGGCATGAAGGGTTAGATTATTAACATGGGGATATGTCGAAGATGGTGCAGGGACAGTGCAGGAGTGAGTTTATGATTCCATGCTTCTGAGACCTGAGCATCCTGCTATGTTCCAGGCACCATGTCAACCCTCTCAGTCATTCATTTATGCTCCAGAATGAGCCTGTAGGCATGGTACTATCGTTATGCCTATTTTACAGTAAACAGAGACACAGAGATGAAGAAACTGGACCATGTTAGTAAGTGACAAAAGGCAGAAATGAACCCAACCGGGTTGGCGCTGCAGCTTGTCGTTGTACCTTCGATGCCCTGGCGCTTGCCTCTGCTCCGTGTTTCTACCCCACTGCCACTCAACAGGCAAACTGCAAAGACTCCAGTGGCTGTTAAAGTGCAGATACTCTTTTTAAAACTAATCACTTCCCTTTTGCTTTTGACTGAAACTCATTGCAGGACCACAAGCCGAGAGAGGGCAGCAGTGGAAACCCAGCCAAACTATTAATGGAAGGCTGGGTCCCATTCTTTATTATCCTTCTGTGGTCTCATCACCAGCGGGGTGAGCCAAAGCCTAGGGCAAGAACACGCTGGGTGACCTTCCACACCCCAAATGCAAGATCAAGTGCTGTGGAGAAGGAGGTAAGCCGTGGCTCTTCATTAAAGCAAATATCATTAGACATATGTTCAAGATAACAGAGTGTTTTGACCCCAGCAAGCATTTGAACTGCAGTGAAAATTCATTTTCCTTCTCTGAGGGGAGAGGAAGCAGAGAATTTTTCTAGGACTAAAGCCACATTGTGAATATGTATTCCTCAATAATAAAACCCGTATTAATAAATGGGCATATGTACATGTACGATTACTAATTCAACAAATATTTTGGCAGGCCTACCATGTTTTGCTTAGTGTGTGTGTGTGTGTGTGTGTTGTGTGTGTGCATGCACACACACATAGGAAGTCCTTATGATTTGCTTCTCATCACATTTTTTCTGGTAACTGCCCACCTTGACTGTCCACATCTTTACTGTTATTTTAAAATCCACTTTAGTGGTAGAATGTTACTCTGTTGCCTGGCTGTTTTATTGGTCTTGTGTTGGTCATCCAACCCCAAATAAGCCAATCTAAGGCTTATCCGGAAATGTTGAGACAGAAACTGGGAAATGGGGTACAGTTTTGTTGAGGAAGTCTGGAAGAGAGAAGGGATATGTGAAGGCTTTGGCTGAAGTGTTGGCTACCACATTTCTTATCAAGTGGACATGAAAAACAAAAGGAGAGAGGGAAGGGGGCATAAAAGGATGGCGGGAGGGAAGGAGAGAGAGAGAGAGCGAGAAGAAGGGATATGGGCAAAAGTTGAGAGGGCCTGAAAACACCTGACATGAGGATCTTTTTCTCTATCCATTCCTGAAGACTACCAGTGTTCCCTTCTTAAGTTCCTTTTGATGTCTCATTATCTTTAGGATAAACTTCCTTTTTTGCTTCATTTATCTAAGTGGAGTTATCAATGCTACTTCTTCGACCTGACCACCAAAGTTGTACCCTAACAAGTCCTCATTAATCCCCACCCATATGCCACTGGCATGCTGGGCACTGAGAATGCCCAGAACTCAGATCCTGTTCCCAAAGTTTCCTAGTCTTCAGAAGGTGATGCTGTTCAGGGATATTAGTTAGCACATGGGGAAAGGATACTCTACTGGAAGACCTCCAGGAAGAGAAGAATGAATCTTGAGCTGGGCCAGATCTGGAGGCCCCTCCCAGACATCATTCTTTCACTGTGTCTTCGAGGATGTGTCCATTGTCAGCTCAAAGAATCTGTGGAGGCCCAGAGGTGCAAAACAGGAAGGAACAAGTCAGTGAGCATGGCTTGGTTTGGCTGTATTGGGGAAATAATGGATTAAGAATGGGTTAGGGCAGGAAGGGAGACTGGAAGGGAAATTAGAAGCAGAGTAGGAAGGACCCTGTAGGCCAGTTTAAAGAGTGTGGGCTGGACCTTGGTGAAGTTGTTAAGCGGTGATGGTCCTGTTCCATAGCAGACATTCCTGGAGAAAAGGGAAGTCCACTGTAGAGCAGTATATATATTTTCTATTGCCCCAGCTAGAATGATTTTTTGATTTGTACATTTTCTGAAAGGTTCATCTTGACAAACTTATATAAATATGCTCTTCCTTCTTCTGCATTTGATAAGCCAGAAATCTTCAAATTGAATGATTCCCTATATTTTTTCAAAGAGGTATAAACAGGAGAAAAAGCACTGGGTATGAGAATCCACAAAAGGTGATGTAAGAAAAAATTAGGAGTGAATGTAATAGTAGCAGCAACAACGACGGCTGAGTGTTGAGTGTCTGCCACAAGCCAGGTACAGCGCCAAGGGCTGTCTTCAAGAGACAGACACGGTAACAAAACCAACTGATGGGGACTGCAAGGGGAGGGGTGGACAGAGGCTGCCCGGATGCACATCCTGGCTCTGCCACTTGCTGACAATGTGGGCTTGCATATGTCACATTAGATGGGGATGGCTATAACAATTTCCTCATAGGCTGTCAGGAGGATTCAGTGTAATAATCCAAGTTCAGTGCTGGGAACACTGTTAGTGCTCAGCAAGTGTAAATTATTTGTTCCTTGAAATTAAGAAAAAGAGAAATGATTGATAGATAGATAGGACAGAGATAGCTAGAGAGAGAGAGATAAACATTGATGTATTTAAAAATACATCTCTCCACCATATTCCAATGCAACTGCAATTCTACACATTTCTTTCACTGCAAAATTCAGTATGTTTATGTGACATAAAATATCAGTTGTATACCACCTGAGGGGAAACCAAGAAAGAGAAAAGCTGACAGTGACTCTTCCTGACTGATATTAAGTCTAAAAATGCTGTGATTTATAGACTATTCTTAGTGAGTACAGATGGCTTTGATAAAATGATTTGTATTCTAATTTATTACTTCAATAAATGTATATGGGATAACATTTAGAAAAATAAAATGAATTTTAAAATCTGCTTCTCATGTTAATATTTTAGGTATTTTTCTTCTCATTTCATTTCATACAGTCATTTTACAAAGGATTGTGAATGCACACACTCACAATTGTGTACCTTTCAATTCCATTTCATTGATAATTATTTAAAAACTTTATATACTCTTGTAATAATATCTCGAATATCTACATATTATGATTTTACACGGATGATAAATGATTTACCTAACCTTTGCTCTGCATTGGATATTTCTGTTGTTTCCAAATGGTAATGATTTTGAATAGACACATGTTCATGCCATTAAGAATAACAGGAGATTGAGGTTAACCTAACCCAGTACATTTACAAATACTCAAACCCAGTCCTGGTATCATCAACATCAAAATTTGTATTATCTGAAGACAATTTTAGGGACAGCTGCAAACACCATAGCAATCCTTGTTTCTGTCCTCCTGAAAGAAGAAAGTACCCAGGCTCTAAGCCACACACATACAGGTTTATAATCTGCTACCTTGTAGCTGTAGCCTTGGGCCACTGCTTGACCTCTCTAAGCATTTACTTTTTCAGCCATAAAACTATAAAATGTGAGTAACATTGCAACTCTCTCCAGGTGATTGTAAAGATTAAATCACATTCCTTTGATCCCTATGCATACCAAATCCCGCATACATGATATTCATTGTGCTAATCAGGTGTGAGAGCTCTGAGCCCAAATCTGATCTCTTTCTGCAGACGGAAAACTTTACGCAGGCAGGAGTGACGTCTCCTTTGCTCCTTTAGTGCTTAGCATGATGACTGTCATGTAACAGGCACTTGGTGAGCAGTTATTAAACAAATGACTGAGTATCCCTCAATATGAAAACTTGAAAAAACGTAGTAATCATTTGACCTTCCAGGGAATGATGTGAACTTCATTTTCTATGTCCAACAGTACAATTATGCAGGCGACTGAACTTCTATCACAGAATATTTTGCACTGGAATGTAATTGTATTTATGGAAATGATAATGTATCTTCAGCAAAACAAACCTCGATTCCATTGTCCTACGTGGAAAAAGTCTAGAGAACAATAGACTTTCCTAGCGGAATGCCCCCTCCCAGACATTGCTACAAAATCACAAAGCAAAGGAAAAAAGGGAAAGTGATTTTCCAAACAAAGATTCTCTACATGTGGGTGGTCAATGATGTTTACCTAAAATGGATTTGTGGCTGAAGAGAAAATTCTTATTTCCCGAAAGGTGAATCTCACTGATGTTGATTACAGAAATAAGTGGTACTGCTTGATGTAAAGAGAGGGAAAAGTAACTTTTTAATTTATCTCTGCCCTATACAAACAAGGGCCGGGAAAGATTACATGTTTTCCTGTGATTCAGTTCTAGAGAGGCAAGAGACTCTATCAATATTGAAGTTGTAAATACCGGAACATTCGATTTGCTTTCTGCCCATGAAAAGCAGATTTTGTTGCTTTTTTCTTCTCTCTGCTGACAACATGCATAAACAGTGGTCCCAAGTGTGATTATTCCCCGTGGATGCCCAGGTCCTTCCTGTTGCCTCCCCTCCACAGTTTGGGGGAAGAACTGTCAATCCCGGTGAGACACCGCAACCTGGAAGCAGCTTCTCGTTAATAATTTCCCCACGAAACTTTGAGCATTTAGGCAAAATCCACACAATCACTTTTTCCCTCCAGATAAATAATTAGATCTCTAAGGCTGCTTATTATCAGAAGCCCCTTACGTAAGGAGCAGAGTGATGGTTCTTCATCACGTCGCGTGAGTGGCTGTGACACACACCGGGCACACGTGTGTCCTGACAACAGCATCTGCGGCAGGTATTCCTAGGGTTCCAGAAACAGACTCTGCAGACAGGCAGAAGAGGGCGGGGAAGCATCTTCGTCTCTGCGGAGCCATGGTCTCCTGGTCTGCAAACACCCACCATGTGACCCTCATCACTGCCTTTTTGTGGGGCCTCAGTGCCATCAGGCTGGGCTGTGAAGACACTTTTTCTAATCACACAACTCTACTGACTATGTTCAAACCAAAGAATTGGCAAACATTGTTGGTAAAGGCTGAGACCACAGAGCACTCTCTTGAAATGTAAGTTCATGTTCTTCTCAGGAGTTTAGTAATTCACAAGCAAAGGAAAGTCAGTAGATAACAGAGAAGCAACTATCAGCCTGTTTCTGTGCATTTTTTCTTTTTACTCTTCAGTCAAGGGGCTTTGAATTATGTGCTAGTATCTTTCATACTTAAGCTTCATCATGGCTCAAAACTTTTATCTCTTTCACCTGTTAAAAGGAAACAGTATCCTTTGTAATTTAAGTGATGTAATTTATGTGGAATTGCCAAGCAATGTTGGGGGTATAGTGGGTGCTTAAGAAATAGCAAGGAAAGTTGAATCTGAACATTTACTAATCTAAATGTGCCTTCAGACAACAAGGTTCTGGAGGGCAGAGACATTCCTGGACATGATATACCAGGAAAGGAAAATGATAAAAGTCTTTCATCACAGCTGTGTTCCAATGAGATTCTGGGTACTTTCTACACGTTAACTTAGCTCACCCTCTCAACCTCCCAGCAAGGGAGGTTTTTATACCCCCAACTAAGGAGAAAACAAAATCAGAAAAGTTTCAGACTTGACCAAAGCCATGGAGCTAAGGAAGGGGATATAGCTGGGTTTAGAACTCAAGTTTGTCTGTCTTCAAAGCTTGTGTCTTCCCCCAATAGGTTAATAAAGCAAACATAAGGTGGGACTCTTAGCCCAAAGTTGGGACCTTGTGGTGAAAAGACTAACCAATGAGTCATACCTCCAGGTTGGAGCCTAGCCCCACCATTTACTCCCTCTGTGACTCAGTTCCTATCTATAAAATCGGGATAACATCACCATTACGCTGCATTGCCTGTGATGTGCCAGGTGCCGTTCTAAGTGCTTACGTGTTCTGACTCATTTACTCCTCACCAAAACTCTAGGAGGTACATAGTGTGATTATTCCCATTTTATACATAAGGAAGCTGAGTCACAATCGACATTAAAAGTAAGTGTCCTACAGGTAAAAGATAGTATGTGTCTGAGCTTGGTTTGAAATCCAGGTAATAGGTCTTGTAGTCTACACTCAACTGCACCATTGTTTTTAGTAGCTGCCCTCACGGGATTGGCATCTGGCTAAAATAATATGATGCTTAAAACCTCTTAGAACAATATATTGCCCATAGAGTCATTTGCTTAACATAAACAATTATTTAGTATTGTTGCTACTATCATGATTGCTATGTCTGGAATATCCAATCCCTATAAAGCTCAAAGTAACTTCAGCAAAGCAAGTTCAAGATAGATGGGCCAGGAGGCGCTGACTGTCAGTAAGTGAAGAAAAAACATGACCCACAACGCTGCCAGAAAGCTTCCAGGGATCAGGGTGAAATTTTTCTGCATTTTTAAATACATTTTTGAAATTCAACCATTTCAAACAATTCCATAAAAAGAATGTGTATAATTTCATTTTCAACTCTTAGGCAGAAAAGAATATGAGTAAAGCTGTGGTCTAAAAAATAGAAATCTGGCTACTCAATTTCAGATAATTGCAACAAAAAATAAAGTTGATCAGTGTTTAAAGAAATAAGAAACGGCTGGGCGTGTTGGCTCAAGCCTGTAATCCCAGCACTTTTGGGGCTGAAGTGGGTGAATCGCTTGAGCCTACGAGTTTGAGACCAGCCTGGGCAATACGATTAAACCCCATCTTTACAAAAATAAATACAAAAATGAGCCAGGCATGGTGGTGCACACCTGTAGTCTCAACTACTCAGGAGGCTAAAGTGGGAGGATCACCTGAGCCCAGGACGTCAAGGCTGCAATGAGCTATGATCATGCCACTGCCTGCACTTTAGGCTGGATGACAGAGTGTGACCCTATCAGAAAGAAAGAAAGAGGGAGAAAGAGAGGGAAAGGAAGCGCGCGCGCGAGAGAGAGCGAGCAAGAAAGCTGCACAGGTAACTCTCTAATAGGCTCAGATATTTATAATAGCTTTTTCCCTTAAAATGTGTCAAGTAAAACTATTCCTTACATGTGCTTAAAAAGTCAAAGAATATAACAATTTATGATACAAATCATCAGTCTCCAGGCTCCACTCCTACCCTAATCCCCTAAATAAATCACTTTTACTGCTTTTTATTGTTGAATTGTTAAAGTAATGGGATTATTATACTCTTATTTCTCACTTTACCAATATGAGATATTTATTGATTTCGTAACACGATAAAACACAATTTAGGTCACTTACATTACTTCCAATGTACTTACATTATATTACATTACATTGTTTTAAAACTCAATGATTTTAACTCAGTTAATTTTATTGGTTAATTTTATTTTACTATTTTAGCTTATCTGTTGTTTCCCATAGTAATTTTTTAAAGAGAAGTTTTAAAAAACTTCTCTTTTTTTTTTTAAGAGAAGTTTTAGGTTCACAACAAATATGTGCAAAAAATACAGACTGTTCCCTCATAGCCCCTGTCTCTACACATGCACAGTCTGCCCCACTATCAACATCCGCACAGAGTGGCGCATCTGTTAACAACCAATGAACCTGAAATGACACATCATCATCACCCAGAATTCATAGGAGTGAACATTAGGGTTCACTCTTTGAGTTGTAAATTCAATGAATTTTGACAAATGTATAAAGAATGGCATTGATCCACCATTACAATATTATACATAACAGTTTCACTGTCCTAAAAATCCTCAGCTTGGCCGGGTGTGGTGGCTCACCACCTGTAATCCCAGCACTTTGGGAGGCTGAGGCGGGCGGATCACGAGGTCAGGTGTTCGAGACCAGCCTGGCCAACATGGCGAAATTCCGTCTCTACTAAAAATACAAAAATTAGCCAGGCATGGTGGCGCATGTCTGTAATCCCAGCAACTCAGGAGGCTGAGGCAGGAGAATCGCTTGAACCAGGAAGGTGGAGGTTGCAGCGAGCTGAGATCATGTCACTGCACTCCAGCATGGGCAACAGACCAAGACTCCGTCTCAAAAAAGAAAAAAAAAAAAACAAAAAAAACCAAAATCCTCGACTCTGCCTGGTCATCCTTCTCTTTCTCTAACTCCTGACAGCAGCAAATCTTTTTATTATTTATTGCCTTTTCTGGAATGTCATATAGTTAGAATTATACAACACATATTCTCTCAAATTGGCTTTTTAAAAGTAAAATGCACTTAAGTCCTTAGTGTCTTCACATAGTTTCATCTCTCATTTGTTTTTAGTACTGAATAATATGCCATTGTCTGGATATACTACAATTTAGTTACTTGTTTGCCTTTTCCTATTGAAAGACATTTGGGTTGTTTCCAACTTACAAATAAAGCTACTAAAAATATTCATGCACACATTTTTGTGTGGCCATTAGTTTTCAACTCATTTGGGTAAATATCTAAGAATGCAACTGCTGGATATTATTAATATGTTAGGAATATGTTTAGTTTTGTCAGAAACTGTCGAACTGTCTTCCAAAGTGGTTGCACTACTTTGCAATTCTATTAGCAACAAATGAGAGTTCCTGTTGCTTCACATCCTCACTAGCATTCCGTGTTGTCAGTGTTTTATAGATATTGGCCATTTTAATAGGCATACTTTGGTATCTCCTTGTTGTTTTAATATGCATTTTCCCGATCACATAAAATGTGAAAAATCTTTTCATATGCTTATTTGCCATTTGAATATTTTTTTGGACAACGTATCTATTTAGGTCTTTTGCCTGTCTTTTCACATGGTTGTTCATTTTCTTACTGTTGAGTTTTAAGAGCTCTTTGGCTATTTTTTGGACAACATATTTTATCAGATAAGTATTTTCTAAATGTTTTTTTCTATGGCTTGTCTTCTCATTATGTTGATGATATCTTTTGCCGAAAACAAGTTTTTAATGTAATAAAGATCAACGTATCAGTTATTCTTTTCATGGATTATGCCTTTGATGTTGTATCTTGTATCCAAAGAGTCATCTTCAAACCAGAGATAATCCACATTTTCTCCTATGTTTTCCTCTAGTAGTTCCACAGTTTTGTGTTTTATATTTAGATAAATATTTTAGGTGCATTTTGAGTTGATTTCTGTGAAGAGTGCAAGAACTGTGTCGCATATATATGTACATATATTTTGCAAATAGATGTTCAGTTTTTCCAGCACCATGTGTTGAAAAACAATCTCCTCCCCATTGTATTTCCCTTGCTTCTGTTATAGATCTGTTGACTGTAATTGTTATAGATCAGTTGACTGTAATTGTACAGGTCTAGTTTTGGGCTTTCTATTCTGTTTCATCAATCTATTTGTCTATTCTCTCACTAATACCACACTGGTTTGATTACTGTATAATTATAGCATGTCAACATTCACAAAATAACTTGCTGGGTTTTTTTTTGTTTGTTTGTTTGTTTTTGAGGTGGAGTTTCACTCTTGTTGCCCCGGCTAAAGTGCAATGGCATGATCTTGGCTCACTGCAACCCCTGCCTCCCTGGTTCAAGCGATCCTGCCTCAGACTCCTGACCAGCTGGGATTACAGGCACTTACCTCCATGCCCAGCTATTTTTTTTGTATTTTTAATAGAAATGGAATTTCACCATATTGGCCAGGGTGGTCTCCAACTCCTGACCTCAGGTGATCTGCCCACCTTGGCCTCCCAAAGTGCTAAGAATACAGGCATGAGCCACCATGCCCGCCAACTCATTGAGATTTTTATAGAGATTATTTTAAAACTATAGATCAAGTTATGAAAAACTTACATCTTGACAATATTGAGTCTTCTTACCTATGAACATGAACTCTCTCTCCATTTATTCAGTTATTGGGTTTCTTTCATCAGATTTTATATATTTTTCTCATAGATCTTGTTTTGTTAGCTTTATATCTAAGTATTTCATTTGGGAAATACTAATGTAAATGTTATTATGCTTTAAATTTCAAATTTCAATTGTTCATTGCTGGTATATAAGGAAGCAATTGATTTTTGTATATTAACTTGATATCCTACAACTTTGCTCTAATTCCTTATTAATTCTAGGAGTACCAGTGTCATTTTAATGAAATATTTATCATATATTTCTATTTTATAAATTTAACAGTGCTTTCCTACCTGTTATCTTCCCCTATCTACGCCCCCCTCTTGCCTCTGTTTTTCTGTTGGTTGTAATATCCCTATAATCTTATCAGGTGGATCCCACTGACTTTCTGTTCTTTCAGCTCACATATCTCTTTCTTGGATTTTTTTTTTTTTTTTTTGGTTGACTTTATAAGTTAAAACCAATACATGTACTTACCTTGTTATAAAACATCTCCTTACATGTATTCTTGAGGCTTGCTGATTTCCTCCTACACTCAGTTGCACATGCTGTAGAGTTACCATCTTGATTTGTGTTTTTGTACAATGGCACCCTGGAGTGGATCTTTTTCTCTTCTACGTTATCTCTTTTTTTCTCTATGATTCACTTATTTGGTTAGAGTGTGTTTTCCAGAAACTTTTCAAGATGGGAGATTTTGGAGGTAAAATTCTGTGTCTTTGAAAGTAAAAACAAAAATAAACCAAAGGTAAAAAAGCATTATTATATCTTCACACTTGAGTTATTTCTACAAAACACTTAGAAGACCTTGTTTCCTGATTCTCTGTCATTTCTATTCATGGTTGTCAAATTTTATTTTTTGATAGGTAATACATTTTATATGTTTCCTTTTGTAATAATTTGATTCTTCTCTTCATCATTGAAGTTGTGATGTACACAAATAAAGATAAGTGGATTTTGGATGATTGAATTTTCATATCCAAAAATCATTGGTTAAAGAAATAATACTAACGCAGGAAGACAACCATCTATTTTGTTCCATCCAACTGCATCCCCCTTGTTCCCTTGTTGGAGGACTTGATTGAAGACATATAAACATGAAAATCAAATTTGAGATAGCATAAAGGGACACCATGAATGATAACATCATGATATACAGTGTCTAGAAATATTTTAATACACGGAGTTATCTCTAATAAGTAGCAATGTGAACACAAACAGGTAGGCCATCTGTGAGAGCTGCAAAGCGATTGAATATATGCATTTCACATTTTCCCAAATCTTACACACGGTAATCTCTGGTGTCATAATCTCCAATTTAAAAGCCTATGAAAACTTTCACATAAGGCCAAGGAGTGCCATTTCTCTCTCTGCTGATGGGCCCCTGCTCTGCTTTCACACTTTCTCTTTTCTCTCGGACATTATCTTTTTCTGTCTTTCACTATCAGTTGATTCCCATCCCACTCACCTGAGGAGAGGCCAGGAGATCTCACTTTTTCTCCTCTCCTTTCTTTCTTCTGCAAATATATATGAATGCTACACACTATAGATACAGAGTAAGCACAAGCCATGTCTTCACAGAGGTTAGAGTTGAACTAGAAATAGAAGCATGAGACACAATGTTATTGGGAAGTACAGGACACTATGAGTTAGAGAACAGGGTGGCCTAATGCATGCCTGGTGGGGTGGAGGCTAATCCAAGATTTCTCTGAGTCAATGATCTTGAATGGAGACAGGACAAACAAGTTGGGTTTGCTTACCTCTTGGATAGCGTCTCTTCAGTTTTTCTTCCTGTGTAACCTTGGAACTTCAAAGCTAGCATTTTACCGTGAAAAATCTGGATTCTTAGAAGAGACTTTGCTGAAACAAAGTATCAGAGACTGGATGGCTTATAAACAACAGACATTTATGTCTCACAATTTGGAAATTAGAAGTCTGAGGTCAGAGTGCCAGTACGATTGGCTTCTGACTGAGGGAGCTCCTCCAGGTTGCAGACGGCCAGCTTCTCACTGTATCTTCACATGGCAGAAGAGAGCTCTCTGCATTCCCTTTCATAAAGGCATTTATCCTACTCATAAGGGCTCCAACCTCAAGTCCTAATTCTCTACGAAAAGCCCCACCTTCTCATACTTCACAGTGGAGGCTGAGATTTCAACATATGGGTTTTAGAGACATGAAAACATTCAGTCCATTGCATTTTTTTCCCTGGGTCCCCCAACTTCATATTCCTCTCATATGCAAAATACTTTTATTCCATCCTGAGAGCCCTAAAATTCTTAATTTATTCTTTTATCAACTCCAAGTCTAAAGTCCAGTCTCATCAAAATATTGTCTAAATAAGATATGGGTGAGACTCCAGGCACAATTTATCCTGAGGTAAAATGTATCTCCATCTGTGAATCAGTGAAATTATACAAGTTATGTGATTGGAAAATACAGTGTTAAACAGGTGTAAACAGATGATTTCACTCCAAAAGGGAGAAATGGGAAAAAGAAGTGGTGGGTCTCAAAGAAGTCTAAAACCTAGCAATAAAGCTCCATGAAATCCTTTTTAAAAACTTATTTTAAAATAAATTTTATTGTGTGTATTTAAGGTATACAACATGATGTTATAGAATACACATGGATAGTAAAAAGGTTACTATAGAGAGACAAGTTAGTATATCCATCATCTCACCATTACCATTTTTTTTGTTTTAGTGGAAAAGCAGTTAAAACCTACTCATTCAGCATGAATCCCAAAACCAACGCAATTTTATTACCTATATTCCTTATGTTATACATTAGATATCTAGATTTGTTCATCCTACACATCTGCTACTTTGTATCCTCTGACCTACATCTCTCCATTTCCTCCCCATCATCCCCTCCCACCCCGACTCTTGGTAACCACTGTTTTGTTCTCCATCTCTGTATATTTGATTTTTTTTTTTTTTTGATTTCACATATAAGTGAGATCATGCATTCTTCTTCTTTTTTTTTTTTTTTTTTTTTTTTATGTCTGGCTTATTTCATTTAGAATAATGTCCTCCAGGCTGATCTATGTTGGGGAAAATGGCAAGATCTCATTTCTGTTATTTATTTGTTTTTAAGGCTGAATGGTACACCATTTTATAAGTGCACACACACACATGTGCCTGTGTATATAAATATATATATATAAATATATATATATAGAGAGAGAGATAGATAGATAGATAGATAGATAGATAGATAGATAGATAGATAGATAGATA
>NC_045439.1:8576570-8703995 GCF_002776525.5 Piliocolobus tephrosceles | reverse complement strand
ATAGATAGATAGATAGATAGATAGATAGATAGATAGATAGATAGATAAAATAGTTCCTTTATCCATTCATCTGTTGACAAACCGGTTGTTTCCATAACTTGCCTATTGTTCATAAAGCTACAGTGAACATGGGAGAGCAGGTATCTTTATCTTTGGAAGGTGGTCATTCCTTTTGCTTTATGCCTGGAAGAGTAGTAGCTGGACCATATGGCATTTCCATTGCTAATTTCATTAGAAACCTCCATACTGTTTTCCATAATGGCTAAACTTATCTACACTTTCACCAACAGTCTATAAGAATTTGTTTCCTTTTCTCTCACACTTTCTCCGACATTTGTTATCTTTTGAAATTTTGATAATAGTCCATAACCCTAATGCGTGTGAAGTTGTATCTCATAGTGGCTTTGATGTACATTTCTCTGATGATTAATGATGTTCAGCACTTCTTAATTTATCTATGGTTCATTTTTATGCCTTCTTTAGAGAAATGTCTATTCAGGTCTTTTACCCATTTTTTTTTTTAATGGGGTTATTTGATTTTCTACTATTGAGTTGTATGATATTAACCTCTTATCAGATATATGGTTTGCAAATATTATTTTTTGACATGTCGTTTGCCATTTCATTTTTTTTCTGTGCAGAAGCTTTTAGCCTGTTATAGTCCCATTTATTTATTTTTGCTCTTACGGCCTGAGCTTTTAGTGTGATATCCAGAAAATCATTGCCAAGGCCAATGTCTAGTAGCTTTCCCCTTATGTTCTAGTCTAGAAATTTAATAGTTTCTGGTCTTACTTTTGGGCCTTTCATCCATGGTGTAAACTAAGGGTCTAATTTTATTCTTTTTTTTTCTTTTTTCTTCATAAAATTTTAATTTTTTAGTCGACACATAGGAATTGTACATATTTATGGGGTACATAATGATCTTTTGATACATATAGTGGTTTGAATATGAAAACACAGTTTTTCCCAGCACAATTCATTGAAGAGACCATTCTTTTCTCATTATGACCTTTTGGTGCCTTTGTCAAAAATTAGTTGACCATATATGTTTGGGTTTATTTCTGGGCTCTGTATTCTATTCCTTTGGTCTATGTGTTTGTTTCCATGCCAGTACCATACTTTTTTTGTTTAGTATAGCTTTGTAATATAGTTTTAAATAAAAAATAAAATGCTTCCAACTTTTTTTCCTCAGAGTTGAAATATAATATTTCTGGAGGCTGGAAGTCTGAGATCCACATGCTCCCAAAGGACCCACTTCCTAAAATCATTATTTTGGAGGCTAGGATCTCAACATATGAACTCTGGGGGATGGGGACAGAAACATTCAGTCCATTGCAGAGGATGAGTCTGGGTTAATATGAAAGAGTCAGAAAAGCTTCTTTAAAAAGCCAATCCTTTGCTTTCTGTGAGTGGAGATTAAGCAAAAGGAGCAGTTTAAGGCAACAGGAGATGCTAGGGTGAAGGCTCTTGAAGGAAAAACGGAAGGCCAGTCAGTATGGCTGGAGCGAAAAAATTCAGGAAGATACTGCACAAGTTGAGGCTGGTGAGGAGGCATGGCCATGGTGAGAGTTTTGGCTTTTATTGTGGGAATGAAGGGAAGCCCCTGCGAGGTCCCACTTCTTAAGAAGGGGAAGAGTGGAAGAGACAACAGGACTGTCAGGGAATATCTGTTTTAACAACATCACCTTGCTGCCATGTGGATAACTGATTAAAAGAGGGCCACTGTGTGTGGGAGACTCACTGTGAGCACTTTGCATTAGTCCAGACATGATGGCAACTTGAACTAGGATATTTGCTGAAGAAATGGAGAAAAATAGATGACGTGAGTGATGTAGGGATATAAAGGCCATAGGAGCTGGTGATTGATTTCATATGAGCAGTGTGGCATCGCAGGCATCTTCCCGGTTTATGGCTGGAGCTCTGTATGGACTGTGGTGCTGTTGAAGCCAGAACCAGACCACGTTTGTGGGAAAGACAATAAATTGAGCCAATTAGGATGGGGAGGAGTGTTCAATAGAGCAGAGATAAACCTTTATTGAGGAAAAGATGAGAAAGCTACATTTAGGAGGCAAGATTTGAACCAGGCCTTGAGTACATCCAGAAATCAGAGCCAGGCATAGTGGGAAGATGACAGGGGAAGAGAGGCTCCCAACAGAGGGAGCACCCAGAGTCTCATACGGGATCTTGGCATTTTTATTCCATTTTTTTTTAAAGTAAACTTTACTTTGAAATTCAGCATACCTATAGAAAAGTGCATAATTTATAAAAGTACAGATCTATAAAAATTGAATAAAGCAGATCATCCAGTGTCTTTGGGAAGGGGTTGATTTTTTTTCTGAATTTTCTATTTTAACTGCATCTAGTTTTTTAATTGAAAGTGCCATTGAATTCCTGGAAGTAAACTGGGGAGAAAAACTCATTCTATGAGTGAATACGCTTGGCGAGAAGTAGTGGGGCTGTAATTGTGATAGTAACAGTGTTGCTAGAAAACATCGGTGACTGCTGTTGTTATGTGTTATGCTGATCATAATTTTTACTGCATTAGAAGAATGGAATCGGAGGAGACTTGGAGATATCAAGTCTTGGAGTATTACTGATAAATAAATAGAAGTAATTCTAGATTGTATAAGAAAGAGTTCAGTTTTAGAAATGTTAAGTTTCAGGTGTTTACTCAAAAGTCATACAGAAGTGGAAATGTCTGGAAGAACAAAAGGACAGAAGAATGCATGGGTGAGAAATCAGAGGAGAGATCTTGGCTCCAGGAGAGATGTGTGAGTTCTGCTGTGGGGCTATATTGAATCATGTCAGAGTGGAGGTTCTTGCTTTAGCAGCAGTTAGGTAGAATGAGATGTTCAGGATTTGTCTTTTTCTTTTGTTTTACCCAGAAAGAAATGGAAGTAACTAGAGTGTCTGTTATACAGTTGCAAATGCAGTTCTGGAGCAACAAAGATTGATTAAAGCTGGAAGCAGGGCTTCGGGTGTTGTCAGTTTTTAGAGAGTAATTGAAGCCACAGGGTGGACAAGATGGTCTGGGAGTGAACGGAGGGCAAGGTGACCCCAGTGTGATGGAGGCTTCCAGAGCTCAGGGCGGGAGTCCCAGCTATGCCACGGTGGTGGCAGCTACCCCACTTGCCAAGCCCAGGTGGATGAGGTGGGCAGTGGGTGGGGGGTACTCATGCACCATCCACAGAGAGGGTTAGAAGCCAGAGTGCTTTCCAGATGTCAACAGTCGATTGCAGACAATTAGGAGGCTGCCTTTTTTCTCTCTCTCCCAGGACCCCTAAGACAAACTGTCTGAACCACAACAGTTGAGTCTGAGCATATCAAATAAGTAAGGCGAAGAGAGACCCCATGGAATAACTGTGGTTAGTGGCTTGCGGGGCTGCGGATGGGGTGTCGGGGGTGGGTTGCTCAAGAGAAAGAAACTTGCTTTTAATCAATGTGCTAATCCAGGACATAACGTCTCCTTTCTCTCCCTCCCTCATTTCATTTCCCAGGGCTCAGTCCCCATTCCCACCCCCTGCTCCCTCCCCATACTGGTTGAATGGAAATTTGGTCCAGTTTTTTTTTTTTTTTAATATAGATACATTAAAAAACAGACACTGATCTTCAAAGAAGCCTGCAATTTCACTGGCGACGGAATGTTTATAGCCACAATTTGTTTGGTTCTGATAAAATGCACATGCCCCGTTATTCCATTTTATTTTGCATCCCAAGCCAGGCTTGCTTCATACATTGGCCTGTGCCCCTCCTCGTCAGCAAGACAGAGGGAGACAGAGAGACGAAGAGAGAGAGAGACCTTCCTTAAGCTGTGGCTACATCTGCCTGTGGGTGTCCTGGACTGCATGGGTCCAGAGGTCATTGAATGTGGCGGAAGGAGACACAGTCCAGGAGAGAGGATGACCAGTCAGAGGGAATTTCAGGCCCTCCCAGAGATACATTATGTCACATCAAGAAAAACACCAGCCTTCCCAAGTCTAGCTGAAGCTAGAAGATAATGCCCCCAGTTCTTCTTGGGAGGTTGTGCAATGGAGGTGAAAGAGTCTTGAAACTAAAAAATGTGGACTTAAATCTTAGCTTAGTCACTTTCTTGCGGTATGATTTCAACACAGTTTTCTCTGAATTGGCTTTCCCTGTTTGAAAACCACCAGCGTCAGCCCTACAGAACTGGTGTGAGAGTAAACAGATTGGGACCCGGTCAGCAGGACGGAGCATGTCCGGAAGACAGTAGAAAGTGCAGTTTTGCCAAGGAGAGGGAATTGAAAGGAGTGTTCTAGCCAGGAGGGCAGTGGGCACCCCAGCATACAGGCATGAGGAAGCAGCATTGCCTGGGGAGAAGTCTGAAGTGACTGGGTGTTTAGTTCAGAGATAGAGCAACAGGAAATGAAGCTGGCAGAACAAGAGGTCAGGTTGTGAGCCACTCTGAGGAGTTTAAGTTTCCTTTTGCCGGCCATGGGAGAGCTTTAGGATTCTAAGTAGAGAACGACGCATGTTTAGATTGTGCTCTGGAAAAAAAAAAAAAAAATGACCATTTGCAGCAGGGTTTTCCACTGCAAGGGTGGGAAGAAGAAAATAAGTTAGAAAGCGTAAGGGCAGGTAATGCTTCTCAGTTCTGTGTATGCATTACTGCTTCACTGCGGCAGCGAAGGACACCCCCTTCGATGGTCAAGGGTTAGGGATCTGGGTTCAGATCTCAGCAGATCTCTTCATGGACCAACTGTGGAATCTGCATCAAGTCACTTAAAGTCACTGTGCCTCAGTGATCCTATTTATAAAATGTGGATGGCAATAATGTTTATTGCCAATATAGATACTGTGAGGATTACATGAATTACTATTATTATTTTTTGAGATGGAGTCTTGCTCTGTTGTCCAGGCTGGAGTGCACTGGTGTGACCTTGACTCACTGCAACCCTGTCTCCTGGGTTCAAGCGATTCTCCTGCCTCAGCCTCCTGAGTAGCTGTGATTACAGGTGCCCACCACCACGCCCAGCTAATTTTTGTATTTTTAGTAGAGATGAAGTTTTGCCATGTTGGCCAGACTGGTCTTGAATTCTTGACGTCAGAAGATCTGCCCACGTTGGCCTCCCGAATTGCTGGGATAACAGGCGTGAGCCACTGCACCTGGCCGACATGAATTTTAAATACAAAAGAAAATCACCACAAAACACTTAAAGAGTGTGCATGGTAAATACAATACATGCACTCAATAAATACTGCATATTATTTCCAGCTAAAATGTCAGAGCATTATGTGCTCTAACTAAACACTTTATGCACGTCATTCCATTTAATCTTTACATTTTCCCTGAAAGACAATTGCTACTTCTGTTTCTTTTTCTTTGCCTGATGAAAATTAAAATTCAGAGAAATTGAATCCTTGCCCAGCATGATTAGATGCTACCTGGAAGAGTGGGGAAATAAAGCCAGATTGCTTCCAAAACCCATGGGCTTCAATGTTGCCTATTGAAAGAGGAAGAACAGGAATGAAAATCTCCAGCTCTTCAATCTTGAGTTGGAGGGAGTATATAAAAAAGCCAATGGAGATATTGCTGATGGGAAGGCTTCACTTTATGCTTTTGGTAAGTGTTCCCTCCAGCCCCACTGCTCTCCATCAGTACGTGTGTATGTGTGTGTGTGTGTGTCTGTGTTGTGTGTGTATGTGTGTGTGTCTGTGATTGGTCAGGCTGACTCTGACCAGAGCTAATAAGTGTTCCCTGCAGTCCTACTGCTCTCCATCAGCACGTGTGTGTGTGTGTGTCTGTCTGTGTTGTGTGTGTACGCGTGTGCGTGTGTGTGTCTGTGTTGTGTTGTGTGTGTGTGTGTGTGTGTGTGTGATTGGTCAGGCTGACTCTGGCCAGAGCTAATAATTCTCTGAGGAACTCTAAATGACACATTGCTGTTGATCAGATCAATCAGTCAAAGGGCAGATTCTACATTTTTACTCTCACTGAAGTCTTCCTTTTTTTCTTTGTTCCTTCATCAGTTTAAATCTGATGAAGACAAACTCTTCTTAAAATCTGATAGGCTTTATTTAAGATTTGAATGATTTTATCTGAAAAGCTAATTTTTAACTATAATTCAAAATTTCTCTGCAAGACCTTGTCACCAATTTTTAGTTCCCAGTGACAGAAAGCAAAAGAATAATGAAATGAATAATGGTAAGCGAATAATGGTCAGTGAAAAAATGAAAAACGGGGTGGGAAGAGCCTCCAGCCCAACTCCCCACCTGGCCTGCAACCCTGCCACGTTCCCTGGGTCATCACTCCATCACTCCCAAGACACAGACGCCTCTGCTCTTGGGAATTCCTTTCTCTTGGAACCTGACACACTCGGGCTGTTGGAAAATTGTCTCTCATAGATAAAGTGTCTTTCTCCAGAGCCCCTCTATGCCCCTCTGAATCTAAGTGGTCTCAAAAGCCCTTCTCTGGTCTTCGCTTCCCAAAAGTGCCTTTCTGGAATCTGTGAGCACTACTGTGTGTCCCTGAAGTCTTTTCTTCCACGGGCAGACATTCTGAGTTTGTATAGTCAGTCACAGAAAGGATGCAGCTTCCATAGTCTTTGGGTAAAGTTGTGCCCTGGAGCTAAGTCAGGTCTACACAGATGGCACTTCTACTATGGAATTAGGGGCTGGATTTTGTTTGCAAATGGTTTTCAGTGTACTTGACACTCTACCCTAAAATCCTTGCCAGGAAGTTGTAGGGGAGCTGCTGTATTCTTGACATAAAGGTGATTCTCCCACAGTTCCCTGTTACATCTGAAATAAGATTTGAACTCCTCCTTACCAGCAGAGCCGGCTAGGTTGCAGCCTGTGCAATGGGCCCCAGCTCATCTTACAGTTCTGTCCACTCACTCTCTCTCCCCTAGTCAAACTGACATTTGCTTTACTCCTTGAACTTCTGCAAACTTGCCCTGACTTAGAGGCTTTGCAACTGCTGTTCCCTCTTCCTGGACCACTCTTTTCCCAGATCTATGCAGGGCCAGCTCCTACCTGTTCTGTAGGTCTTAGTCTCTGTGTCAAATCAACCAGGATTTCTGGAGCTTTCTATCTAATATGCTTCCTTTCCCCTCAGCCACTGTCTTAGTCACTGTATCATTTTATTTCTTCATAGCCCCTTTCAAGAAGACAATTACTGTATTTAACCTCTTCCTTATTCTTTGTTTTTTTGTTTTGTTTTGTTTTAGGCAGAGTCTCACTCTGTCACCACTCCCTCTGTCACCAGGCTGGAGTGCAGTGGCGTGATATCGGCCCGCTGCAACCTCCACCTCTTGGGTTCAAGCGATTCTCTTGGTCTCAGCCTTCCGAGTAGCTGGGACCACAGGCACCTGCCACCACACCCAGCTAATTTTTGTATTTTTAGTAGAGACAAGGCTTCACCATGTTGGCCAGGATGGTCTCAATCTCTTGACCTTGTGATCCGCCCACCTCAGCCTCCCAAAGTGCTGGGATTACAGGCGTGAGCCACCGTGCCCAGCCCCCCACTTGCCTACTCTTTAGTTTACTTTCCTTAAATAAACTTCAGGCTACACTAGTGGAAATGATGCGCTTTTTTTTTGGTGGGGGAGGAGGTTAATGTCTTTGTTCCTATTGAAATGAAATTGCATCTGGAACGTGGTGTAGCCCACCGGGGCTATTTGTTGAATTAATGCCTTTGTGAATGATCGAATGGCCTGAGTATGGCGAGAGCTCAAAATAAGTATGTAGAGTCAAGGCATCTTAGAGGCTGTAAAATATTGCAGAGATTGATTCGAATCCATTATGCTTATTCCATAGACAGTGAATCTGTGTCCAACGAGGCCAAGACACGCACCCAAATCACACCCTGAGTATATGCAAGAACTGGTCCAGGAGTCCAGCTAACTAACAGCAGTGGCACTTTTTCTTCTTTCGACAATGAAAAGTAAATGCATCAGCATACACCAAAAGTGTGAAATCAGTTAGGTACTTTAGATGGAGTATTTTCCAAGAATAGTTTCTAAGATGATGTTTTTGATGCAGAGAAGATCTGAATAGAAAGCAAGGAGGTTAAAATGCAGGTAGAATATCTGAGAAAAAATCCAGGAGCAGGAGTCAGCAGATGAGATGCAAGGAAAAGCACAAAATGAGGCCTGGCAGGAAGACTCCAAGGTAGGGGTGGGGAGCCTAGTGGTGGGCAGGCCTTGGCCATCCAGAAAAGAGCCTTGATTTCAGCTCCTGCACATTGGTGGTCATGGAATGGGCAGGTGGGATTTGAGGAATGCGCATAGCAATGGTGGATGGAGGAAATGGAAAGAGGAAAGAACCACATAGAGGAAGGCCTATCCAGAGGTCACTGATGGGCAGAGGGTCGTCCAGGTAATGACCACACCAAGCAGCAGAGGGATGAGGTAAGGAGCTTGCGCTGAGGGAGGAGGTAAGGAGCTTGTGTCCAGAAAAGCAGAAAGGAAGGTGTGCACGTTTATGAGATGCTCCCGGGACTTCCTGCAGGAAGAGTGCACAGGGCTCCATCAGTCCCTGCTGCTTGTCAGCTGTGAGCTCTAACAATCTTTCCAAAAAGCTGGTAAGACCTGGGTGCCATCAGTGATCTCAGTAGCCCCCTCCACACACCCTTGGAGGCACCTGGTAGACTAGCACAGGCAGAAGTTTTGGAGCCAGACAAGCTGGTTTTCTAGGAAACAGCAAGGTGATGTTAACATTTTTGTTGTTATTCCCTTTTTGGAATCACAGTTTCTCATCTCTACAAAGAGAAAAACAATGCCTACCATTTAGCATTATTATAAAGATTATGTGAGAATTTATGTGTAAAATGCATATAATCATTTATGGCAATACAAAGTGTTCTACATATTTATTCCCCTATATTTTTCCTTTTGCATGTAACCTGGACCTCTGGCTAAACCTCTCTGATTTGGGATTTATTTTTTTAATTTTTGTTTTTGTTTAATTTTTATTTTTTATTATAAGTATAATCTTTAAGTTCTGGGGTATATGTGCACAATGTGCAGGTTTGTTACATAGGTAATACATGTGCCATGTTGGTTTGCTGCACCCATCAACTCATCATTTACATTAGGTATTTCCCCTAATGCTATCCCTCCCCCAGCCCTCCACCCCAGGACAGGCCCTGGTGTGTGACGTTCCCCTCCCTGTGTCCATGTGTTCTCATTGTTCAACTCCCACTTATGAGTGAGAATATGCAGTGTTTGGTTTTCTCTTCTTCTATTACTTTGCTGACAATGATCATCTCCAGTTCCATCCATGTCCCTGAAAAGGACATGAACTCATGCTTTTTTATGGCTGCATAGTATTCCATGGTATATAAGTACCACGTTTTCTTTATCCAGTCTATCATTGATGGGCATTTGGGTTGGTTCCAAGACTTTGCTATTGTGAACAGTGCTGCAATAAACATACGTGTGCATATGTCTTTATGGTAGAACGATTTATAATCCTTTGGGTATATACCCAGTAATGGGATTGCTGGGTCAAATGGTATTTCTAGTTCTAGATCCTTGAGGAATCACAGCACTGTCTTCCACATGATTTGGGATTTATCGATTTATTGATTTAAGAATGTTCCCAGATAAGAAGTTTGAAATTCACAGTTTCCTAGTAGAGAAGAATTTAAGGTCATTTAGTCCAGAAATTAAATTTTTTGTTTACATTTACGTTGTGGAGGGTTGGTAGCATTGTTTCAAATTTTTGACTTACTTGCCCGTTTTGAACTGGAATATTTCACATAGTGGGAGACTTTTAACATCTCTTGAAAAGTCTGAAAGTCCAACAGCCTGCTGTCCACCAGTGACATTAGCTGAAGCTTGGTGTCTCCTATCCCACCCTCTAGTTGGATTGGTCTGTTAGGGCTTTCTTAACAGAGTACCACATACTGGTTGGCTTAAACAACAGAAATGTATTGTGTCACAGTTCAGGAAGCTGGAAGTCCAAGATGAAGGAGTCCGCAGGTCTGATTCCTTTGAGGGATTTGAGAAGATCTGTCCCATGCCTCTCTTCTGGCTTCTGGGGTTGCTGAAATCTCCAGCATTCCTTGACTTGTAGAAGCATCACCTTGACCTCTGTCTTTCTGATCATGGGGTGTCCTCCGTGTGTGCTTGTCTCTGTGCTCAAATTCCCTTTTCATAAGGATGCTGGTATTGAATTAGGGTCCACCCTAATAACTTCATCTTCACTAATTACATCTGCAGTGACCCCATTTCCAAACAAGGTCACACTGTGAGGTACTGAGGATTAGGACTTCAACATGTGAATTTGAGAGGAACACAGTTTAACCCATAACACCAGCTTACAAACATCCCCTCCCCCAGGCTTCTGGCAGGCATCTGCAAAGTCCACCTGAATACTGTCATTTTCAGCATGCAGTCCACAACTTTTGGTCAAAAACTTCCTTTCTATCACAGTGGACCTGAGGCCCACATTTCAGTAAAGCAAGAGGCAACTACTGCAAGAGGCAGTAAAGCAAGAGGTCTGCAGTGTTTGGTTAGGTTGAAGTCTCCGTCAAGTGACTCTCCCAAGGTAGCACAGCTAGTGACAGTCGGCCCTTTATGGATTCTGGTCCATTCATCTGTGTACCTCTGGTTTAGCCAGAGAGGAAGTAGTGAGAAACAATACCGTTTCAAGTGTGGTGCCTCTCAGATGGGTGAGGAGTTGAGAAGTCAAGAGAGAGGGTTGGTTTGGGGAGGGCAGGTGACAAGCAGGTGGAGCAGTGATAGGTGAAGCCTGAGGTGACATCCTAGCGGAAATGTGTGGGAGGCAGGAGAATGTGAGATTGGTGTGCTCCTGTCTGCCCTCCAAACAGGTCAAATCAGAACCTTCTCATATTTGGTGAGGACCTTATCGGGGTGATAATTTGTTAGGAATTGTTGTACTTTTGTCATTTTTCACCTAATGTAAGTTGATAATTAGGAAGTATTACATATATTCACAGAGTAAAGGTCTTGAGATAAAGCACAGTTTCTCAGTGTTTTTTCATTTTCAGATGAAAAATGTTCCTTTGTGTGTTACTCTTATGAACAGCCAGTATTTATTCCCTACCAAAATGGCAGTTAAATTATATTTTGATAATTTTCTCAACGTGTCAGCTGCCAACAGCACTTTAAATAATGAGAATTAGATCCCTCCTAAACAAGGCAGTAGTTTGATTAAAAAATGCTGGAGGCCCCATAGCTCAAGGCCTAAGAACTGAACCACAGGCTTGCTGCAAGGTTTACAAAATTCTGAAAACTTGAACACAAATTTAGCATGCTTCTCTAGAGATCGGCCCTACTCCATAATCCTAATGAGGAATAGGCATGCAGCTCTCAGGAGATCACTAGGAACATTCATATGGCTCTTCTTATTTGGGCATCTCTAAACTTCACACAATCAGGTAGGAATTACAGTTGATCCTTAACAATGTGGAGGTTAAGGGCCCCCATTCATTGTGTCCACATACAACTTTTGACTCTCCAAAAACCAAACCACTAACAGGCTACTGCTAACCAGAAGCCTTACTGGCAACATAAACAATTGATTAACACATAAATAGACTGATATTTAGATACATTTTATGCATCCATGACATACCTATTTCCTCATTTTAAAAATATTTCTAGGCCGTGTGGTTTGTCTGAGGTTTTTCAAACTGTCTCAAATCTCTAAATAAATGTTCCAGTGCATTTACTGAAAAAGATTCACATATAAGTGCACCTGCACAGTTCAAATCCTTGTTGTTTACTGGTTAACTATACCGTCTTACCTTTACAGTAGAGAAAGCTGAGACTTAGGGAGAAGACAAGACTCACTCAAGGCTGTACAAAAAGTGAATGGCTGAGCTAGGAGTAGCCATGGCAACCACAATCTGGCCTGTGGTACTCCTGGGTCATATCTGGGGACCAGGGACAGCCAGGGCAGCCATAGCCAAGTGCCTTGACTATGTGATTCCAATACATTATACATTTTGGGGTGTTGAAAATGGCCACCAGAAGAAATGGTTTGACATCATACAGCATAGGCACTGATGCTTAGTGAAAGAAATAGATAAAAGTAAAGTACAAAGTATTCATAAATGACTACTGGGTACCACACCATACTCTCAACTCTTGAGCTAAAGTCAGACATTAACATCACACAACTCTATTGTCATTGTTGTCATGATCATCATCATTCATTCATTTTAGAGCTGAGCAAACTGAAGCTAAAATTGTATACATATATATGTGTGTGTGTTTGTGTGTGTGTGTGTTTAATTACGCTTAATATATAGTGAGTTCTTTTTAACAGGTTCTGTACTTATACACTCTCAATTCCTTTCTGCTACAACTCTGTGTCGCTATGTATGTGCATGCCATTATGCTCCTATGGAAATGTTGAATTTCCCCTCTTTTTTTGCTACGCATCTAATTAAACAAAAAGTTTGCAAAACGAGGAACCCAAGTTACCAGGAATGAAAAACATGTGCTAAAATGTTGGGAAACTTTTGGGAAGTTATTTTCTGACTCACTTAAAAATAATTTCAATCAATTTTAAATAAGTCAAACAAACTAACAGATACAAAAATGTTATGACAAAACATAATTATCATACTTACCCAATATCTAGAATTCACAAATGTAAACCTTTTGCTACTTTTCACTTTAACTTTTTAAATTAACCACTCTGGAGAGAGTCAAAATCCCTTATATTCTTCTGTGACCCTGTTTCTCTTTCTGCATCTCCAGAAATCTCCAGGATTTAAAAATTGATCTGCACCCTTCTCTTTTATGTTTTATACTTTTGTTATGCAGGCGTTTGTCTACAACACTTTGTAGTCTAGTTGTAGAATTAACTGGCATGATACTAATTTCTAAAAAACTTTTAAAGTATCTATATTTACAACATTTATCAAATATAAAAATGTACAGATAGTATAATAGACACACATATTTTCGTAACACAAAATTGACATGTGCAAATATTGTTTTACTTTCTTCAGATATTTTTTCTTAAAAAAATAAAACATTAATCCCAACACTTTGAGAGGCTGAGGTGGGCAGATCATCTGAGGGCAGGAGTTCGAGACCAGCCTGGCCAACATGGTGAAACCCCATCTCTACTAAAAACAAAAAATTTAGCCAGGAGTGGTGGTGGGTGCTTGTAATGCCAGCTACTCGGGAGGCTGAGGCAGGAGAATCACTTGAACCTGGGAGGCGGAGGATACAATGAGCTGAGATTGTGCCACTGCACTCCAGCCTGGGCGATAGAACAAGACTGCATTTCAAAACAAAAACAAAAACACAAAGAAACATTACAGATTTGGCTAATGGACTGTCCCCTAGCATACCACCTCCTACTCCCCATACAACTTTATTCCTTTTTCCTTTTTTTGAGAGAAACTTTTCTAAGATTAACACAAGAATAACTGTTCTTTTCTGTTTTATGTTTATATCATAAAAGTGTCCTTAAGTTACACAGAATAGTGTGCGATGTGTTCTTTAAGATTTATATACCTGCACCCATCAACTCGTCAGCACCCATCAATTCATCATTTATATCAGGTATAACTCCCAATGCAATCCCTCCCCCCTCCCCCCTCCCCATGATAGGCCCCAGTGTGTGATGTTCCCCTTCTCAAGTCCAAGTGATCTCATTGTTCAGTTCCCACCAATGAGTGAGAACATGCGGTGTTTGGTTTTCTGTTCTTGTGATAGTTTGCTAAGAATGATGGTTTCCAGCTGCATGTCATGGCACAAGTATACATATGTAACAAACCTGCACGTTATGCACATGTACCCTAGAACTTAAAGTATAAAAAAAAAAAAA
Source organism: Piliocolobus tephrosceles (assembly GCF_002776525.5). Taxonomy (NCBI): domain Eukaryota; kingdom Metazoa; phylum Chordata; class Mammalia; order Primates; family Cercopithecidae; genus Piliocolobus; species Piliocolobus tephrosceles. The sequence continues at coordinate 8,690,222 of NC_045439.1, read as the reverse complement.
AAGATTTATATACCTGGTATTCTTACCTCTATCTCTGTATCAATCTATTCCTTACTTGCCTTTTTGTTTAAATTAACTTTTAGAATTGTCCGTGTTGATACATGACACTTTATTCATCTTAACTCTGATTTAACCTATTATTTGTTTGTTCATTCTTATTGTAACAGACATGTACGTAGTTGTCTTATTTTATTTTTCCTATTACAAACTACACTGTAACAAACGTCTTCTTGCGTATTTCCGTCAGTGTTTAGTTCGGGTATGAATACACACAGAAGTGTAATGGTAGGTCATTGAGTAAACACATCTCAAAGTTACCAAATTTTGCAAAATTGATCTTCAAAGTGGTCATAACAGCTTACATATCTATTAGTGTACAGGAGATTTCTGTTTTCTTCATTTTCTCACTAACACTTGGTATTATTAGATTTTTTAAAAAATTAAAGATTCTTAATGTTGTAGTAACACATTCTTTAATGGTATTACATTGTTTTAATTTGCATTTCCCTGATTACTAGTTAGTGGAAATATCTTTCTCATACTTATTAGCCTTTGAATTTTCTTCTTTATGAATTGTCTTTTAAATTAATTGCTGATTTTGTATTATGTATTTCTACTTCTATATTCTTGATGAAATTATATATTTTATCTAATTGCTAAGATCTATCTGTCTATCTACCTATTCAATCCTTCTGGTTACATACTTTGCAAATCCATATACCAATCTGTAGCTCATCTTGTAAGTTTGTCTACAGTATTTTTTAAATCACAGAAGTCTTTATTTTCAGTGTAGTTACATTTATTAATTTTTTCTAGATTCTTTCAAAAATTATCTATGAACAGAATACTAGTTTAGTCTGTTGGAGTTATCATTAGTAATTTAACAATATTGAAAAATAATTTGGTTGAATACAGAATTTCCTTAGACAGTTTCATTTTCTCACAACTTTGAAAGATTCTTCTCCTTCTGCCTCCCCCTTCTTCCAGTCCAAACTAATTGATATTCCTCATATAGAGTCCATATATTATTCTCTTGCAAAGTTGTCTAAGTATACATTTGTGACACATCATAACAAATTCAGTGTGCTCCACCAAACAAGATATTTTATTCATTTGCAGTTATTTTCATCTATTATCTTTTTGATAATTCTCTTCCTCTTGAACTTTTGTTAAATATATGTTGGAAATTCTAATTCTACTTCTTTCATAATATTTATTTTTTTCACACTGTGATGCATTTAGGGTAATACTCTCTGATCAGTCTCTTTTTTTTTTTTTGGGTGGGGGGGATGGAGTCTCACTCTGTTGCCAGGCTGGAGTGCAGTGGCATGATATCGGTTCATTGCACTCTCTGCCTCCTGGGTTCCAGCGATTCCCCTGCCTCAGCCTCCCTCCCTAGTACCTGGCACTGCAGGAGCTCACCACCATGCCCCGCTAATTTTTTGTATTTTAGTAGACATGGGGCTTCACCATGTTGGCCAGGATGGTCTTGATCTCCTAACCTCATGATCCGCCTGCCATGGCCTCCCAACAGTCTCTCCTTTTATCCATTCTTTTTCAGCTATGTCTAATCTGCGTTTTGAATTATACATTTAGAGGGATTTTTGTGTATACATGTTTGTATTACAGTGATATGTATATTCACCTATGACATGTATACAAATATGTATTTCTTTTTATTTACCTTTATTTTAAAAATCACTGATTTAGTGCTCTGATTTCAACCAAACACAACACTACAGGTTAGAATCTTGTTTCTTCCTTTTTGTATTTGAAACTCCTTTCACAACAGTGAAAGAAATCTGTATTCCATTATTCTCAATATATTTACTCATTTGCTCTAGTCTAGAAAACACAGAAAGCAGTTTCAGAATTGCTAACCCATACCACTGGAAAAATCAGATCTACTAACTAAAGTTTGTTATTTATTTATAATTCTTTACATGCAATTTACATACTTGGAAATGGAGAATCTTTAATGTACCATTCAATGAGTTTTGACAAATGAGCCCTGTAAACCACACCGCTGTTGAGATACGGAACGTACCCATCGCCCCAGAAAATTCCTTGCAGTCCTCCCTAGTTAATCTCCCTTCCTTGCTTCCAACTGGAGGCAACCACTGTTCTGATTTTTCGCCATCATTTTGTCTGTTTTAGAATTTCATAGAAATAAAATAATCTGCATTCTTTTTTGTGCAGCTTCTTAGCATGTTTGTGTGATTTATGCAGTTGCATATATCAATAATTCACTCAATTTTATTGCTGAGTAATATTTTATTATATTATACTTTTCTCATCTGTTTTCCTGGTGGTGGACATTTGAATAGTTTCAGGTTTTAGCTATTATAAATGAAGTTGTCATAAACATTTTGGTACATATTTGTGTAAAGACGTATGTCTTTATTTCCACTGAACAAATTCTTTAAATTGGAATTATGAGGTCAAAGGCAGGTCTATAATTAAAAATATAAACTGCCAAACTTTCTCAAAGAAGTTATGTGATTTTTCTTTCTCACTAGCAACATAAGAGAGATATATGTTCCATATCATCACACCATTTTATTTTAACAGATACTATTCTGTCCTTTCTAGGGGGTATGTAGTGGCATCTCACCATGGTTTTAATTGTGTTTCTCTGATGACCAATGATGCAGAGAAATTTTCAGGTACTTATAGGCCATTTTCATGTCTTCCTTTGTGAAATATTTGTTCACCTATTTTGCTTATTTTTTGCTTTTTTAAAAAAAATTTACTTTAGGTTCTGGGATATATGTGCAGAACGTGCAGGTTTGGTACATAGGTATACGTGTACCATGATGGTTTGCTGCAGCTATTGATACCTCCTCTACATTCCCTTCCCTCACTCCACACATTCCAGCAGGCCCTAGTGTGTGTTGTTCTCCTCCCGATGTCCATGTGTTCTCATTTTTCAGCCTCCACTTACTAGTGACAACATGTGGTGTTTGGTTTTCTGTTCCGGTGTTAGTTTGCTGAGGATGATGGCTTCCAGCTTCATCCATGTCCTTGCAAAGGACAAAATCTCATTCATTTTTATGGCTGCTTAGTATTCCATGGTGCATAGGTAACACATTTTCTGTACCCAGTCTATCGTTGATGGGCATTTGGGTTGGTTCCAAGACTTTGCTATTGTAAATAGTGCTGCAATAAACATACATGTGCATGTGTCTTTATTGTAGAATGATTTATATTCCTTTGGGTATATAATGAGATTGCTGGGTCAAATTGCATTTCTGGTTCTAGATCCTTGAGAAATTGTCATGCTGTCTTCCACAATGGTTGAACTAATTTATATTCCCACCAACCTGTAAAAGCATTCCTATTTCTCCACAGCCTCGCCAACATCTATTGTTTCTTGACTTTTTAATAATTGCCACTCTGACTGGCACGAGACAGTATCGCATTGTGGTTTTGATTTGCATTCCTCTAACGATCAGTGATGTTGAACTTTTAAAAATATGTTTGTTGGCTGCATAAATGTCTTCTTTTGAGAAGTGCCTGTTTATATCCTCTACCACTTTTTGATGGGGTTGTTTGTTTTCTTGTAAATTTGTTTAAGTTACTTGTAAATTCTGGATATTAGACCTTTGTCAGATGGGTAGATTGCAAAAATTTTCTCCCATACTGTAGGTTACCTGTTCACTCTGATCATAGTTTCTTTTGCTGTGCAGAAACTCTTTAGTTTAATTAGATCCCTTTTGTCAATTTTGGCTTTTGTTGCAATTTCTTTTGGCACTTTTGTCATGAAGTCTTTGCCCATGTCTATATCCTGAATGGTATTGACTAGATTTTCTTCTAGGATTTGTATGGTTTTGGGTTTTACATTTAAGTCTTTAATCCATCTTGAGTTAATTTCTGTAAAAGGTGTAAGGAAGGGGTCCAGTTTCAGTTTTCTGCATATGGCTAGCCAGCTTTCCCAGCACCATTTATTGAATAGGAGATCCTGTCCCCATTGCCTGTTTACATTAGGTTTGTCAAAGATAAGATGATTGTAGATGTCTCATGTTATTTCTGAGGCCTCTTTTCTGTTCTATAGGTCTATGTATCTGTTTTGGTACCAGTACCATGCTGTTTTGGTTGTCTATTTGTATCTGTTTTGATATCAGTACTGTGTTGTTTTGGTTCCTGTAACCTTGTAGTATAGTTTGAAGTCAGGTAGCGTGATGCCTCCAGCTTTGTTCCTTTGCTTAGGATTGTCTTGGCTATAAGGAGTCTTCTTTGATTGCATATGAAATTTAAAGTAGTTTTTTCTAATTCAATAAAAAATGTCACTGGTAGTTTGATGGGAATAGCACTGAATCTACACATTACTTTTGGGCAGTATGGCCATTTTCATGACATTGATTCTTCCTGTCCATGAGGATGGAATGTTATTCTGTTTGTTTGCATCCTCTCTTACTTTCTTGAGCAGTGGTTTGTAGTTCTACTTGAAGAGGTCCTTCACATCACTTGTTAACTGTATTCCTACGTATTTTTTCCCTTTGTAGTGGTTGTGAATGGGAGTTAATTCATGACTTGACTCTCTGCTTGTCTACTCTTGATTTAAAGGAATGCTTGTGACTTTGCACAGTGATTTTGTATCTTCAGATTTTTCTGAAGTTGCTTATCAGCTTAAAAAGTTTTCGGGCTGACATGATGGGGTTTTCTAAATATGAAATGCAGATGTCTACAGAGACAATTTGACTTACTCTCTTCCTATTTGAACACCCTTTACTTCTTTGTCTTCCCTGATTGCCCTAGCCAGAACTTCCAATACTAGGTTGAATAGGAGTGGTGAGAGAGGGCATCCTTGTCTTGTACCAGTTTTCAAAGGGAAAGCTTTGAAAGTCCATTCAATATGATATTGGCTGTGAATTTGTCATAAATAGCTCTTATTATTTTGAGATATTGTTCCATCAATACCTAGTTTATTGAGAGTTTTTAACATGAAGCATTGTTGAATTATATCAAAGGCCTTTTCTGCATCAATTGAGATAATCATGTGGTTTTTGTCTTTGGTTTTGTTTATGTGATGGATTACATTTATTGATTTGTGTATGTTGAACCAGCCTTGCATCCCAAGGATGAAGCTGACTTGATTGTGTTGGATAAATTGTTCGATGTGGTGCTGGATTCTGTTTACCAGTATTTTATTGAGGATTTTCACATTGATGTTCACCATGAATATTGGCCTGCAATTTTCTTTTTTTGTTGTGTCTTTGCCCAGTTTTGGTACCAGAATGATGCTGGCTTCATAAAATGAGTTAGAGAAGCGTCCCTCTTTTTCAATTGTTTGGAATAGTTTCAGAATGAATGGTATCAGCTCCTCTTTGTATCTCTGGTAGAATTTGGCTGTGAATCTATCTGGTCCTACGCTTTCGTTGGTTGGTAGGCTAATAATCAAGGCCTCAATTTCAGAACTTGTTACTGGTCTATTCAGGGATTTGAGTTCTTCCTGATTTAGTCTTGAGAGGGTGTATGTGTCCAGGAATTTATCAATTTCTTCTAGATTTTCTAGTTTATTTGTGTGGAAGTGTTCATAGTATTTTCTGATGGTAGTTTGTGTTTCTGTGGGCTCAGTGATAATATCCCCTTTACCATTTTTTATTGTGTCTATTTGATTCTTCTCTCTTTTCTTCTTTATTAGTCTAGCTAGCAGTTTATCTATTTTGTTAACTTTTTCAATAAACCAGCTCCTGGATTCATCAATTTTTTTGAAGAGTTTTTCATGTCTCTATCTCCTTCAATTTTGTTCTAATCTTAGTTATTTCTTGTCTTCTGCTAGTTTTTGGATTAGTTATCTCTTGCTTTTCTAGTGCTTTTAATTGTAATGTTAGGGTATTGATTTGAGATCTTTCTAATTTTCTGATGAAGGCATTGAGTGCTATATATTTCTCTGTTAACACTGTTTTAGCTGTGTTCCAGAGATTTTGTACATTGTCTCTTTGTTCTCATTGGCTTCAAAGAACTTCTTGATTTCTGCTTTGATTTCATTACTTACCCAGGAGTCATTCAGGAGCAAATTGTTCAATTTCCATGTAGTTGTGTGGTTTTGAGTGAGTTTCTTAATCCTGAGTGGTCTGAGAGACTGTTTGTTATGATTTCCATTCTTTTGCATTTGCTGAGGAGTGTTTTACTTCCAATTTTGTGGTCAATTTTAGAATAAGTGTGACGTGGCACTGAGAAGAATGTATATTCTATTGATTTGGGGTGGATAGTTGTGCAGATGTCTATTGGTTCCATGTGATCCAGAGCAGAGTTCAAGTCCTGAATATCCTTGTTAATTTTCTGTCTCATTGATCTGTATAATATTGACAGTGGGGTGTTAAAGTCTCCTACTATTATTGTGTGGGAATCTAAGTCTCTTTGTAGGTCTTTAAGAACTTGTTTTATGAATCTGGGTGCTCCTGTATTGGGTGCATATATATTTAGAATAGCTAAGTCTTCTAGTTGAAATGTTGCCTTTACTGTTACGTAATGCTCTTCTTAGTCTTTTTTGATCTTTGTTTGTTTAAAGTCTGTTTGTCAGAGACTAGGATTGCAACCTCTCCTTTTTTCTTTTTTGCTGTTGATTTGCCTCGTAAATTTTCCTCCATCCCTTTATTCTGAGCCTATCTGTGTCTTTGCATGTGAGATCAGTCTCCCGAATAAAGCACACCAATGGGTCTTGACTCTTTATCCAATTTGCCAGTCTGTGTCTTTTAACTGGAGCATTTAGCCCATTTACATTTAAGGTCAGTGTTGTTATATGTAAATTTGATCCTGTCATCATGATGCTAGCTGGTTATTTTGCACACTAGTTGATGCAGTTTCTTCATAGTATCATTGGTCTTTACATTTGTTGTGTTTTTGCATTGGCTGGTACCTGTTTTTCCTTTCCATATTTAGTGCTTCTCTCAGGAGCTCTTACAAGGCAGGACTGGTAGTAATGAAATCCTTCAGCATTTGATTGTCTGGAAAGGATTTTATTTCCCCTTCATTTATGAAGCCTAGTTTAGCTGGATATGAAATTCTGGACTGAAAATTATTTTCTTTAAGAATGTTGAACATTGGCCCCCAATGTCTTCTGGCTTGTAGAGTTTCTTCTGAGAGGTCTGCTATTAGTCTTAGGGGCTTCCCTTTGTAGGTGACCTGGCATTTCTCTCTGGCTGCCCTTAACATATTTTCCTTCATTTTGACCACAGTCTGCCACAGCTGGTGTGTTGAGTTGTTGGGGACACATCCTGGGACCAAGCCGTCCAGCCTCCCTGGCTCCAGCAGGGAAAAGCACTACCTGGAGCTATAGAGATGGATGCCACCCTCCTCTCGCCCAGGGAGCTTAGTGTGTTAGGCAGTTATGAGTGCCATTGCTGCCTGCTGGCTCTCCCTCAAGGAGCTCAAATGGCTTAGATAGCAGGCACCCCCCAACTGTGGTGCTGGTTGCTCCTCTCTTCAGTAGCTCAGCAAGCTTAGGTGGATTCCAGCTGAGAGGCTGTTGAGAATCTGTGTGGCTCTAGAGTTGGGACCCTAGGCCCCAGTGGTTTTGTTAGTGAGATCTTCTGACCTGTGGGTTGCACAGTTTCGTGGACAAAGCACGGTTTCCTTGGCTGTGTAGCATGCTCACTCACCACCTCCCTTGGTTGGAGGGTGGGGACTCCCCTGCCTTGTGTGGCTCTCAGGTGAGCCACTAAACCACACAGCTTCTCCTTCCTCTCCATGGATTACGTCAGTCGCCTAGTCAGTTCTGATGAGAGAACATGGATACCTTCATCGCCAGTGAAGGATTAGCATGCTAATTATGGTTCTTTTTTATGGGAGCCTCTGATTGCTCCTGTTTCTAGTCAGTCATCTTGGCCTTGCCCCTATTTTGCTTATTTTTAAAATTAACTTGTTTTTTTTTTTTTTCTCTTTTAGATTGAGGTGTAAGAATTTGTTATGCACTCTGAATAAAAGTCTTTAGTTAGATTTGTATTTTACAAATATTTTCTCACAGTTTGAGACTTTCTCAATTATTTTCTTAATGTATTTTTGGATAAGCAGTTTTTTAAATACACTTAGGAAATTCTAACTTATTATTTTTTCTTTTATGGTTATTGTTTTCTGTGTCTTGTTCAAGAAAACTTTACCCCCAAGTCATGCAAATTATCTTATTTTTTTTTCTAAAAGCTTTATCGTTTTAGCTTTTATTTAAATTAAACTTGAATTTTGTGTATTGTGTCAGATAAAGGTTGAAGTTCATTTTGTTCCCAGATGAATAACTACTTTACTGAAAATAATTTGCTTTTTTCATGTAATTCCTTTGGTATATTTGTTGAAAAGCTGTTAACCATATAAATGAGGGTATTCCAGATTTTCTGTTCTTTTTTATTGATTTATTTCTCCAGCCTTATGTATTTTATTGATTTATTTCTCCAGCCTTATGTAAATAAGTGTGAAACACTGCCTTATTAAATGTAACTGTATGGTAAGACTTTTTAATTTCTTCAACGTAGTTTTATTTGTCAAGACTGCTTTAGCTATTTTAGGTTCTTTGCATTTCCATATAATTAATTTGTCAATATCTTTTTTAAAAGCTGGCTAGAATTGTAACTGAAATCATTGAATCTATAAATCAATTTGAGTAGAATTGATATCCTAATAATATTGAGACTTCAATCTATGAACATGGTATATCTCTCTATTCATTTAAGTCTTCCTAATGAATAACCTAAATTATCATAGATTAGCAATTATAGTAGCTATTAGTGTATATCTCTCTTACATCTTTTGTTAAATGCATAAAGCATTTTGTTATTTTAAAATTTTACGAATTTTATTTTCCAGTATATAGAAAGTTTAATCTTGTATACTCATCTTGTATCCTGAGAATATTAGTTCTAAATGTTGGTTTATTTATTTGTTTATTTGGTGGGTCACAGAGTATTTCCTAAATAGAAAATCTTATTGTCTGAAAAAAAAGGAACAATGTTACTTATTTCTTTTCAATATTTATGTTTGTATTCATTTTTTTGCTTTTTTTTTTTTTTTTTTTTTTTTTGGCCAGGATCATCTTTGTCTTGTTTACAAAGAGAAATAATAATTTAGTGTTTCTCCATATTGCTGATATCTCGGAGATGGGAGAAGTTTTATTCTATTTTTATTTTGCTAAAATTTTTATTTATTTATTTAAAAAATCTTGAATAGATGCACAGTTTTGTCAGATGCATTTTCTCTGTGGTGGATTTCTAGATCTTAAACATTTTGTTCCTCAGGCAAAGCTCATTTGGTAATAATATTTATAATTTTTTTATATATAACTGGATTAAAAATGCTGGTCTTTTGTTAATAATCTTAAAATTCATATTGATGAAGAATATTACTTTATAATTAGTTTAATATTGTTATAAAGTTTAGATAACAGGGTTTTCTGGTCTCATAAAACAAGCTGGGAAGTGGATTGGATTTCCTCTATTTGCTGAAAGTGTCAGTGTAAGTTTGACATTATTTAGTCATCAAATATTTTATAGAATTCAATAGTGAAGCCATCTGGGTTTGGACTTCTTATATTTGGTATATATAAGAAAGAAAAAGAATATATATATTTGACCTTTGAATGATGTGGTAGTTAGGAGTGCTAGTTCCATATGCAATCAAAAATGTGTGTATCACTTTTGACTCCTCCAAAACTTAACTACTAATAGCCTACTGTTGACCAGAAGCCTTATGGATAACATAAACAGTCTACTAACACGTATTTTATATGTTTTATGTATGATACTCTATATTCTTACAGTAAAGTAAGCTAGAAAAGAAAAGAAAATGTTATAAGGAAAATAAAATATGTTTACAATACTGTACTGTATTTATTGATACCATAAGTTATGTTGTCTGCTTACAGGATGAATCCAATGTTTGAAATTGTGGGCAACCACAGCTGCAGACCTCAAAGTACACATCAAGCAATTCAACTTTCTTGTAATGTCATGACTTTTCTCTGTTTCTTGGGAGAATTTCCAAAATCACTAGTGGAACTTTGTATGGGTCCCATCGTGTTATTCAAGGTTTACGGTATTGCATGAAACAAGATGAAAAATATGCAAGAACGGAGAGAGGTCACTTTTTACTGCTATGTGCAATTTACTGTAGAGATGAACTGCTCAAGCGGAGATGATTAGCATTATGTGATATTGTAAGCGGATACTCAGAACACTTGAGCTCACCTCCGTGGCAACAGGAGGTGGCTAAAAAAATATATTTTTTTAATTTTATGCAGCTGTGATTTAATGCTGCGTCTTTACATTTGTTTACATTTCTCTTGACTTCAAATGGCACCATGTAAGGTCTCTAAGTGTTTGTGTACATAGGTTTTGATAAATTTTAACTTTTGTATAGATTTGTGCGTATTTCATGGTAATAAATGATAAATTAGATCACTATCTCCATAAATTGTATGCATTAATGGCATACCTTTTTCTTTTCTTTTCTTTTTTTGATGTTTCTTAGGCTGTATGGTTAATCTGCCATTTTTTCAAATTGTTGCAAATTTTAAAAAATTTCCCAATATATTTATTGGAAAAACTTCCTATATAAGTATACCTGTGCAGTTCAAACTTATATTGTTCAAGGGTGAACAGCATAAATATTTAAATTTTTAATTTCGTCTTATGTCAGTTTTCTAAGTACTTTGTTCATTTTATTTAGATTGTCCAAAATATTATCTTACTATTCTTTCAAAGTCTGTGTGATCCCTCATGATATCCTTTCAGTCATTCTTGGTTTTGTTTCCCTTTTTTTTAGTTTTTAAATTAACTTTCTTAAGACTTTACTGACAAGCCTGACAAAAACAAGCAATGAGGAAAATATTCCCTATTTAATAAATGGTGTTGGGAAAACTGACTAGCCATATGCAGAAAACTGAGACTGAACCCCTTCATCACACCTTATACAAAAATAAACTCAAGATGGATTAAATATTTAAATGTAACACCTAAAACCATAAAAACCCTAGAAGAAAAGCTAGGCAATACCATTCAGGTCATAGGCATGAGCAAAGGCTTCATGACTAAAACACCAAAAACAATGGCAACAAAAGCTAACATTGACAAATGGGGTCTAATTAAACGAAAAAGCTTCTGCACAGCAAAGGAAACTATCATCAGAGTGAACAGGCACTGTACTGAATGGGAGAAAGTCTCTGCAATCTATCCATCTAACAAAGGGCTAATATCCAGAATCTACAAAGAACTTAAACAAATGTACAAGAAAAAAACAACCCCATCAAAAAGAAGGCGAAGTTTGCCTTCCCGAGTCCAAGTGATGTCATTGTTCAGTTCCCACCTATGAGTGAGAACATGCGGTGTTTGGTTTTCTGTTCTTGTGATAGTTTGCTAAGAATGATGGTTTCCAGCTGCATCCATGTCCCTACAAAGGACGCAAACTCATCCTTTTTTATGGCTGCATAATACCTGATATAAATGACGAATTGATGGGTGCTGACGAGTTGATGGGTGCAGCACACCAACATGGCACAAGTATACATATGTAACAAACCTGCACGTTATGCACATGTATCCTAGAACTTAAAGTATAATAAAAAAAATAAAAAATAAAAAAAAAAGAAGGCGAAGGATATGAACAGACACTTCTCAAAAGAAGACATTTGTGCATCCAACAAACATAAGAAGAAAAGCTCATCATCACTGGTCATTAGAGAAATGCAAATGAAAATCACAATGAGATACCATTTCACGCCGATTAGAACGGCAATCATTAAAAAGTTAGGAAACAACAGATGCTGGAGAGGATGTGGAGAAACAGGAACACTTTTACACTGTTGGTAGGAGTGTAAATTAGTTCAACCATTGTGGAAGACAGTGTGGTGATTCCTCAAGGATCTAGAACCACAAATACCATTTGACCCAGCAATCCCATTTCTGGGTGAATACCCAACAGATTATAAATCATTCTACTATAAAAACACATGCACTTATATGTTTATTGTGGCACTATTCACAATAGCAAAGACTTGGAACTAACCCAAATGCCCATTAATGATAGACTGCATAAAAATAGTGTGGCATGTATACACCACGGAATACTATGCAGCCATAAAAAAGGTGATTTTGCTAATCACTTTAAAGAGAGCACTTTTGTATTTGTTCATTTTATTTGATGTTTGTCTTATACTTTATCAATTATTCCTTTATTTCATTTTTTGCTTATTTTGACTTTAGTTTGCTTTTCTTTTTTAAACTTCCTATGATAAAAACTTACATAATTTTTAGACCTTTCTTCTTCTATGATATAAGCATATATATCTAAACATTCCTTTCTGTGCACTGCTCAAGTTGCAGTCTACAAATTTTGTTAAATTATGATTTCATTATCACTCAGTTCAAAATATTTTTTAATTTTCCTTATAATTTCTTTTTTACCTGATCAAGTATTTAGAAATGTATTACTTAATTTCTAAATATTTGGGACTTTTCTAGATATCTTATAATAATTAATCTCCAATTGAGCTTTACCGTACTCAGGAAATAATGGCCTAGTATATGATCTATTTTGGTGAATGGTTCACTTGCACTTAAAATACATAATTTCTGCAGTTTGGGGGTTTTATATTTTATAAATGTCAATAAGCTCAATGTGGTTGATTTGCTTGTTAAAAATCTCCTATATCTTACTGTTATTTTAATTGAGTTATTTTGTAAGTTCTTAAATTTTGCATTTCTATCATAAAGTCCTTATGCATTTTTGGTTTTCCTAATAAATTGACTGTTAACATAAAATGCCCATCTTTTCTCAGATAGGATTTGTTGTTTTGAAATGTATTTTGTTTGTTATTAACATAACCATTTCTTCTTTCTTATGGCTACAGTTTACATGGTGTTTATTTTTTCATTCTTTTACTTTTAATCTAATTATCTTTGTATTCAAAGTTGATCTCTTGTAGCCATCATGTAGTTTAGTTATGCTTTTAAGTCCAGTCTAGATATCTCTTTTATGCAGAGTATTTAGTACATTTCTATTTAATGCAATTATTGATACTAAAAGGGTCTGTAATGGTGATAATTAATTTCACTATTATCATTCTTCCATACTAGTCTGTCATTTTTTTTCCATTTTCTTATTATTTTAGGCTTTATTGGTATAATTGGAAATAATTGATAAATAATGACAAAACAACCATCAGGACCATGGAAGAGCCAAATATTTTAGATATATAAAAAAAGGAACCTCTAATATCCTGTCATATATTTTAAATTTATAAATGATTTCAATGAATTCTTGTGCTAATTGCAAGATAGAGTGGGTTTTATTGGATGAAAATATTTCAAAATGTTTTGTTTTATAGAAGGTTTCTAAGATAATAAAAGCCATACCAAACTGATACAACTTTTCAGAATAGAAATTTAAAAAGTAAAATGTCACCTAATAGACCCACATTTTGAATCAATGTTTAAAGTATTCATTCGTCATTTCGATAATCTGGGTCATTTCTGAGGCAGCTTATATTTACTGCTTTATTTTTTCTGGATTACAATTACATTTTCTTGTCTCTTGGTGTATCTAGTACTCTTTGATTATATCCTAGATATTTTAGTGATGCATTGTAGAGACACTAGATTTAATTATGTTCTTATCAGAAGCGGTACTTTCACTTCTAGCAGGTAGTTAATTTTTGGCTGGAATAAAACTCTCAATCCTTTTTTCCCCTAGTGATTAGCATCTCAAATGTCCCTTCAGTTCTTTTGTATTTCAACTGCTGCTTTAGCCAGACCTCCTGGAATCTCTCTCAACTGTGCATAAACAGTTCAGGAGTTGGCCAAGGATTGAGCAGTCTCCCTGCTTTTCAGGATTTTCCCCCTTATTATTTATAAGCCATGCTGGCAGTCCTAAAGCTTCACTCTTACACATGAAGCCTGGAAGACAATGGATTTCTCCTGGCCTGTGCTTCACAGACTGGAGAATTTTCCCAGGCAAAAAGCCACAAGCATATTAATCTCACCCAATTTGGTTTCTATCTTTCAAGAAGAGATGTCTTTCTAGTTTTTGCTTGTTATTGGTTGCTCTCCAGTGGCTTCAAATGGGTTGCTTGTTCTTTCTCTTACAGGTTTTATCATTGTTATTGTGAGAGCTCAATCAAGCTATTCCACCATTACTGAAAGCCAAAACATAGCTGTTCGATATCTATTTCAGAAACTCAAATTTTTACTTCTGTAAGTCCTATATGGTTACCTTCTAATATTGTTTTATCACAAGTCCCCATTGTTTTCTCATAGTTTTAGTGTTTCTGTGACTCTAGTATTTTCAAACACATTTTACGAATGTTTTGACACCTATTAAAAGGCTGTGGCTTTACATCTTGCCCCAATGTGGGCATTAAATGTCTAGCCTCTCAGGCCTATAGGCAGGTTCAGCCCGTGTAAGTCACCAAAACTTCAGCTCCAGCTCGTCATTGGCTCTACGTTGACACTTCATTTCTAAAACCTAGAAATTTCTCTTCCCTCGAACTATGCTATGCACTTTTACTTTTTATGTGTTATGCTTGATCCTGTGTTTGTGATTTCTTGGTAGGAGGAGGGAGGTGGGTCCTTACCTTTGTATGAAATAAGGCTCCAAGTGTATTGCTAAGAACAAAGCAGATATTGAATATAAGAATTAATGGCTATACACTTACAAACATAAAAATTCGGAAATGTTGCGATATAATACATTTCAAAGATGAACCCTTAAAAAGTAGATACATTTTCTTGCTCTAGGGGGTATCCATTTTATCAGTCACATCTGACTTCAAGAACATTGTTAACATAAAGCTGCGTGGATTCCTAATTTTATTTCTATCGGTGGTGAGAGAAGAGTGCATTCTAGTCTCTGCTGACTGGAAGTCTTATGGCACAAGAGTTACAAAGACTGTGCTGTCTGTTTCATGGGCAACTTTACCAACATTCCGTGGCAACCACAATGGGAATGACTCTGACTCTACCACAATTTGCAGAGCTTAAGGGAATCCTCATCGATGGTCTACTGATACTTCTGTACCCTACAATTCCTTGTTTTCAATTTCTCCAATTCCTTTGGAAGATTGGGCCAATGGAATGTTGAAATTTCCAGTAACCCAAAACCTCCACAGTCTGTCACACTTGAAACCCGGGGCTGTGCATCCAACTGAGAATTCAAAACATTATTTTCACACTTCACTTCTGACCAAAGGAAATGTGGTATGCTGGTTTTAGCTTTGAATTTCAATCAATTTAATTCAAAATATATGAAATCAAAATGTATTTCCAGGACATCTGAGAGAGTCACCAAGTGCCTAGCTGCTTCTACTCTGTCCTGGAGAAGCTGGTTCTTATTTTGCATGTTTAAAGTCCCTGTTTGAAGTTCATCCATGGGGCTCAAATTTTGGCTTGGCTTTCATTCCATGCCACATTTTACACTCACTTTTCATTTCACATGAAAACCAGGGGCAGGAGAACAAATGGAGATTGTGGTAAAAAGGGGTTAGCATCATGTCCCCGGTGAACGAAGCCAAATCAAAATCTTCTCTGTAAGTTTGAAATCAGACGCCAAGGGATGAAATAGATATTTATTGGAAGAAACATCATTTATTGAGCACCTATTACATGCATGATGTTAAGGTCCCATGTTAGAGGAAAATTAAATTGCAGGTTCTGTGCCTAAGCAAGAACCAGACAAGTAACCAGTAATTAGGATAAAATGTGCTGAATAAAAAAATTCTAGGAGCACATGAATACAGAGGAACATTGAGGAAGACTTAGGAAAAGACCAAGCATTCCAGTTGGGTTTTGAATCATGAGCAAAGGTTTGCCTGGCACTGGTAGGAGAGGAGGCAGCAGAAAACGAAAGCCATGGGTGCCCAGCATGGTGATGAGTGGCTAGATCTGACCTAGATGCTCAAATCCATGAGTCAGGGTTAGGGCTGGTCTTACTTGGCCAAGACCAAGGTAAAGGGATTTTAGCTAAGCAAAACCAGGCACTGGGAACCGAACATGCAGGACAAAGTAAAATCTGTCATTTTTTAAGATAACAATAATAGCGACGTAGTTAACTTGTTATTGAACACATGCCGTGTGCCAGGCAGTATTCGAATCCTCTGCATGCATTAGCTTATTCAATTTTTCTGCCCATCCTGGAAGGTATGTACTAACACTCTCATTCCCCTTTTAGAGACAAAGACACAGCGTCAGAGAAAGGGTGCAGGCATCCCCAAAGATCACATAGATTATCGGTGGCAGAGACAGGATAGACTCAAACTTGTGATGCCAGAGTCAATGCCTTAAAATTGCTACCTTACATTGTTTCCCTGGGGGGCACTCTGAGTTAGAATATTCTAGGGTTAGAGCCAGGCGCATGGACCTTTAACAACCCCACAGGTGAATCAGATGTGCAGCTCACTCTCACAGAGGGATCTGAGTTCATAGAGTTGGAAGAGAGCTCACAAAAAGTAAAAACCAAAGGAGTCAAGGGGAAGGTAACCAGTTGGATGCGAGAGCCAAGAGGTCAGAATACCATAAGGATGGGATTGGATCAAAGGGAACCATGGATGTTTGCGGGCGATGGAGGGTTATGTGTCCTGAGTGCCCAACTGCAGCCTTGTGTAGTAGGCTGTGTTCAGGATGCGGGCCTTTAGTAAAGGTTCTGGGAGCTAACAGCTCCTGTGGGTGACGATGACTAAGCTGCAGTGGAGAGGCTCAGGGACAGGGCCTATTCAGAAAGTAGAGGTGTCAAGTCTCATGGAGATGAGATCCACTTCCCAGGTTATGTATTGATGCGGGAGGTATGGGGGGTGGTGACAGATCCAGTTTATGGAGGCTGCTGGATGAAGAGGGCGTTCTAGTCTCTGCTGACCTTAGATGCTGGTTCTAAGTAGTTCATTCATAGTAGAAACTCTGCTGTTTTGGAGCTGTCCGATCAACCTAGGGGAAAAGGATGGAATATAGTCCTAGCATAGAACCAGCATGTTGTGCTCAGAAACTGAGACCCAGTCTCCTAAATTCAGATAAGATGGCATGAAGGAGGGAAGGGATTTGGTGGGCAGGCCAGTCCTAGGGATCCATTCAGGAAAACCAACTCCCAGGGCCAGTATGTACAGCTGTGTGAGTGCATAATTCCAGGGATAAGAACGTGCATGTTGTGCTTAGAGTTGTACAGTGCAGAACCTGCACAACTGTATATGATGACCCTCCGTGGAATTCATGCTACCACAGTTCTGGTCCCTACTTATTGGTAGGAATGATGACTTGATAATCCCAGTGATAGGCCGGTTCCAATTCTACATTCTCCAAGGCTGATCTCAAGAACTGGAGAAGCCTGAAGTCATGATGGAGAATTGACTTCTTGACAGGGTGTTTGAGGGATGAATAGCAAAGGTTTCTTATCTCTGCAGCTCTCGAGGTTGTGTAGCTAACTTTGCAAACCCAGTGGCAGAACCAACTGTATAATTTAGTTCCCGGTGCAAAATAAAACTGTGAACCCCTTACGCAAAAAGCAGGAAAAAAGTATTATTAAGGGTACTAAAGCACAAGTTTTCATTTTCTTTAGCAGATTCTCTCTTTTTTGTAGTGTTTTTTTGTTTGTATTTTTCATGTTTTTCTAACTAAAAAATAAGCTTTAAATTATTAGCATGAATTTTACTGTTTATCTTTATGTTGTGCCATGACAATTTTAAATTTGACTATAGTAGCAATTAACTCTTACATGAAATTACCCAAATTCCACAATTGATTTGTTGCAGTTCCTATGTGCCCATGCATTTAGCTCTTACCAGGACACTGGAAATGTTGCATGAAACAAGCTCACCTGTTTTCCTTTCACTTCTTGATACGTGCACGTTTCATCCATACTCTTTACCTTCCTCTCACAGGGAGTGAGGGGAACTGAAAGAAACAGGAAGTCTGGGCCCTGGCCTCCCCTTTCCTCCTAAGCACCATTTTCAGCGGGCGTGGTTGGCCAAGTCAGGGAAGCACCACAGGTAAGGAAGGTGTGATGGGGTCCCTTGCCCTGGTGCCTGTTAGAAAGCCATTGCCTTCTTTCTTCATTTGATGCAAGTCCTGGTTTGGAAAGAAGATGTGACCTCTGGGTGGAACACACTTACCTTGATCCACTTTGAGCCTCTCTGAACTCCCATCCGGCAGGTCCCTCACAGTTCCATGTTCATGGGGCATCTGGGGCG
Organism: Piliocolobus tephrosceles; assembly: GCF_002776525.5. Classification (NCBI taxonomy): domain Eukaryota; kingdom Metazoa; phylum Chordata; class Mammalia; order Primates; family Cercopithecidae; genus Piliocolobus; species Piliocolobus tephrosceles. Next base: position 8,672,068 of record NC_045439.1, on the reverse strand, counting down.
TTGTGAACATGCTGCATTAATGGGCAGCGAGGAAAGGTGGACACACACATTGCACTTACCTCCTCTGCTCATGGACACGCTCCAGTGTCCCATCAGATTTTACTTGTAAAACACAAGTTCAAGGATCAAATTGCTGTGACTCTCAAGACAATGACAAGAGAGCATTAAACCAAGTGCCCAAATGCAGACCCTTCTGAGCACAGGACCCTGTGGGCCGGCCGGCCCAAGTCATGTGCCCATAAAGCTGGCTGTGTCCAGAGGCACCCAATCCCTCACCTGTCTGCTCCACGACCTTCAGAACCACATCACAAGGACCACCTCACAGACTGCAGCTCCTCGGCCCTTAGGCTTCTTTTTGAAGGTCGTCCTATTGAAGGATGAATCATGCACCTTTGAAGCAAAAATTCCCTCAGTTATTATTTGCACCAACAATTTCCAAAGTGTTTTGGTTTTGTTCATTTGTTTATACATGGGTGGACTTTTCCTTCACATCAATTCTTACATTATTTCAATGTATGAAATAGAGGAGGTGATGCTTCCACTAGAGCAGAGTTGAAGCCAGAGCCTCCCTCGTTTGCTCATTGATCCCGAAGCCACCTCCTGCATTTGTGCATGACTCTGGCAGATACAGTTGGAAAGAAAAAAAAAAGACAACAACAGAACTGATCTGATCCATGCAAATTTGTAATCATATGTAATACTAAAGAAATATTAAACTAGACAGGAAGAAGTTACCTGGCCAAATCCCAAAGCCATTTATAGACATACTGCTTCTTATGGTCAGGTCCCCCATATCCATGGTTCTGAAAGTAAGGTCCCAGAGCCAGCAGGACCAGCAGCACCTGGAAACTTGTTAGAGACGAAAATTCTTGGGCCCCTTCCAGATGTGGTGAATCAGAAACTCTGAAGTGGGGTCCAGTTACCCGTGTTTCAGTAAACCCTCCAGATGATTATGACACACACTCAGGTCTGAGAACCACTGGCTTTTACATTTCACTTCACTAATGTCTAATCATCTCTGGGGCAGACAACATGCCAGGAGCTGCTCTGGTCCACTGAGGGACGGTTCAAATCACAGACCATGCACAGCTGCCGAGACCATGCACAGCTGCCGAGACCATGTGCTGTGAATGTGGCCATTGTTCTGTGAGCCCCTTCCGAGGCTCCCACTTCTGCTGCATTTCCAAGAAACACGCTGGACCAGGGGAGAAAAGCAGCAGGGCCAGCCCATGGCTACATCTCACTGTGTGCGGTGTGAGCGGGATCCTTCTCTTTAGCTCCTGCACTGAGGCCACGGAAGAACTCGCACCCTGCTTTTGTGAAGGAGAGGAGGGGTGGGAGTCCCTCACTATACTCATGGCATTTCAGTCTGTCCTTACCCAGCCCTCTGGCCAAGTCTAGGTGAATAAAGTGGGTGACATAGTGGTATTTCCCCCACTCACTTTTTTCAGCTTTAGATTAGGAGTCAGTGGAAGGCTTGAATCTCAGCAGCAGAAAGCCCAGGGCTGAGGACGATCACTCCTCCTAGATGACTCTCAGTGGACCCACAAGAAAAATGGCAGATGGAATCCATGTGCCTTCTCAGAATAGTCCCTCAATACAGCAGAGGTCTTTCTTCACAGAGGACATTGCGTGGGTGAGATGAGACCAGGAGACCCTCATTCCTCATCCTGAGTAAGTAAGGGTGGGTGGGACGGTGTGGGAGAACGAACTCATGTGTGTCTATTTGGCTGTTTTCTTTCCCATTTTTTAAATTGTGTTAAAGTGCACATAACATAACATTTATCATCTTAATCTTTTATTTATTTATTTATGAGACAGAGTCTCACGTTATTGCCCAGGCTGGAGTGCAGTGGCACGATCTCAGCTCACTGCAACCTCCACCTCCCGGGTTCTAAGCGATTCTCCTGCCTCAGCGCCTCAGCCTCTCAAGAAGCTGGGACTACAGGCACGTGCCACCATGCCTAATTTTTGTATTTTTAGTAGAGACAGGGTTTTGCCAGGTTGGCCAGGCTGGTCTTGAACACCTGACCTCAGGTGATCCAACCAACTCAGCCTCCTAAAGTGCTCGGATTACAGGCATGAGCCAGCATGCCCTGCCATTTTAATCATTCATAAGCATGCAGATACATTCATGCTGCTGTGTGACCATCACCACCATCCATCCACAGAAGACTTTTTGTCTTATAAAACTGAAACTGTGTCCCCATTAACACTACCTCCTCATTTCCCTCTCTCCCCAGACACCAGTAACCACCATCCTACTTTGTAGCTCTATGAATTTGACCTCTCTAAGTACCACATGTAAGTGGTGTCATGCAGTATTTGCCTTTTCTGGCTTATTTAACTTAGCATAATGTCTTCGAGTTTTACATGTTGAAACACATGTTGCAACACGTGTCAAAATTTCCTTCCATTTAAAGGCTAAGTAGAACTCTATTATATGTATGTATCACATTTTGCTTATCCATTCATTTATCAATGGACGTTTGTGTGGTTTCCATGCTTTAGTTGTTGTGAATAATGCTGCTATGGACATGGTTATACAGACACCTCTTCCAGATCCTGATTTTAATTCTTTTGTGTATATACCCAAAAATAGAATTGCTGAGCTATATGGTAATTCTACTTTGAGTTTTTTTGAGAAACTGTCTTTGGCTGAATTTTAGGGTCAGCCAGAAACTCCTGTTTTAAAAACAAATATTCATAACTATACAAACTTACAATGTACCCACAAAAATTAAAAATTGAAAAACTGAAAAGCACAAATATTTTCTCTATAAGATGCCGATGGAATCCATGCCCCATTCATCACTTTGTGTCTCCTTTTTCTCATTCCGTTTACGGTGGGGCAAGTCACTCCAGCCGCTGCAACAGACGAGTCACCAAATCTCAATCCTTTGGTTTTGTATGTAGGAGAGAAAGAGACAGAGAGGTGAAGACTGGATACTTGCTCCTAACTTCCTCAGACTGTAAGAGGCAAGGTCACTTCTGTTCACATTCCAAATGGTGAGATTCTCAATACACAGCCCTGATGTAATCAGAAAGAAGGTTGAGAAGCATGGCCTTCCTGCATGCCCAGGGCAGAAAATGGAATGGTCTGGTGAACACATAGTGTTAGTTCTACCATGTTTTTCCATTGTCGAGAGGCTGAGAATTCCAAGAAAAATTAACAGAACAATTGCAAATAGTGCATATGCAGGCTTATGGTTGAGCCCTTCAGAGATGTGCTGTTCTTGGCAGACTGTGTTTTTAGGCAACGTTAACTTTTGCATTAACTTACCATTGTGGACCCATTGATGGTTACGGATGCAAGAGAGGAAGAGCCTTTCAGAGGAGGACTGCCTATGGAACCAGAGCTGCTATTTTGATTAATGTGGCCAGTTAAGCTAAACAAAGAGATTGACTGTGACTGGGTAAAATCAGTCACTCCAGAAGCCCCAGAGAGACCAGTTTCTGGATTCAAAGCAAATACAATCTCCAGGTTGAGGGGGACAACTACGGATGGGGGCTCTACAGAGAAAGAAATCCCTCGCTCACTGTTGTAGGAGCGGAATATGTTCATGAAGGTGAAACAGCAATACATATTCCTAACTTGAAATTCTCCATACTGTCTGACATAAAGATTCCACCTCTCCACTATGAATCAATGTAGTCTACAAACCATGTGAATATCTGAGAGGAGGGGAAAGGGTGTACACAGGCCTATCGCATTTTTACTTAAGGGTGGCAAAGATCAACAACCACTTCGCTGAACATAGAAGCAGCTGAATATATTGTTAGTGTAGCCAGTTCATGGAAGAGTATGCAAAATTTAACATTATTTTTTCAAAGACTTTTTAATTACAAAGATGTTTTTGTCACATGTGGAAATTCTTTCAACATAATCATACATGGAAAATTGCACATAACAATATATATTTACGATCCCAGTGGCATTATATGTAACATTATAGAAATAAAAATAATAACAACAACAATAATAGCTCTCATTGAATATAGTCTTTCATGAATTCATTTCATTTAGTTCTCAACCAAATCTAGGAAGTAGGTGATCACATCCCCCTTTGATGCATGAAAACAAAGAGGCTCAGACAGGGGAGTTTGTCACTCCTGGACATACAACTACAGAAGCGAGATTCACATTCTCGTCTTCCTCCAAAACTCATGCTTTCAATGAGTTAGTTCATTGGTGCAAATTAATTTATACTCAAGAATTTTATAAAGGAAAGAATGAATATGAGGACATTACTTTGCAACGGTTACCTATGTGGTAAAAATGGCAATGATTTGGTAGTTTTCTTCATTATATTTTCTTTTGTTTTCACCAATTTCTGCATCAAGCATGCATTGCCTTTAACATTAGGAATAAAAAAAAATGAATTCACGGTGAAATCTTGTAGCTTAAACAAATAAACTTATTCATGAATTGTAAACAAGTGACTTATGGACAAATGTAACCACAGAGTAAAATGTGGGATGATTGAGTGGTGAGACCTAGTTATTTTCCATTTCTTATTTCTGTGCCACATTTTGTTGAGCACAACTTTTAGACTAGGAAATAAAAAGAGAATTGACCACATTGACAGGCCTATCTTAATTTTATTTCTCTGTATTGATAGCAAGACAAACATGTCTCTCTATATTTGAGGAACAAAAGCCAAATGGGGCCATGTCACAAAAGGAAATAATTTTTTTCTTTTTTACTCATTAGGAAAGAGACCTTGAGACAGTGACCACTTCTGTAATGGCATCAAAATTATTTCAACTTGGTGTTTGTGGTCTGGGCTCCAGACTGGGTGGTGTAGCCATGTCCTGCCGATTTCAGGCAGCATCTGAATTGACATTCTGTTATCACGGAGGAATGAATGGGACCCGTGAGCTGTGTCGGAATTCTGCCCAAGCTTACTGAATGGGACCTCTGGAAAGGGTTCCCTGATGTTTGCTGTGCCCCTGAAATCAGGTCTCCACTTAATAGGGAGTTTTCAGAAATAGAGAATGAGAGGAGAGAAAGACAAAGAAAAAGAGGGAGAGAAAGGACAGGGGAAGAATACAGCTGACCACTGGCAGATCGGACCTGCCTCGTCTTTTCTTCCAGAGAATATGTCTACTTGGGCTCATGAGGGTAGAATTTCAGGGCACCAGGAGCTGGGCAGTCCAAGTGGTCTTTCCTGGGGCTCCTGGTCTCCTGGAGTGGGGTAGAAAGGGGATGTTTGCTGCTGTTGCTGTTGCTGTTCCTGTCGTGTTCTGAGTATGACAGTGTGGTGGAACCAGTTTCTTTCCCTCTACTTTTTATTTATGTTCCCTGTTTTATTTGTTGAGCATCACTTTTAGAAGAGACAGAGAGAGAGAAAGAGAGAGATGCCATTTTTACAGACTTTACAGACTTAACATGCAATTTTTAAAATAAAGCTTTCTAGTGATGGGGAGGCAGAGGCTGAAGTGCCTTCACTGGCTTGGGGTGGTTTTGCCAACGGTCTCTGCCAAGCACATCCAGAAGTCTCTTTTTCCCTTAAACTCCTACTTAAGATTTAGTGAGAGGCCAGGGATGCTGAAACATTTCAAGGGTGTCTTCAGGGACGCTGGGGCCTAAATCCAGGTGGCCTGGGGCACAGATCCCATCAGATCCTTCCTTGGAGGCCCCATTAGAGTGTGGGGGAGAAAGCCAGAGCCTTCAGCCTTCCCAGGATCCCAGAAGTGCAGCCAGAGACAGGTGGCTCCTTGGGGACAGCCTGGGAACATGAAATAAACAGTGGTGAATGGCCAGCACTTCAACTTGAAAGCAGTGGCTCAGCGCTGCATGGCTGACGACTTTGGGTCAGGGATTTAAGCTCCTGTAACCACAGCTGCTTCCTGGTGATGCGGCATGAGACATTTATAAAGGGTCCTGATGTAGAGCGGTTTCCGACAAACATTCCTTCCAGTCCCCTCCTCTCCTAAGGAGTTCTCAGTTCATGGGCTCTGGTTAAATTCCACTTGAGATCATTTTTCTCTGTCATCCCCAAAGTCTCCCTCTTAGCTCAAGTGGTACTAAAGTGAAAGATAACTGGTCAAATCTCCTGAATCCTTATTCTCATCCCTATCAAACAAAGCCGGATTTGAGGATTACTGAGGCTATGGTAACACGCTCTTGCATCTGAGAGTGGGAGTATGTGTCGGGGGAGGTGGGGAGATACACCTGGCTTGCAAAGGAGAGTTGGTCTCCTGGCCTTGAGTCCCCTGATGTGTTGATTACCCTGCTGGGCCTCAGTTCCTATTATGCTAAAACGAGAAGAGGGAGAAGCATCCCTGTTCTACTGACCTCTGAGTGTGGTATGAAAGCTAAAATAAACCCATGCGCGTGAATGCAGTTTGCAAACTGTGCAGCCTTCATTCTCATCTCTGTGTGCTTCTGGGATCCAACTAGTATAGTTATTGATTACTTTGGTAATTTTGAAAGCACCAAAATGGACATTTTCCTCATCTTGATTTTCTGAAATTTGGCTGAAAAATAATTAACTCCTTCCCCAGTGTTTCTGAGTGTTTGGAGGAGCCACTGACCTCTCTCAGGTACCTTTTTTCCATCTATAATAGGAAGATCAAATGCCATCCACCTAGAATTTTCCAGGATGCCCCAAGATGACCCAGTGTGGCAGTGTTTGGTAATCCCTAAAGCTCTCTACAATGTAGGTAAAGTGAGTATCAGTGAGGACGATTAAAGTGGGCACAGATTTAACAACTAGGGAATTAGCACAGCATCTATGGGGCTCCTGCCTGCCACAGGGGCTCTGAGAATATTTGAGGGCAAGGCCAGCACTTTCCCCATTACCAGCACACACACAGTGGGTTTTTGCAAAAACAGATCTTTTAAAAGTGCTCTTTGTTCCAAATATAAATTATCTGGTCAACTTAATTTGTTAGTCTTTCTCCTACTAGTTAAACTGTTCATGTTTTATGTCAACTTGAGTGCCTTTCATGGTCTGCCTTAGTTTTACTATAACTTGGCAAATCAGTCCCAACATTTTACAAACTTCAGAGAATTTGGCCGTTGCAAACTGATGTTTTTATTTTGCTTGAAGTTATTCCTGTATGCATTTTAAAGAGTGGAAATATTGGCCCATAACAATCTAGGCAATGGAGTCCCTTCATACGGGTGACATTGATCAGGCTTGGTCACCTCCAGGATGCTAGGACTGGTACATTTCACAGCCTTGGTGCTGAAAATAATCTTTCCGGGAACAACAACTACCACAACTTAATTTGCTTTTATCTCTACCTTTCATTAACAAAATGATTCCCAGAGTTTGTTTTGCCATAAGTATGTAAATAATTATTTCTTGCTTCAGGATTATTTTAGAGAAGTCTCAAAACGGAAATTGACCTGGAAAGCAAATTATACATACACACACATATATGTGGTGTGTAGTTTGGGACATCATTTACTATAATATGCAACACAAAGTATATACATATAGGACACATACTCTGATGCTTAGTATATATTTACGGGACTTCCATTCTATGCTAGGTACTGTCCTGGCTTGGGAACAAGCTTCCAGCTTTTTGTTCTAAAAGCCTGTGTTTGCACCCAAGTTCTACCAGTTAGCAGATGTGTGATGTTAGGCAATTTACCATAGTTTATTGGCCCTAAGGTGATATTTTAAGAAATATTTTAACCTCCAAAATGAAATGCATCTTACAATTGATGACATGTTACAATCAGAATTGTTAGCATACAGTTTTCTCTTTGTGGTACATAAGGTAAAGATGCATCTTACAAAAGATTTCACCTTAAACTTGACAACATCCAGAAGCTTCGCTTTCTGAATTTCAGTTTCAGTCTCTGCAAAATGGAAAAATTGCTAACACAGAGTTGTTGTGAGAATTAAAGTAATTGATGAATTTAGAAAATTTTCTAGTATAGGCACTCAATAAAGAACACACAGTTGCTATTGTCACACTAACTTGTTAGTAATAGCCGTAATTTAAAGAGTATTCATTCTGCTGGCAGTGCTTACTCCCATTACATGGATAAGAATATTTAGGCTTATAAGGGTTGGGTTCTTTACCTAAAGCCAAGACCAAATTCAAATACAACATCTATCTGCTCCAATGTTCACACTGACTCCATTAATGCTACCTCATTATACATACATACATTTTGTATTTCATATGTTATTCACATACAATGTATAACCCATTGTTAACAACCCACAAATCTCTGCTGCTAGGAAGGAATGAGATGGAGTCTCCAACACTCAAAGACCCCCCTCCATCGCATGTTACTGACTCTGCCTGGGTTTTTGAATAAGGATATTTATTTCCAGGTCTCTCAAATTCTGTGGTTATTTAATCACCTCCGATACCTCCCAGTAATCACTGTGTATTGCATTATGCAAGTCAGCAAACTCTACTTACTTTAATATACATGAGGAGGAGGGAGGGATATTTCTCACTGAAGGTTTTATGGAAAATTTTGCATTTATTGATTTTTTTCCTTAAATCTTATTCTTTAAAGACACCTCCCATACACATACACAAATGCACACACATATATATGATGAAAATAATGGCTATGGCCATGTTTGTTCAACCTAACAAAAATATAGCATATTGACAACATTATCTGTCATTCCCACATTTCACCTGGAGTAGAAACCTGTTTGATCTCAAAAGTCTGTGGACTACATCAGTTCACAGAATATGTTTTATTCATGCACATTAAAGTAAAGACAACCATATGCAAGGGTTTCTACAACTTGGGGCAGGAAAAAAAAAATAAAACATGTTTCTGCTTGCAAGCTTTGCATGTTGGTTACACTAGCGGTGTTCATGCCATTTACTTTTCTGCAGTTTTCGGTTCCCCTGTATTTTCAATGATCAGCACAGATTTCATGGCTTGTTGATGTGGTAATGCCCTTAGAGGTCATCACCCCCCAAAAGAGATAACTGAGAGTCCAATAAGTTAGGGACTTCTATGGGGTCACATGTTGCTTTCTGTATAGGACAAGACTAGAACAAAATGTTACCTGTCTTGCAGTTCTCAGCTGGAATCCGGGTACTGAAAGAGATGATGGAATCTTAGGGAGAAAATTTCATCTCTCTCTAACTTCTGTTTTTTCTTCTGGAAAATGGGGATGGTAGTATTGATCTCACAGGGTTGTTGTAAGAACTAAATAAAATAATATCTGTAAGGTTGCTGGCACTATGGTTAGCACTGTTTCATATGCCCGTTTGTTTAATTTTAATTTCTTTATTTTCATTTACCTGCTGCAGGTAACTTAAAATGTTATGCAGGGGCATAAATGGCATGGTTATTATAGATTTCAGGTGACTGTGTAGACTGTAAAAATACCTGGTTGTCAGCTGGGCGCAGTGGCTCACACCTGTAATCCCAGCACTTTGGGAGACCAAGGAGGGTGGATCAAGAGGTCAGAAGATCGAGACCATCCCGGCTAACATGGTGAAACCTCGTCTTTACTAAAAACACAAAAATTTAGCCAGGCTTGGTTTCACGTGCCTATAGTCCCAGCTACTTGGGAGGCTGAGGCAGGAGAATCACTTGAACCTGGGAGGTGGAGGTTGCAGTGAGCTGAGATTGCGCCACTGGACTCCAGCCTGGTGACAGAGCAAGACGCCATCTTAAAACAAAACAAAACAACAAAACCTGGTTGTCTCTTTGCATTCTCTTTTATTCAAAAGGAATTATCTATTGCTGTTGCATGACATTTTATCTTCAGCAATCTTGGGAACCAAAAGCAGTATCCCTGTCTGGGGGCAACATGGGAAATCTGAAATATGGCAGGTTAGAGTCTGGGCTAGTCTCAGAAGGCAGTGGGTTTCATTGCAATCTTGTGGTTTCTGGATTATCAGAGTAAATGTTTCTGCCTCAGAGTCCTTAGCTCTGTGTGGCCAGTAAAGCGAGTCTAACTCAGCCAACTTGGAAACCATGCTTTCGTATATCTCTTTTGGTGTTCTCCTTTCAGGGGAGAAACATGCTATTGGCAATTGTTCTCAGAGTGGAGAGTGTTATGTTTTACTTTGATGCCCTGGGCTCCTTGATAGTCCACAGCCCACACAGGGTACCAGCAGATGCTTAAGTCTTATTTTATTTTATTTTTTTTTTACCACCTGCTAGATGTTTCTAGCCAGATCACTCATTCCAAATGGAACTTGAATGTCATTTAAAATCATTTTTGGGGCCTGGCTCTCTAGTCTGTTGAGCTAAAAATATGTAAAACACTGCCATTTATCGAGCCCAATAGGTTAGCTCATTTATTTCTCACAGAGAACTTGTGATAGAAAGAATATGATATTTCATTTCTACAAGAGGAGACAGCAGCTCAGAGAAGTCTCATTACTAGATTTGGTTGGCCAACTAATAAGGAGCAGAGATCAATCAGAATCGAGGTATAATGGAGGCCCAAACTGGCCATTTAGTATAGTGTGCTACCCCTACATACTACCACGTTTTCAATATGAAAAGGAAGATACACTGCCTTCTTTAAAAAATAAAATCAGTGAAAATATTGGGTAAAGGACCTGTGGCAATAAACATGGCTTTGAGCAGAAAACTCAGCCCAGAGCAGAAGTTCAGTAAAATCTTATTATGGTGGTTACGTACTTACTGGCTTCCAGCCTCAAGGAAACACTTCTCTACTCTATTATCTGATGCTGGTGTTGTCCCCTGTGAAATCCATTTCCCAGGCTGCTGTATGCTCGGCTTCCTGTTGAGTTGTGCCAGTGGAAGTCACAGGAGGGAGACAGGAAGGTAGGAGGAGGAAAAAGAACCTTATTCTTGGTATCTCTTGTTCCTTCTCAGTGTTGCTCCAGCAGCAGCAGCAATTGACTCTATCTCTATCTTCTTTCTCCATTCCCAGAGCCACACTTCTCACAGCTTCTTAGACCCACAAACAGCAGCTGATGAGACCTTCTTTGCAAGGGTCTGCACTCTTTTGAGTCTCAGCTCTGGTATCCTCACTTCTCTCTTGTTCTCTGATCTCCCAGTAGTGACTGCTTGTTGTGCGAATTATTTGGTTATTATCTCCGGGTAGTATTGATTTCCTATTTGCTCTTTTAGTTTATCAGTTTCTCATATTGAATCCTGTCTGTTTGAAACACCTAGTGTGGTTTCTGTTTTCTTTTCTGAGCCCTGAATGATACATGTGTTGAATGATACAATGCCCAAATAAACACAGAAATCTGAACAAGATCCATTTGGTCATCTAAAGAAGTTTGCAACCAAATGGAAAGGATGGACCTAAATCCCAGTGGAGTGTAGAAGGGTGGATAGGAGTGTTAAACAGAGGCATGAGCCGGGTGCGGTGGAACAGGACAGGGAAAAGACAATTTCTAGATTGGAACAATTCAAGCATAAAGCTTGATTTGATTGAAAGACAGCATGGATTCTAATGAGAAAGAAGAACTAACATGAATTCTTGCAGGGTCTTCAAAACAATTTATCATGGGTAACAATTTCCAAAAATTCTCTAAAATCCATTTTTGGAGTGACATGGAATATATATATATATATATATATATATATATATATATATATAATCCCTAAATAAGTAACTTTCTCGTAAAAGCTAATGTTTATCTTGCACTTAATACAAGCTCCATGCCATCCTTGGATGTGACATGGACTAGTCGATTTGGGGCTCACTCTGACCATCCTCTGTTTTAGAGACGACACTACTGAGGCTTGAATAACAGAAGTGCCTTGTCCAGAAGCTGAAAAGGAATTCTAACCCTGGGAGTCTGCATCTAGAGACAATATCATGTCACCTGTACAGAAAGGGGTGGATTATTACCAGAAGGCTCTGATACAAATTTCACCTATATGCCTTTAGGTAAGTCACCAAGACTTCTCTGACACTTGCTTTCTTCCTTAGAAAAACAGAAATGCTAGTGGGCCATGAGGAGGTTCAACATCTCAATGGATGCGCCACATAGACCCATCAGCGGTTGTTAATTTGCAGGAATAACTTTATGGTACCAGATTAGGATGAAAGTCCTACAATTTCACGCCAGTCACTTACCTTGAGCCCCCTCCATAAGCAGAGACAAGCTGTAGGTGGTGTGGGTGTTTCCCGTCCTCTCTGTGCATCTCTGAGCTATTCTGTGACCATCCCGATGCTGACAGGGGTGTAACCCACTTTTATTCACATGACAGCTGACAAGAGATCATTGCAGTTAACTCAGACCCAGGTGATTCAATGTATCAAGGTCAACCTCCCCGCTGCCCAGATGGCATTGAGGGGGAACCATGGTCCTAAGAAGATGTTTATGGGCACTTAGGTGCTCTCAAAAAAATCACCAGTCACCAAGTAAGCATGATGGAAATCCACAGTGGGAAGGAGGCCTTCTGTAGTTTTCTAAAGGGCATGGGTTTCCTATGTCTGCTGTTAACAACTTAGCCACAAACTTTGTGGCTTAAAACAACACAAATGTATTCTCTTAATAATTTCGACCTAGAGGTCAGAATTCCTAAATGAGACTTTGGGGGCTAAAGCAAGTTGTCAGTGGGTTGGTTCCTTCTTCAGGTTCCAAGAGTGAATCCTTTTAGCACCTAAGCCTCACAATCGTCTTTCACATTTGTATTATTAGTTCAATTTTACAAAAGAGAAAACTGAGGCTCAGAGAGCAACCTACCCCATGTCTTACATCTATTTAGTTTTAAGAGATAAAACTAAAACTTGGGTCCAGTTGGCCACCAAGCCTTTGTTATTTCTATTCCCGTGTCCTATGGTGTGTGGTGACAATAGTAAGGGTGCTGAATTCTGTGTGCTTTGCAGTAAATGTCCCAAGATCCCAGACGTAGCTTCTTCTACTCTCTCAACATCATTTCACAAAAAAAGGGCTGAGAAGGAAGCAAGGAAGGGGCATGACCTGTATGTCCCATGGTACATGCCCTCACTAAGGTGATCGTTTCTTTCTTGCTGGAGCCTATTAATTTTCAGAACAAATCCATGTGGCAGTCAGTATGATTGGTAACTCCTGGATGGGCAAACCCAGGCTAAATCAAGCACCCAGTTTTCCCAGTAAATAAATGGAGGGACTTGTAGCTAATTGTCTGAATTTAGGAAAGAAGGAAGACGCTGGTGCACAGCTCAGACCCATGCAGAATGGGTTTCCTGCAGGAGGTGGGAACCTCAGATGGATTAGGAGAGGGTCAGGGGTCCTCAGGGTCCAATGGGCAGCTTTGCCCACCTTCTATCATTCCAGGCTATGCCCAAGGTCACTGTTCTGCCAGTGGGGTCTCTAGTAAAGATGCTGCTTTGTGACCAAGTTGCTACGTCAGTCACCCATCCCTGCTGGATCCATTTTTTAGTGTGTTCGAGTGCACACACACAGAGCCTACTCTTAAACAACAGAATGGTTTTGATACATCATTTAACTAACCAAAAGTAACATCTTGACAATTTTAATCGACTAATTATACACTCATGGTCATTTTGAAAAGTGCCCATTTTGGTTCTTTATGTCTTGACAACTGTAAGAGTCCTCAGCTGGAAAATTGGGATACAGACAGAGAATTTCAATTACTCTGACCTTGGGAAGTTGAAAGCTGGGATTTCCTTCCCAACGGGGCACAGAGAAGCAGAGAGGAGTCCTGTGAAGACTGGGTTGGCCACCCCCAGAACTAGATTCTGGGTCTGCTCTGCTCCTATCTGGAAATAATCAGAAAGAGACCAGGGAAAGGCATCAGGACTCGGAGAACAATGCAGATGGTACAAAAGTAGGTATCCTAGAAACTAAAATAGCCTGGCGTTTCTGTTTTCTTTCCTCTGTCTACGCCCTTTCTTTCCTCCTTCTACTTCCCTCTCCTCCCTCCTCCACTCTTTTCCCCTTCTCTCCTCCTTTTTCCTTTTTAAGATAGATAAATGAACATTTCATCTTTCAAACTTAAACGCGGTATTGATTTGCTAACACGTGCTAAAGACCTATTTTATGCCAGGTAATTTACAGTTATCTTTTCAGTAATTTCTTACATAAATTCAAAAGATACCACCCCCATTTAACAGAGGCAAGCCTGAGTCTCTGAAGCAAATAAAATAACTTGTTGAACATCACTCAAGTAGTAAATCATGATGCCCTGATGAATCCAGCTCCATCTGCCCCCCAAACCCTCCTGGTGAGTGTGTGCAGGGGTCTCACGATTTCCTGGCCTCTTCTGTCAATCCAGAGAAAGAGGAAGCTCTGCTGAGGGTCAGATCCAGGCCAGTCCTCCAACTCCATGTAACTGTGGCTACCAGCATCCTGGACGAAGCGGTGGAGGGTGTCCGGGGCAGCCACTGTTTCTGCCTGGAACAAAGTTTTAATGCCAGTGGCTGATCTTGGATCTGGGGTCTCACCTGCTCTCCCAGGTTTCACGTTTTGAAGGGCCCCTGGGAAGGGCTGAGAGCAAGCAGTGCAGGCTTAGAGGGCTCCTCTCCTGTACTGGGGGAGCAGGAAGGGGCACCACAGGCAAAGAGGGCCGCACAGGTGAGTGAGTCTCAGATGTGTTCCACCAAGGCCAAAGCCAACGCGTGTGTCAGCATCAGTGCGGATTCTTTTCAGGAGTAGATACTTCCCTTCTCGAACTTGTGGAAGTCCCACAGAAATGAATCAGACAATGACTAGGTGTCCTTGAACAACGTCTCTCTAACATTAAGTGGCTGGATCTGTAAAATAGGTACAGTTATGGTAGCCTCAGGGGGTCATTTTCAGAATTAAATCGAAGAACGCATTGAAACAATAAAGGTTCTCTTGTTTCCCTTGCTGGGTGTGCAATGCGGAAGTGACTTGCTTCTTCAGTGCCCCCCTGCTCAAACCTCTAGGGGAGCACACAGATGGGCAGGTTGTGGGGCTCTGACCATGGCAGCGTTTAGGGCTGGAGGTTTACAGCTTCTGAAGCCCCAGTGGGTGTGTGCTACCGTGCACTTTTTTAGTTTTGCCGTCTACAGGCGGCTTGTGTTGTCCAGCTCAACTAGACCCTCTACCTTGCCAGAAAGACAGAGGACTTTCTGTATCCTGGGTTCTTGCCTTGGTGCACCAGAAGAATCAGATCACACATGGGCTTGGAGAATGAGTGCAAGGTTTTATTGAGGGGAAGTAGCTCTCAGCAGATGGGGGAGCCAGAGAGGAGACGGTTTTCCCCTGGAGTTGAGCCGCTCACTAGCCTGGGCTCTCTGACCACGCCAGCCAAACTCCACGTTGTTCCACCCATTGATGGCCTGCTGGCCTCCTGGGGCTGTTGGTGTGCTCCTCTCGACTTCCTCTTGATGTCCAGCTGCTTGTGTGTTCTTCTGCTGATGTGTCCCTCATGGCATCCAGCCAGTTTGTGTCTCTGTCTGCTAGGGTCTCCGTTTTTTTTTTTTTTTTTAGATGGAGTTTTGCTCTTGTCACCTAGGCTGGAGTGCAATGGCACCATCTCAGCTCACTGCAGC
Organism: Piliocolobus tephrosceles; assembly: GCF_002776525.5. NCBI lineage: Eukaryota > Metazoa > Chordata > Mammalia > Primates > Cercopithecidae > Piliocolobus > Piliocolobus tephrosceles. Next base: position 8,656,658 of record NC_045439.1, on the reverse strand, counting down.
CTCTGCCTCCCGAGTTTAAGTGATTCTCCTGCCTCAGCCTCCCACCTAGCTCGGTTTGCAGGCACATGCCATTATGCCCAGCTAATTTTTGTATTTTTAGTAGAGACGAGGTTTCACCATGTTGGCCAGGCTGGTCTCAAACTCCTGACCTCAGGTTATCCCCCTGCCTCAGCCTCCCAAAGTGCTGGGATTACAGGCATGTGCCACTGTGCCCAGCTGGTTCTGGGGGGTTTTATAGACACAGGATAGGGGTGTGGCAGCCCAGGGTGGTCTTGGAAAATGCAACATTTGGGCGCAAAGGCAGGAGTGCCTGTCCTCACCTAGGTCCATGATCATAGGTCCGAGGATGGAGCCCTACCGAGGGACCTGCCTTCCTCTACCCAGCACTTCCCTGCCCCCTTTCCATATCAGTAAGCTAAGGACTTAGCCCGGAATCTGATGCATGTATGTGATAATGCTGCTTTTCTTTCTTCCTTCAGCAGTGATTATTGTGCCAAGCTTTGTGCTAGCTTAAGGTTGCCAGATAAAATACAGACACCCAGTTAAATCTGAACTTTGGATACTCAATAAGTTATTTTTAGTATAAGAATATCCCAAATATTTCATGGGATGTACTAAAGGAGTTCTTATTCATCTGATATCTAAATGGATCAGGTGACCACCATGTATATTCGCTACATCTGTTGACCTTATCTAGGCATCAGGAAAGCAAGAGTGGTGGACAGAAGAGAAGCCATCCTCCCCAGGTTAGCATATTAATGGGATAGAAGTCTGTTTTTTTTTTTTTTTTTTTTTTTTTTCTGTCAAGCTCCTCTGCCTTCCTCCAGTGTTTTGTTTCTTCTTCTTTTTTTAAAATGTAATTTCTGAATAAGTCGAGCACCTTCAATGCTGCTGATTTTCTCAAAGTCCTCCTGTTGCAGAGACTTCTTCTCCCCCACACGCCGGTGCCTTGCTTGGGCAGCCCAAACTGTGGGTCACAGGCTGCTGCCTCCCTTAGACAGTGGCTGGCAAGATGCCCTGGGTGGCTCACTGCCAAGGCCAGTGCTGTCTCTTGCGCTCTGTGACGATGACCTTGAGGGAGAGGCCATGTTGGCTCTTGACAAGTGCCCTGGGTCAGGGCCTGGTGCAGGTCCTGCTGATTCCATCAGGCATCACTGCAGCTGGAGATGGAGTGGGCAGAGACCATGCACGCCCTGATAGGGACTGGCTGAAGGACGACCATACAGGCCACTGGAGGATGCTGGGTGAGGCAGGCTGAGGAACATCCCCCAAAATATCCCCCTATTAATCCCCAGTCTCTGTACATGTTCATTTACGTGACAAAGGGGCCTTGAAAGTGTGATTAGGTGCGGGGTTTTGAGATGGGGGGATGCTTCTGGATTATTTGACTCGGCCCTGACTGTAATCATAAGCATCCTTATAAGAGGGAGAAAAGGGGTGAAATGAGGAAGGACATGTAGGAACAGACGCTGAGGTTGAAGTGATGAACTTTGAAGATGAGGAAGGGGCCAGGAACCAAGGAATATCATCATCCAACCAGAAGCAGGGAAAGGCAAAAAGGAAAAAAACAAAGAAAGAAAATAAGTGAAAGGAAGGAAGAAAGGAAGAAACTGAGTCTTTCCTACAGCCCCCAGAAGGAACACCAGTCTGCTGACTCTTTGATTTTAGATTTTTGACCTCCAGATCTATAAGAGAATGCATTTGTGTTATTTTAAGCCAACATTAATTTTTTTTTTATTATTTCTATAAGTTCTTTAGGGGAACAGGTGGTATTTGGTTACATGAATAGGTTCTTTAGTGGTGAGTTGTGAGATTTTGGTGCACTGACCAACTGAGCAGTATACACTGATTCTGATTCGTAGTCTTGTATCCCTCACCCTTTTTCCACCCTTTTCCCTAAGTTCCCAAATTCTATTGTGTTATTCTTATGCCCTTACATCCTCATGGCTTATATATTTTGTGGTATTTTGTTACAAGAGCCAAGAAACTCACACATCAGGGTACTTTGAGAACAACATCTAGCCAAGGGCTTGCTTTGGGTGAGCCGTGTGGAGATGGGGGATCACGGGACATGGTGTCCATCACCATCAGTCCTCTGCTCAGGCTGGGAGGATCAGGTGTACTCATGACAGTTCTCCAGGCAGACAGAACAATGGAATTTACGGCGGGGAGAATCAGGGGACAGATTTATGATAATGGAGGCTGAGAAGTCCCCTGACAGGCTGTCTGCAAGCTGGAGGCCAAGGAGGTCAGGAGTGTGGCTCAGTCTGAGTCCGGAAGCCTCAGAGCCAGGGAAGCTGTTGATGTCGCCCTCAGTGGGAGGCCAAAGGTCAGAAAAACTAAGGGGCCACGGGGGCAATTCCTGGAAGCCAAAGTCCAGAGAACCTGGGTTTTGATGTCCAAGAGCAGGAGAAGAAGGGCCTCTCAGGTCCAGGAGAAAGAAAGAGATAATTCACCTTTCCTCTGCCTTGTTCTTTCTGGGCCCTCAGAGAGTTGGTTGGTGCCCGCCTCCATGGAGCGCGAATCTTTACTCAGTCCACTGACTCAAAAGGCAGCCTCTCCTGGCAACACCCACGTAGACACACACAGAAACTCTGCTCTACCAGCTGTCTGGGCCTCCCACCATCCAGTCAAGTTGACACCTAAACTTCACCATCACACCAGACAAGTGCTCTGGACGTCAGAGCAGCCAGGGGCCTCCCTGGGCCGCAGCCAGCCTAGGTGGTTGAGATGAAGATGGGCTGGGGGCCAACAGGGCAGGGCGGTCATCATACCATCCACAGGGGCTAGTCAAGTGCCCTCCTCAGACCAGGCCCAGCCTCAACACTTTAAATAAATTGTCCCTAATTGTATCAATAAATTCAAAGCAGTTTTTCTAGTTAGAAAGGGCACAGAAAATTCTAGACACTTGTCCAAACTCACACTCCCTGTCAGCTCTGTCTGCCCTGTCATCTGTCCCTCCTCTACTCTAGCAGAACACGTGACTGGCATCCAAAGACGAGACTTGGTGCTCATGTGCCGCTTACAAGCTGTAACTCAGGCGAGCACCCATCTCTGAGCCTCAGTGTCCCTACCTACCACAAAGGAGGTTATAATTCCTACCTTCGCATGGTCTTTGGTGGACTCAGAAGGACAGTGCTTATGTGAGAGAGCTTTGAACCGCAAAGGCAATAACTGTGCAGGAGTTATTCTCAGTGCTGTTTCTGCCCACAGCGGCATCTCCCCTTATTTCTCTGTGAGAGGATAGGAGTGGACATTCACTGATGACCCTTTGATCCTCAGAGTACATCTCTCTTATCTATGAGGTTCAGAGAGGGGAAGCATAAAACCTGGAGTCACACAGCAAGCCAGGAGTCTGTGGGTATCTAGTCCCAGATCTGGAGCCCTCACTCAGCCGCACTTCTGCAAGATGCCTCTTCTCCCAGGCCTTTCAGTTGCCACCTCCCATTCAGTTAGTTCAATCCCGATGGACTAGACACAGCCTGTTTCTGAGGAAGGCTGCTGCGTTTACACTGCAAGCTGCGGCCCAAGACCCCAGATCTCACTCCAGGCTCCTGGGTTGCTCCTGTGGTTTTCCATGACTCGGGAACCTCACACAGAATGGGAGCCATGGGTCCCTGGTCTTGGAGAAAGAATACGTTTTGATGTGGCCTTAGCCCCACGCCCATGAGCCCAGCGGTCGTTCAGCCACCAGACTCAGCTTTTCCTCACTGAATAAAGGGATCATTGTTCCCCGGCTGCCAAACCAGAAATGCCTTGACTCGCACTGAACTTCAGCTAATAATCAGAACCAGGCTTGGGGAGGGGGTGCAGGAGTTGGAATGACATGGTCGTTCTGACTTAAAAGAAACATTTTAGGTTCACATTTGCCAAGTTAGGAAGAAAATCAACCTCAGATCTCTCCCCCGCACCAATGCTCTTTTCTCCAAGCACCCTCCCCACCCACCTCTATGTTTAATTGAATTTCTATTTGTGATATATAGAAAACCTAACCCACGGATGTCATGCTGAGTGTCATTTGGCCTCAAGCTCCAATGAGGGCACCGTTTGGCCTGGAACCCTGAGACGAGACGTTGGCCTCAGAAGGTGGGGCTGACGTCTTCTGGATCCCCATTTGCTGGCGACCGTTGGGTTTGTCAAAGGGCTGCCCAAATCGTGCTTGGCTCATATCTGGGTGAATCATCTGTTTTCTTCTGGGAGCCCAGTGGCTTACGTGTGGATCTGGAGAGACAGTCAGGGAAAGCAGGAATAACACAAAGCTACCATCATCTAGTGTGTCAGTGCTCATTCTACGTTCAGAGCTACCACACGATCTCCCCTGTCCTTTCTCTCTGCTTAGCAGTGTTCTCAACCTTCCTGTCTCAGTCTAGTTGGCACTATTGCTTAATTGTAGTAACAGACCTGATTTGTCAAAGCCTTTCTGTGTTCCAGCCCTTGGGTGCCTCCCACGATAACTCAGGACTGTGGCTTGTTTGGTGAATGAAACAACAGCCTATGTGATTGATGATGCAAAGACCTGAATTTATGCCTGAATAAAAAATGCCTGTGCAGTAGGGTTTGCCCTCAGTACCTCTGACTGGTACGCAGGCAAACAGCCTTCAACTAATCTGCTGGAGGGATAGAGACCAACACGAAGAGAGATCCTAGTCTCCCTAAACAAGGACATCCGAATCCAGCCAAGTGCAGCCAGCACACTAGCTGATCACATATTCATGAATGAGCAAGTCCAGCCTTACCTGGAAGAACTGCCCAGCTAAGCCAGTCCAAACTGCCAAAGTGAAGACTTGCGAGTTAAATTGCTACTGTTTAGGGCAACAAGCTCAGAGTTGGTTTGTTACACAGCACTTCTAACTGATACACTTAGTCATGGAGCTTCCAGTGGCTGCCAGGCTGGGTCTTTTGTTTCTTTTCTATGCTCTACCACACTTGCTATGGTCCTCTGCTTACTTGTTCATCTCTCCAGTTAGACTGCAAGCTCCACCAGGGCAGGTGCCTTATATGTGTTGGTCACAGTTGAAAGCCATCATCTACCATAGGCCATGACACGTAGTAAATATTCAAAAAATCCTTGTCAAATCAACCAACAGCTGATTGAAGAAATTAGGCAGGTCTAGTTCTTAGCCCCAACTCTTCCAGCATTGCTTTGTAACTTTCACTTGTACTCTGTGACATCTCTGGGTCTTGGGTTCCTCATCTATAAAGCAGGGCTAAAAATTGCTGTATCATTACTGGGAGGGCCAAATGAGATGATGCATGTAGCTCCCCTAGGACTGTGCCAGGCTAATGCTCAACAAAGGCAGTGATCATGTCTAAACAAAGCCAATCTGAATGTTTCCTATGAGCTGGTGGGTGTATTGCAATTCTCTCAATGAATAACCCTTGGCCACAATTTGTTGGCATCAATTGTGCATTCGAAGTGGGAAACTTGACATTGAGACACACAAGAAGGTATCAAATTAATAAGAGAGAAGAAAAGGTGCATCAAACATGTTTCATGCATTTGTTTACTCCAGAAAGAGGGGCTGGCATGCACAAATACCCTAGAGCAAGAAGGCTCCTAACATGTTAAAGGAACTGAAATCAAATATGATTTCAGAGGACTATGAGAAGAACATCCTGGAAGCTGAGGCAACAGAAGTGGGCAGGGGACAGACCACAGGAGCCTTGTAGGTCATTCAAAATATGTTTATTTCCTTCCCTTTACAGCTGTGGAAAGCTAAGAAAAGATTTTGAAAAGATGCCTTCTAACCCATATTTAAATCTAATTCACAAGGCAGAACCAGCAGCCAGGACTTCTGGCTCGTGTTGCCCAGGTACCCCTGCTTTGCTGCAGACAGCCTCAGCCGTTTGAACCACTCTGTGTCATTTGCAAACCACATGCTCATGAATGATCCAGTGGAGCCTCCATGCATCTGTAAAACAGAAATAACAACACCTAAACCAGCACTACAATAAGGACAAAGGCTAACACTTTTTGGATCCTGTCTGTGATACTGCTGTTCTAAGTGCTTTATCTGTCTCATCCCCGTGAATCCCACCTAATCCACACAGCCAACCCTTAGAGAGAGTCTGAGGTGTTGGGCACTGTTCTAAAAGCAGTGCAAGTATTGACTCATCTCATTCTCACAGCAACCCTAGGAGTTATTCATGACAGCTACCTGTGTTCCACAGATTAGGAAACTGAGCTCCAGACAGGGTCATGTTCTGCCAAGGTCTCAGTGTACAAAGCTGAGATTTGGCAAAGAGAAATCTGACTCAGTGGTCAATGTCCTTAGCAACTGGAAGCATCACCCAAGCAGTAGACGATACATCACTCCTGTATAGAATGTGATAATGTGACACACACAGCTCATATGACTGGTACAGGGTGGGGTGGGGGCCCTGAGATTTAAACTCAGGGAGGTTGAAGGCAGATCAGGCTTTGAATCACCACTGCATACATCACATTGATCATCGACATTTGAAAAATACTTTAGGCATTCAAGCATATAGGGCTGAATGTTTGCGTACATGAGTCATGCATGTATGCATATGAAATATGTATTCATTTTTTACTTATCTGTTTTCTTTGGGGCCCTTGGAAGACCTCGCTAGTGGAAACTGTCAACATTGATTAGCTATCATGAGCCAGGACTGATGTGATGACCTGAGCAGAGGATACCATTATTCTGTGCTTCATTAAAGTTGCAAGCCTGATAAGTGACAAAGTGGGGTCCCAAACCCAACTGTAACTCCACTACCCTATTATATTTCTCATGGGGGCAGAGGAGAAAAGATCACATATTTACATATCTGGGCAGCTTCATTTATTTACACATTTGATATTAATATTTGCAATAAACATTCTCTGATGACCTACATGTCCAGATTTGAGAAGCATAAGGATGAGGCAGTGATAGGCACTCAGTCCAGCCACCAGCATCCCCTTGGGGGGTCAAAGGAGGGAGAGGTGCACAGCTGGGAGCCTCCAGCCAGTCTAAACACACAGACTGAGACAGGACTTGGGGGCATGGAGGCCAGCTCATGAGCTCAGGGCAGTGTGACCTTTTGGGAGTCACTAATTCACCACCTTGGCTTGCACAACAGTCCGTTGGTCTTGCCTCAAAACCTCAGTCCTCTCTCGCATATCTACTTACATGCTGGCAAAGGTTGGAATGTCTGCAGAGAAACCTGGTGGATAGCCTCCCTTTCCCACACTTACAGAAGGAGCTTTGGCAGTTCAAGCCTTCTTGAAAAGTTATAAAACTGTCCGGGGTAGTGAGTATATCTATGAGAATTTGGAGGTAGTCTTTTTTTACAAGAACGTGAATTGAACTATAGTAGTCCTCTCTTATCCACCAGGCATGCGTTCCACAATCCCCAGTGGGTGCCTAAAACCCTGGGTAGTACCTAACCCTGTTGTGATCATTTGGAACACATTTCAGTTCATAGTTTCCACCCACAAATTTAATGCCCTTTTCCATCTTAACTGAGCACTTATTATGCAATGGGCCATAACTTTTGCAGTTTAAAGTGTGACAGGAAAACTAGCATGAATTTCCTTTTCCTTCTTCACAATTTCACAGATATAAGATTTATTCTTAGAATAGATCTTAGCAACCTCAACATACAATTTTTTTCTTCCCTTAATAAGTCAAAAACTTTCACCTTTTCACTTAAAGGAAGCCCTTTACAGGCCGGGCGCAGTGGCTCATACCTGCAATCCCAGTGCTTTGGGAGGCCAAGGCAGGTGGATCACCTAAGGTCGGGAGTTCAAGACCAGCATGGCCAACATGGTGAAACCCTGCCTCTACTAAAAAGACAAAAATTAGCTTGGTGTGATGGTGCATTCCTGCAGTCCCAGCTACTCAAAAGGCTGGGGCAGGAGAATCACTTGAACCCAGGAGGCTGAGGTCGCAATGAGCCAAGATTGTGCCATTGCACTCCAGCCTGACTGACAAGAGTGAGACTCCATCTCAAAAAAAATTTAAAAAGGAAACACTTTACAGCTTCTCTTTGGCGCATCTGAATTGCCAGCGCCACTACTGTTGCTCGGTGGGGCCATTATGAAGTAAAATCAGAGTGACTTGAGCACAGACATTGCGATATCGTGACAATCAATATAACAAAGACAGCCACAAAGTGACTAATGGGCAGGTAGCGTAGACGACATGGAATATGGTGGAAAGTGATGATCCATGCCTCAGTGAGATGGAACAGGACAGCATGATATTTTAGCATGCACTCAGAGCAATGCAACATTTAAAACTGATTAACTGTTTATTTCTGGAATTTTCTATTTAATATTTTCAGGCCACGGTGGATCGTGAGTAATTGAAACTGTGAAAATACAGACGGTGGGATTACTGTACATACCAAGTATGATCCCAGGGATGGTGGTGCTAATTAAAACCATGCGTATCTCTTGCCCTCAAGGAACTTAGGCTGAGTTGGGGAGACAGATATAGGGGAGGGAGGGCGCTGACCAACACTGCCCAGTGACAGGAGTAGCCAGAAGTCAGGGACCATAAAAGATGACAGTGCAAGGGGCTTGCAAGGATCCCAGAGGATCCTGGTGGGCTAAGGGGGCCTGGCATCCCAGGGTTTGCTGAGGATGTGCTATTTTCCACGGATGCATGATAGAGATGGCAGCTTCAGGTCTGAGGTAGGTCTCAATAATCAATCATATTTTGGTGGGAAAGAGAATGCAAAGGCATCATTTGGGGACTTATTCCTAACTCCTCATGGCTTCCCAGGACTGGAATGGCAAGTGTCTTCCCTCAGCCAGATGGGGCTTTTGAGTGGAAAAGCAGAGGAGTGAGGAAGGGCTCTTGTCCTCCTGCTCAATCTCTTGGACAACTCCTGGAAACCCCAAGGGGGTTTCTTCACCATCACCACAGGCCCCATGGCATGGGTGGCCTCTGACAAACATTCCCTGCTAGGCCAAACTTCAGTCAAGCTTTTGGACCTTCTCCTAAGCCCATCTCTGTACTTTCTTGTAAAATCCAGTTTTATCAATGAACCCTACTAAGTCAGGTTAGCAAGAACCCATCACCCTTGATATCTGATCATTCTCCACCTCTGATCAAGTTCCTCATCCTCCATCATCCCCTGGGTGTTGCCTGATCATCCTGGCTTGTCTTTAGCAAGAATCCTGCAGACATCACACTGATCATCAACATTTGAAAAACGCATGAGGAATGAGAGCCTATGGGGTGAATGGACATCTACATGAATGGGTTGCTTTGGCCAGAATCCTCCTTCCTGCTGATGTTTTCTCTTTGTACCTCCGTATCCACTGACCCTGCCCTGATCCTTGGCCATAAATTTTCACTGGCTAATGCTGTACTTAGAGCTGAGCCCAATCTCTCTCCCCAGCTATAAATCACATTGCAGGGGTTCTCCTGCCTATTGTGATGGTCCTAAGCATGGGCCGCCTACTGTGCTTTCACCAGTGTCACTGAATCTTTTTTTTTTTTTTTAATAAAAACAAAAGCAACAACAACAACAATAAACACCTCACAGTTGAAGCAGGAGCACACAGGGGTCTGGGTAATTTCAGATATCTGAAATTACTTCCCTCCTCAAAAGACTCAGTAAAAGCTTGAATGGGTCCACCAACTTCTAGGACACATAGTACAGTCCTCTGATGTCTAAAGCCCTCTTTTTATTTCAGTGACTCAGAATCCAGGCCCCTGGATGCTTCTCCAGCCACACTGCCAGCCACAGGGCTCTCTTCTCCAGGGCTGTGGGCTGTCCTGGGGCTGTCTCACTCTCAGCTCTCAGAGACCAGCAGAGCTGCTTTTTCCTGTCCCGCTGGTATCTGGGTCTCTTCCCTAACAAGACCCAGAGCAGTGTGGCCTACTTTGGAGGAGAACAACCCAACTGACTGGGAGATGGGAGGAAGTGATAAGTGCAGATGTCTTCTCAGCCCATGGCTTCCTCCTCTGGAGAGGCTGAAGTTCTCACGGTGGGAGCCGGGATCTGCCCTTAAAATTAGTCTCCAGCTGGGGGAGGTTTCCCTCAGCTGAGCCCTAGATAAGAGTGGCAGATAAAAAGAAGAGCCAGAAAAGGACTGGTTTTGGCTGGGTTGGCTTTTGAGATGGACTTTACTGCTCTCTGGAGGTGTAGAAATAAACTGTCTTATGCCAGGTTGAACTCCATATTGTCAAATTTAGATTGGGAAGATTTTCCTTCCTGGCATAGACTCAAGTGCCCTGGGAAGAGATGGAAAGGGGACTAGAGATCATTGCATTTCTCAAATCTTTGCCAAATGAGGGGCTCTGGTCTAAACACATTGAGGAAATGCATCTCGATTCATCTTCACAACTTGTAGTTAAAGCCAGGTTCTCAGCCTTGACTCTGTTGACTTTTTGGGCTGGATAATCCTTTGCCGTGGAGACTGTCCCATGTATTATAGGATGCTCGGCAACATCTCTTGTCTCTACCCGCTAGATGTCAGGTGCACTTTCCTCCTCCAGTTGCACCAATCAAAATGTCTCCCGGGACACGATTGCCCACAGTGGCTGCGGTGTCCAACTGGGCTATCAGTAAAGAACATCAGAGATCACTGAGTATGATGCTAAGAGGACTTGTCCACCACTCCACAGCTTCGACAAGAGTCAAACCCAGGACATTTTGCTATTCTTGTCTTTCCTTTTCATGCCTCATGCTGCCTGAGTTGAGGAAACCCTAATTTCTCTGAGTGTATTCCCTCAACTGGAAAGGAAGTTCAGAGCTTTTACCTTAAGGGGTGATTATACAGAGCAAATATGCCAATGAATAGTCGATATGAGCCTGTAGAGTGCCAGGTTTGTGATAGGTCCCTTCCCTTGCAACAGGCATATTCTTTTGAAAGAAAACATGTGCCAGTAAAAAACAGAGCAGTTCTCAGCCTTCTCTGCACATGAGAATCACTTGGGCACCTTTGACTGCCAATGCCTGGGCCTCACAGCAAGAGATCTGGGGTTTAACTTGGCATCAGTAGGTCCTAAAATTCCTCAGGTGCCTCCAGTGCTGAGCTGAGATTCTGAGAGCTCTCAGAATCTCTTCTAAGAACTCTAATGCTTCCACTATAAATTCCACCTGTTGCATGTTCCCAACAGTAGGAAGCAAGTTTAGTGATAAAGGAGCAAGAAAATCTATTCCCCAGAGTCACCTTCAGTGACAATGTTTGACAAAAGCATTGCTGAGAGGAGATAGCAACAGGACCTAGATTCATACAGCACTTCAGAATGTCAAGCGTTAACATGGAATATTTACCATGACATGCAGAACTGAGTCAACTATTACTTACAGATGAGTGGAAAGAGATGAGGCCGGAGCTTGATGGCAGGTACCATATGTAATGCAATACTGCATGTGTGTTCTTCAAATACATGCAAAAATATTCTTCAGTGAGGACCAGGGAGAGTCCTGGGCTTTCTTTTTCTTCTTCCTCTTCCTTCTCTTTCTTCTTCTCTTCTGCCTCCTCTTCCCTACCATTCTTTTTTGGTGGGGTCTGTGGTTTTCAATATTGATTTGCTTCTTTTGGATTATTGGCCATCTAGGAGATATAGGAATAAGCTACTCTTACAACATCAGCAACCGGTATCGCCCACTGCCGATCTCCCTCCAGTGACTTTATGTGTGTGCATTGATACTGTACTAAATTAGAATGTAGAGAGACAGTTGGCATCATGCTATTCTTACTTGCTCATAAAACATGTTTATGTGTCATTAAAAATGTTTCAAAACATAATTTGATGTCTATATAATCTTCTAACCTGTGTCTCTCTATATAATCTTCTATCCTAAGTCTGTCTGCACATCACAACTTATTTTCCCACTTCTCCTTTGTTAAACACATATTGTTTCCATATTTACAAACAAATATTTTAAATAAAGCTGAAAGAAGCCTCCTTGTAAACATCTTTAAGTACTCTTATTTCCTTAGGAAACATTGGTGGAGATGGAGTTATTAGGACAGCGTTTCGGTGCTGGTGATGTCATGTGTCACGGCAAATACAAATTGCTTTCTATAAAAAGGATGAACAAATTTAGATGCTAACCACCTCGGTATGAGGAGCTGAGTCATCTATCATCAGCAACTCTGATTAGTATCATTCAAAGGTTGATAATTTAATGGCTAAGAAGTACTACCTTATATTTTGTTTCATCTGTGTCTATTGGATTATTAGCAAAGATAAATACTTTTTACATATCTATTAGGTACTTGAACATGGTTTCAGTTGTGAATTTTTGTGTGTGAATATGTTTTCTGTTTGCTTTATTTCTGTGAATTCATACTGGAGTTATTTTTTCTTAATTTATAAAATATCTTTCTAGATTAAAGATATTAAAATCTTGTCTTTATGTTGCAAACATTATTTCCCAGTTTATTTTCAACTTTAGCATCTTTTAGAGAACATTTATTCTCTCTTTTCAAAATTTATTATCTTTTTCTCTTTGACATTCAAGAGAAAAATATATTCATGGGAAAAATTTTAAAAACAAATATAAAAATGTAAATTACAAAATGAAGCGTGTTTTGAATGGCACCAGAAATAATCACTATTACATATTACAGTAGCAACTCCAGCTACTGACAGGGACACATGTTTATTTTCTCAAAATTGGAATCATCTAGGCTATGTTATATTATAGCCTGTTTTTGTGAGTGCTTTCTTTGTTACTCAATAGTCTTCTAAAACCTGACACTTAACAGCTATAAACTCTTCCGTTATAGGGATGCAATATATCTTTTTAAACAGTTGCTAATTATCAGGAATTCTAGTTGCTTCAGGATGCTACGCAGAATACATACTGCTATGGTGAATACTCTTCTACACACAGAGTTCATCCAACTATTTCCTTCAGATATAGTCTTAAGAGTAAAATTGTTAAGTCCAAGGATATGCCCATTTTAAAGACTTGTGATTAAAAATGACTAAATTGTCTTTAAGGAAGATTGGGGCAAATTACTATCTCCCCGAAAGGGTATGAGAGTGGAAAAGCCTTATTGAACAGGCCATTGAAATGTGGGTTACAGAGTCTGCTACACACAATGTGCCTCCTAAACATTCATTCCCTTCAAGTTGAAATTCTGAACTTTCATGAAGTTTCAAATCAAGCCTTTTGGCATTAAGAAGCTGTTACTTTCAACTGTGTATTTTGTGGAGTTGATGACACTGTGGGAGTATTTCTAGTTAAAACAATATGTGAGCTGACATCTCTACCTGAAACCACTGTCTCGCTCTCTCTCTGTGAGTCTCTTCTTTAATCATGTTTTTATAATTTCCTCACAGCACTTCACATACAGTGACAAGCCTCGTGCTGTGTCCATCAGGGTCTGTTACAGGGGGCGACAGCTGACATTTTCCAAAGTGACTGTGCAATGGAATACTGGAACCAAAGCGTGCTTGGGGGGACTCATTCCAGGGGAATAAAAGGCAGAAAGAATGTGAGGTTATCACGAGGCTTTGGTCAACAGAGACAGCAGTGCTGAGTGCCCCTAGGCAGACGGTGCAGATATCAAACTAAGAGTATTTTGTACCAGAAGGAAGGAGAGCAAAATCAGACAAGAGTTTGACCAAGTAATATTTGAAATTGTTATTCTTAATATTAGCAATGATGTGTGCTTATTGAGTGCTTGTCGTGGTCTAGCTAGGGGTGAGGCAACTAAGGACTGCAAGCTAAATCTGGCCCACTGCCTGTTTATTTAAATAAAGTTTTATTGGAACCCAGCCACACTCATTTGTTAACAAATGGCCTGTGGTTGCTTTCTCACTGTGATAGCAGAGTTAAATCATTGTAACAGAGACTGTATGACTAACGACTATAAACACATTTACTATTTAAACATTTACAGAAAAAGAAAATAGACTTCTGTATTTTTTTTTTTCCTTTTTGGTTTGTTCACTTATAATTTTTTATTATTCTACTTTCTAATTTTAAAAGAAGTGCACGTTCATTCTGGGCAATTAGAGAAATGCAATTATTGTCTCTTCAAAATTAGAAAGAAAAAAGTCATATTACTTTTTTAAGCTGACCCCTAGTGCAATTTACTTAACCTGTAGGGCCTCAGTTATTTCTTCTGTAAAATGAATATAAGTCGCAGTAGGACTGTTGTGAGGATTGAATGAGCTGAGGACTCTAAGGCCCTGAGCTTCCTGGAATGTAATCAATACTGAGCGAATGCCAATCACTCTCAGTACCTATGGGGCCCTATTAGTGGGTTGGGCTTTTTCCTATGAATTGGTATGGCCTCCTTAGACAATAAAGACATTTCTCTTTTTAAAACAGTGATATTAATCAGTTATGATTGCTTTGTGTCTCAATAATAATTGGAGTCTACCAGTCTGAGTCCAAACCGGAAAGCAGAAAACGCTTTGAATCTTCATAACAGAAGGGACTTAACACAGAGATGGAGTGACACGGTGACGACAGAAACTGCTGGGGTTCAATTGGGGGCCAACGGACAATGCAGGGACTAGCAAAACCAGAAAGCTAGCAGCACCCCAGGGTGAGGAGGAGTGGTGGAGGCCTACCAGAGAAAGGGCTGGGTTCACCTGGGGGCATCATCCCCTAAACTCCCTCGTAACGGCCCTCCCCATGCTGTACTGCAATGGCCCAGTGCAGGCTACTGACTCTACTGGACCTGGACTCCTTGGACTCCATCACATGTTGCTCATTTCTATATAGTCAGCAGCATTGGGCACAGGGAAAGCAATCAAAAAAAACAAAGAATACATGAAGGAGGCACGATGGACAACCTAGACGGCTCCAGACGCGGCTGGAAGAACATGAGTCAGAGGACAGACTGGCTGGGACTGGAATCCGGATTCTGTTGATGTCTCCCAGCATGGCCTTGGGTAAGTCTCTTCCCCTCTCTCACTCCTTGCTGGAAACAGGGCAGGAAATGAAAACTCTTCTCTGTGGAATCATCGTCAAGCTAAAATAGAGTGGAAAATAAACAGTTTCTCTTCTTTTTATGTTAAGAATCAAATGGAGCGGAAGGCAGAATTTTTTTGGCTCATTTATATTTTTATTAATTTGTCATTTGGGGGAGACACATATTTTTCAATACAAAAGGAGTAGAATGAACAAAGTGGCAGCCCTGTCTGGAGGGGCGGCTGGCCATACAGAGAGTGATGTCACTAGATTGTAAAATACACCAAGATCCAAAGGGAGGAGAGGAAGCAACTGGTATCAACTGAGCTCCCACTGCCTGGCTGGGCATTATGTGGCGTTGATTCCCATAAAGACTCGGTCTGGAAAGCATTGTCATCTCTCTTTAAGCAGATAACAGATTCAGGGAGCTCAGGAAACTTAACTGGAGCCACACTGTAAAAACTGGCGGGGGGCAGGATTCAAATAGTGGGGAAAGTTTCTCCACAGCCAGTGCTATGCATGCTTTCCTCTCTAGTAAGCTGCTCAAGAAGGTGCAACAGAAGGACAAACTGAACAAGAGAACTGTGGATACACAGAGTAAATGGGGAAAATAGGGGAGAGAAGGAGGGGGAAAGGAGAGAGATTGACAGAGAGAGAGAAGACACGTCTATGGATTCGACTTCCATATATTCTCAATCCCTTTTGGCTTCAGAGAGTGTTTGATAAGTCAGATAGCCTTCCAGAGCTGCAAATATGAAGTAGTTGACACCTCACAAGGGAAAAACACTCACTTTTCTCATCCTAGTCCTGGTCAAAACCAGGAAGCAGAGAGCTGTGCAAACACAATCCATTCTTTGAAGTTAATGTTTTCAGCGGTCTCTGGGGCTTTGGTTTGACTAGAGTGTTGGCGTTGGGGCTTGTGCTGTCCAACCCAATTTATCCTTGGTGCTAGATTTCAGCTGACACATGGAGGAGGGAAATACAGATGCATGTGCTTCTGAAAGCCTGTTCTTTAAGAAAGTACACTTGATAGCTTCAAGGGCTCTTCAGGTTCTCCCACATTACTCTCAGGTCAGAGGATTTCAAGAGGAGCTCTACAATACTATTTCTTAAAACATTTTTTCAATTTTACAGGGTGGTCAGGAGGTGTAATTGCCTAGAAATGGCCTTATCCAGAATGAAAATTTTCTGTCACTCTTCCTATAAAGAACATAGCTGATAACTAGAAAGAAAATCTAGGAAGAACTCAAATAGTCGGAAGATGCATTACAAAGAGGACTGAGGATCACGTTCCAAAGCTACCCACTCGCTTTTGCCCCACGTTTTCATAAACTCACATATACTCGCGTGCACTTCTACTCGATTATATTCTCAGACTCTAAAAACACAGCCCACAAATAAGCAAGAGGCCACCACAGACAGTGAACAAGTAAAACATGACAGATGAGAACTAGACAGAAAACTCTCTAAAACTCCTCACTAGAGAATAACAACAATGATAACAGCAACATAATAGACACAAGGAACTGGAGCCAGGTATTTTAGAGACAAACAGCCCTGCCCACTACAGTAGCCACAGTAGTCATCACTAAATTATAGTCCAGTGAAATGTGTCTTTCACAAAAGTGAATCCAAATCAGAAAGAAGGAAAAAAATAGAGAGAGAAAAAAAAGACAGGGCCATTCTATTTTTGCACTTTTTAAAATAATCTTTTTCTTTGGAAATAGTTTTAGATTTACAAAACAAAAACAAACAAACAAACAAACAAACAAACAAACAAACATTGCAGAGAGTACAAAGAGCTCCCCTGCGCCCCACACTCGGTTTTTCCCGTTGTTAACATCTGACTTTAGTTTGGTGCATTTGCCACAACTAATAAACCAGTACTGATACATTGAGATTAACTCACGTCCATACATTATTCTGATGCCCTTATTTTTTATGTAACAGGATGTATATACACGTTACGGTGATCTTTGATCATTGATCTTCGATGTTACTATTGTTATTGTTTCGGGGCTCTATGTGCCATAAGATGGCAAACTTAATAAGTGTTACGTGGGTCCTGACTGCTCCACTGACCAGTCATTCCCCTGTCTCTTTCCCTCTCCTTGGGCCTCCCTATTCACCGAGGCAAAACAATATTAAAATTAGGCCAATGAACAACTCTACAATGGCATCAAAGTTCAAGTGAAAGGAAGAGTCACATATTTCTCTTACTTTAAATCAGAAGCTCGAAATTTTGATTTTTTGCTTAGTGAGGAAGGCACAGCCAAAGTCAAGACAGGCCGAAAGCTAGGCCTCTTGCACCAAATAGACACGTTGTGAATACAAAGGAAAAGTTCCTGGAGGAAATTCAAAGTGCTCCAGTAAACACACAGATGATAAGAAAGTGAAACAACTGTATTGCTGATGTGGAGAAAGCTTCAGTGGTCATGGTAGAAGTTCAAAGCAGCCACAAGAGTCCCTTAAACCTAATCCAGAGCAAGGCCCTAACTCTCTTTAATTCTCTGAAAGCTGAGAGAGGTGAGGAAGTTGCAGAAAACAAGTTGGAAGCTTGCAGAGGTTTAAGGAAAGAAGCCATCTCCATAACATGGAGGTGCAAGGTGAAGCAGCAAGTGCTGATGCAGAAGCTACACGAAACTCTGAAGAAGATCTAGCTAAGACCACTGATGAAGGGGGCTATGCTGAAGAACACATTTTCAGTAGGGTAAAATAGTCTTACACTGAAATAAGATGCCAACTATGACTCTCATTGCTAGAGAGAAGTCAATACCTAGCTTTAAAGCTTCAACGGATAGGCTAACTCTTGTTATGGTCTAATGAAGTTGGTGACTTTAAACTGAAACCAAATGCTCATTTACCATTCTGAAAATCCTAGGGACCTTAAGAATTAGGCTAAATCTACTCTGCCTATGCGTAATAAATGGAACAACAAAGCCCGGATGAAAGTAAATCTGTTTACAGCGTGGCTCACTAAATGTTTTAAGCCCACTATTGAGACCTGTTATTAATGTTAAGAAATATTCCTTTCAAAATGTTACCGCTCATTGACAATGCACCTAGTTACCCAAGAACATTGATATAGACGTATACAGAGATTCATGCTGCTTTCATGCCTGCTAATACAGTATTCATTCTGAAGCACATGGGTCAAGAAGTAATTCAGACTTTCAAGTCTTATTACCTAATCATAATGCATTTTTAAGGCTATAGCTGTCATAGATAGTGATTCCTCTGATGTATCTGAGCAAAGTCAGTTGGAAACCTTCTGGGAAGAATTCACCGTTCTAGATATCATTAAGAACATTCACATCTCCTAGAAGGTCAAAAAGCAATATTAACAGGAGTTTGAAAGAAGGTGATACCAAACTCCATGGATGATTTTGAAGGGTTCCAGACTTCAGTGGATAAAGTAACTGCAGATGTGGTGAAAATAGCAAGAAACCCGGAATTAGAAGTGGAACCTGAAGATGTGACTCGATGGCTGCAATTTCATGATAAGACTTGGATGGATGAAGAATTGCTTCTTACGGATGTGCAATGAAAGTGGTTTCTTGAGATGGAATCTACTCCTGGTGAGGATGCTGTGAACATTATTGGATGACAACAAAGAATTTATCATATCATATTAACCTGGTTTATAAAGTGGGAGCAGCATTTGAGAACATTAACTCTGATTTTGAAAGAAGTTCTGCTGTGAGTGAAATGCTGCATCTCATGTTACAGTGAAATCTTTTATAAAAGGAAGACTTGATCAATGTGGCAAATTACATTTTTGTGTTGGTTTAAGTAGTTGCCACAGCCACCCATCCTTCAGCAACCAACACCTCAATTAGTCAGCAGCCATCGGTATCAAGGCCAGACCCTCCACTAGCAAAAAGATTGTGATTTTCTGGAGGCTCCGATGATCCTTAGCTCTTGATTAGCAGCAAAGTAATTTTTAATTAAGGTACGTGTACTTTTTAGACATAATGCTACTGCACATTTAATAGACTACAGCATAGTGCAAACATAACTTTTACAGGCACTGGGAAGCCAAAAACCTTGTGTGACTAGCTTTAGTATGATATTCTTTTTATTGCAGTGATCTGGAACTGAATACACAATGTCTTCAAGTATGCCTGTAGTTTAAGAGAGAGATACTTTTAAGAAGGCTAAAAATAAGAAACTTTTGTGCACAAATAGTTAAATATTTAGCTGCTTGGAAAGTAAGGCTGTCTAGAGTAACTTATTTTTCAGTAGAGTGGAAACAGGAACACCAAAATAGAGAAAGACTATGCATAGGCCCTGAATGCTGGCAAATAAAGGCTCAGGCTTAAATATTCACTTGTTATGCAATCTTTAGCAACTTACATATCTCTCTGATTTCTTATAGAAATATAAGACATAAGAATGTCTAACTGATGTTACAATTTTTGATTAGACATATTCTCATGTATAAAGTTCCCAGAAAAATGTGCCTCCTTGATTGATACTCAAACAATCATAGCAACCCCCCACATCTTAGCATTTAGTACCATCTTACATATAAATAATTGCCAGTTAACACATAACTTCTCAATAAAAGCATGGTTATATGTATTCTACATATGTCAAGCCATGTAATCATCATAATGACACCAAGAGGTTGATATGATCACTATCCCTGCTTTACAAATGAGGAAACTGAGGCAGAGAGCGATTAAGCCACTTACTGCTTCACATAGTAATGAGGCAGGGAGCAGGGTGTCCTCTGGCTTCAGGGTCCATGCTCCTAATCCTTACACTAGAGTATGATGTT
The DNA here is from genome assembly GCF_002776525.5 of Piliocolobus tephrosceles. Classification (NCBI taxonomy): domain Eukaryota; kingdom Metazoa; phylum Chordata; class Mammalia; order Primates; family Cercopithecidae; genus Piliocolobus; species Piliocolobus tephrosceles. The sequence goes on along the minus strand of NC_045439.1, from coordinate 8,637,025 downwards.
GGGTAAACTAGATACCTTTGCTGTAAAACGGAGTTTACACAACTAGATTCCCAGGCTACTTGTGTACCCCAAATGTGTCCATTCCTTCTCTCAATAAATGTTTAATGAGTACCTTCTATGTGCCAGGGGGCATATAGATCACCTAGCCCTCGGTACCATTGACAAAGATGAGACCTCTGAGCAGACACAGTCCCGTAGAGTATGGTTTGACAAGTTGGATTTTACTCCCTTCTTGCTTCCTTATCTGGACACCTTTGTGTGGTTATACAACCTGCCCCACTGTACATAGTCAGCCTGCCTGAGACTGTGCTAAAAGTGGAACCCCAGAAATAAACACGATAAATGCATTTCCTGCTTTCATGGGGCTTATGTAAAATTTACATTAAAAAAATTTTGCAAATTCTAAAGCATGGTGTAAATGATGTAAATGTAAGGTATAATCAAGATGATCATTATTGTCATTTTTATAACTGATCAATCTCGTTGTTTGTCATGAGGGCATTAACAGAGCCACATGATCAACAGGCATTGCTGGTTAATGTCTAACAACCACCTCTCCGGGGAAAGCAAGTCACGATATGTATATTTTGCCAATTGATGTGGTGTAAACACTCCCACCAGGGTACCCAAAGTTGGAAAGGGAGTAAAATCAGCTCTCACAAGTTGGAAGGAGCAACTCCTGTCCATTCCAGAGGATGGAGGTGGACAAGGGAACCATTACCACCTGCTTTGGGTTAGTGGAACAGGCAGAAAGAAACAGGTAAATTGGGACTCAGAAGAAGGAGGTAGCAGAGAGATATCACAGTTTGCATTTGAGCTCCGATCTGTTGGACTAAAAACTCACAACTTTTTCCACCTAGCAAGGCTCTGAAAGACTTCCTTGTAGATCCTGTCTCTCCATCAGAGGGCTTTGGACATTTTGGCAGTGTATGCTGCCATTGGTTTAAGAATCAGTGATTCAATTCAGCATATGCTTCCTGTACATTGTTTATGAGCAAGAAAATTCAGGATGTCACAGCCCATAAAAGGCTCTGCGTCCAGTGAGAGAGGCAGACATGCCCGGGACCTGTAAGGCCATCTGTGCTGCTGCCGAAAGCACAGGGCAAGCAGGGTACTGGGAGAGAGAAATGGGACCATTAGCGGGGGCATTGGCAAAGACTTCCTGCAGGAGGCCGTTGGGAAACAGCTTAGAGGAGGAAAAGAGACGAAACATTCTCTCTGGAGGCTGGGGAAACTATCCCTGTTTTTGCTGTTTTGATAGAATGAAGAGCTGATACAAATTCTCTACAGCGCCTGCACCAAAATATCTCAGGTCTTCAGTGGCACCTGTGGACCCTGGATCAGGCTCACTAAATGCTGTCAGCCTCTGAAACTGTGCCCCTCCCCACCCAAACCCCCTGGATTCTCCTAATCTTGACATGCTTTTGCACATACCCTTCCTATTCCTAGAGCAAACATTCCTCACTTCGTCTTGCAACACTGTGTCTACTCTTCACCACTCTTCACAAAGAATTAAGTTAGGTCAAATCTTTTTTTTTTTTTTTGAGACCAAATCTCACTCTGTTGTCCAGGCTGGAGTGCTGTGGCATGGTCTCGGTTTACTGCAACCTCTGCCTCTCCAGTTCAAGCAATTCTCCTGCCTCAGCCTCCTGAATAGCTGGCATCCACTCCACCCGGCCAATTTTTTGTATTTTTAGTAGAGACAGGGTTTCGCCATGTTGGTCAGGCTAGTCTCAAACTCCTGACCTCAGGGGATCCGTCTGCCTTGGCCTCCCAAAGTGCTGGGATTACAGGCATGAGCCACTGTGCCCAGCCACGTCAAATATTTTGACACAAACCGTAACCTCCTCAATTTGGGCTGTGTATCCATTCTGTTTTCTTGTAATACGCCATGGGTTCCTCTGTCCTTGCATTTAATTTGTTCATTCATTTAACAAATTTTTATGGAGCACTCGATACAGTAGTGGTAACAACTGAGATTTGTTGAGCATTTACGATGATCCAAGCACTGACTTCTTCTAATCTTCGCAATAATCCTACGAGGTGTATTATATCATTGTCTCAGTTTTTCAGATGAAGAAATGAAGACATAAAAAAATCTAGCAGTCTGTTTGGTGAGCTGCGACTGGGGTTTGAATTTAGGTAATCTGGACACAGTGGGGAAGTGTTGCCACCCTGCCTTGTGTTGTCTCTCCTCTGAGGAGGGTAATACATGGGGTCACAGCCCAACCTTCTATTAATACATCAGTCTAGTGGGAGAGGAGGATGCGAGGCACAGAACGAAATAAACGTCGCTATGAATCGCATGATGAAAAGTGGGGAAATCAAATCTCTCTGTCTTGCTTTTTTCATCTGTAAAAGGGGAATAACAAGAGTATATTCTTCACCATCTGATGTAAGGATCCAATAACACTGTCTGTACGATACACCTGGAATAATAATAGTACCTGCACCTAGCAAGGTCCCAATCAACATATGCCAGCGATGGTTATTACATTTTATCTCTGCTACCCTCTCAGAGAGCAGGCCATCAGGAAATGTTTGCAGAATAATTGATGGATCATAAACTGGAGGTGTAGAGTGCTCTATCTCAAGTGACTTTGGTACATTATATTTAAGAATGTTTTGGTGGGGCACAGTGGCTCACTCCTGTAATCCCAGCACTCTGGGAGGCCAAGGCGGGTGGATCATCTGTGGTCTAGAGTTCGAGACCAAGGTGACCAACATGGAGAAACCCTGTCTCTAGTAAAAGTACAGAATTAGCCAGGTGTGGTGGCACATGCCTGTAATCCCAGCTACTCGGGAGGCTGAGGCAGGAGAATCACCTGAACCCAGGAGGCGGAGGTTACAGTGAGCCAAGATCACGCCATTTCACTTCAGCCTGGGCAACAAGAGCGAAACTGTCTCAAAAAAAAAAAAAAAAGTTTTAAAAATATTCTTGTGATCCATTAGGCAAAATGTTTCCCGGATAACAGGAAAGGCAGGCTCCCAGGCCTTCTTGCTCTTTCGCAGCCCCGGGGCTAGCCAAAGCTGCAAGTTGGCAAGAGCCTGTTGCTATTCCATGAGCTGCCACACAGTCACTTGAGGCTGGAAATGTGCAAATGCAATACTGTCTATGATTCAATGGAACAGCAGAAATCTCCATCAAAAGCAGCTGTTTGGGTACCAGCTGCTTGGTAACAAATACATCTTTAATGAAATCAAACAATCCAGCAGGATTTATTGATTGAGAACAATTGCTTTTAAATATAGTCTAGTAGCCGGGACTGTTAACATTCTTTTTCCTTCAATTAGTTCAGTTGGTTTGAATCAGAGACACTTGGCTATTAGCTAAGGAAAATAAATGCTATTGCCATTCAGCATTAACCCCCTGCTCCTTTCTCTGCACTAATGCATGGCACAGCCTACCCAGAAGAAAAAAAGATATTTTTTTTTAAGGCAATTCCATCGTTTTGGGGAAGGGAGTCTTAAAGCAAAACAAGTTCAAGAAACTCCGAGATAGAAACCCATCTCAACCCGGAATACTGAATAAGAGTGGGGGAATTACCCAATTTTCTCTCTCAAAATCTAACAATCTAGGCAGGCAGCTCTGATACTGGATATTGTTTCCCAAACCAGCTTTCATAGCAGAGTCATAGGTTTTTAAAGAAAGCTATTGCATTTATTATATACTTGTCCTCAACCCTGGCCAGTTAGCACAGTTGGTTAGTGCATGGTGGTAATATTATATATTTGTCTTGATGAAAATAACCATCCTCCATCCTGACGGTCAAACAAGAGACCTGGGAATTACCCATGAAGCCTCTTTTCTCCCACTTCTCATTTTCAACAGGTCCCCAAACTGTATGCATTCTACAGGCTGCAATGGTTTCCAATCTGCCACATTCCCGCATTTCTAGGGATGGGCCTCATCACAATTCCTCACCTAGACTGATACATTCATGACCCTAACTCTTCTCCCTGTGCTAGTTCTCCCTTTTCTACCAGTCCTGAAGACAACAGCCAGAGGGAATGTATTTGTTACTCAGGCTGCCATAGCAGAACACCACGCATCAGGAGGCTGGAACAACAGACATTTATTTTCTCATAGTTTTCTGGGAACTAGAAGTCCATAATCAAGGTTCCAGCAACTTTGGTTTCTTCTGCGGCCTCTTTATGACTGACAGATGTCCTGTGCTCTGTATGTTGTCTGTGTCCGAACCTCCATTGCTTATAGGCACCCCAGTCCTGTTGAACTAAGAAGTAACTTACTGACCTCATTTTACCTTCATCACTTACTTAAAGGCCCTATCTCCAAACTGTCATATTCTGGGGTACTGAGGGTTAGGTCTTCAACACATGAATTATGATTTAGCCATAGGGACATTATTTAGCCATAAAGGGAAGATTCCCAAAAAGCAAATATAAACAGGCCGCTTACTTACAGGAGCACAGTGTGTAAATGGATCCCTGAGGCCTTCAGGACAAAGGTGAAGCTCCTTAGTTCCATCCCTGAGGACTCCCAAAATTGGAGGTCCTCATCACCATTGTGCTCATCTCTTCTCCAAACACAAGCCTTGGATTTCTATGACTTCCATTCCCCAGATGCCACTCTAGGTATTTATGAGTATCAACTCACTCACTCCTTATAACAAATGACGCACAGGACAATGCCAATGTCCTCTACTTCATTGGAAACTCCTGTATGCAAGTCCCAAGTATTAATTATCTCTCAGGCTCAAATATCTAATGTGAGATCTAGCATCAAATAGATGGTCAATTAGAGACTATTAAATGGAATACTTTTAAACCAGTTTTTGGCCTTTTATATAGCAATATTTACTTGGAAGGCAGCCTGGAAAGAACGGGACATTTAGAAAGGACCTAGGTATCTGCCTGCAGATTTGGGGGTTTATTTTAATCAGTGCATCAATATTCCCCATCAGAATATATGCCACTTCTCTCCGATATACACTACACTTCTCTGGAGATGACATTAGAGGGGCATCTGCTGTACTTTCACCATCAACATGCCATGCCTGAAGATGCTGTGAAAGACTGACCAACTGATGGTAGAATTTTTATCTGGTCACCTGTAAAAGGGGAAACATTCAAGACTTCTTCTCCATTCTTGATGTTTCCTTCCAGGTGGGTAGCCTTTTTATTTATATGACTTCTCCGCTGAAGAGTCACTGACTGGTAATCTCTGGAAAAACAAACAGGGTATGTTTGGTCCAGCCATTGGTTTTTCCTTTTGCAAGCAGGTATTCAGGGACAACTTTCTGCTTCCATCCATCCCTTCCTTGCCCCTGCCATGCTGGCATTGTAGGGAGGTAGACCAGGCTCCTGTGGTTGGGTGATGTGTCTGCCAAAGGCTGGTGATTGCTTAGCAGCCCATTCTCTCTCCTATCAGCTCCATCCTCCTTCAACTTTGCTGTTATCAGTAATGAAGGCAAATTTCAGCCTCTATCCATTTCTCTTATTACTAATTTTCTCCATTTGTTCAGATCTCAGGTAGACAAGAAGGATGATATTAAAGACTCTATAATCGGGTGCAACTGTCTGGATTGCTGAAATATTTTGTGACACAATATAGATCTGGAGTGACTGTAGCTTCAGTGGGGCCAGGTGGGTGGGCCTTGCATTTTATAGGTGGGGTGTTTTGACCTTGGCAGTCAGCAATGCCTGAGAAGGGCCAGGTGGACCTTAACAGCTGTGCCATTAGCTTTTAACTGCTGGGGCCCCAGTAGGGGCTGCAGGTCTCAGGGTAAGCGGTAAATTGACTTTGGTGGATGACCACAGCCTGTGAGGACTTTGTCCAGGGTGCAGCGACTATCCTTAGATGCAAGCTGCACACCTTTCACTGCAAAATGGCACAGGGGCCACATGAATGGCTTTTAGCAAAAAGAAACCAGGTACATGAGAACCTCTGAAAGGGTTTGTGGCCATTGTAGGTGCCCTTAGCAGATACAGCCTGCAAGCAAATGCCAGCCATGCTGGCTGCAGCAAAGGCGTGGGCATTGAGTGGTGGTCACAGGCAGCAGTAGGTGCACCTTGACCTCGAACAATACGTGTCCAGGAGACAAAGGCCTCAGAGAGGCTAGAGACCATCCACAGGTGTAGCAGCTCCAGGGACAGGCATGGCTCTTCCTAAACACGCCTGATAGAAGCCAAGACTGGACTAGTAGAGAAAAGGCCTTTCTGCATAGATGAGGGGAAGGCTCATCTACTGCTATTTGTCTGCAGAGTGGTTGGGTACTGTGTGCCCTCCGGGAAGAGAAATGGTCAAGGTCAGGTGCGGGAGGCAGCTCTGGATGAGCTGCACAACTAGCTGGTTTCTCTGAAATGATTAAAGGGAGGAGAGAGGTTTATCTACTACTGGGGAGAAAGAGATGGCAGAGATGCTACTCACGTCTGGGACATGCCAAGGCTGAGAAATGACAGCTCAGGCAGAGATTTAGACATCAGTGGGCCCAAAGGTTCATAGGGTGGGTATAGAAACAGCAGGGCAGTGATGTGCTGAGCATCATTCTCCAGTGAGAGCCAACATGTGGACTGGTGACATGTCTCCCTGCTAAGCCATTTCAAAGCAGGAGAGTGCAATCCACCACTGGGCCCCAGGACAGAAAAGTCCTGCTTGCATGGGAGAGTAGACGCAATCCCACTAACCAGAGCCCACCTCAGTTGAATACAGTGGAGCAGGAACACTGGTCAAGAGGAAAGGTGAGAATTCTGAGCTTTGAAATGCTCCAGTGGGAAGGAAAGGCAGCTGTCCCTTTCTGAGAATGCAGACAAGATGTCAAAGTAGGTCTTCCTCTCCATGGTGGTAAGTGAGCCTTGTGCAAATTAAATTGTCGAGGAAAGAGTTTCCCCATTTGAATTTAATGTGCCACCTTTTGAGATCCAGATGACTGACATGAATGAACTAGCAACCTGATGGGACAACACCAGGAAGCTTTTCTCCACTGCCCTCTTCAGTGGGTTGCTGTAGAGTCTTGGACATTAAGGGCTGGACATGGGAAATTTCATTTTTCTGGGATAACTAAGAGAAAGTACCTTAGGGTTGGGAGTTGGAATGTTTTCAGCATTTAGTGATGTAGAAAACAGTGCTAACCATCTCAGTCCTATGGGTCCTACTAATTCTTTCAACTCTTTAAGTAGAGAGAGACTCCTAAGTGAATTGGCACGGCACCAAGCCTTCCTCTAAGTCCTAAAGTAACCACACTCATTTCAGCAGAAAATGACCTAGGCTGTTGCTGCTCCAGGAATCCCAAGTCCCCTGAGGAATCAAGGATTCCTCAGGCCAAGGCTGAGGGGCAAAATAAATCAGGGAAGAGAATTCTGGCACTTTCACCTAAAAATTGTGAGATTTGAACTTTGAACTTGAAAGGACCAACAATCCCATGATGTCAGTCCTTAATTTCTTTGAGATCCAACTGGCAAGGGGATTTAATCTTCCAACTGTATCTTCTCAGCAGGACCTTGATAATGGGAAGGTTTATATTTAAATTTGGGGAGGCTCAAATGTTGCCTTTTGCTCGGTGGAGCGACCTTGTGTGCTTGTTATCTTCTTGTCTTCCTTGTGTGCTTGTTACCTTCCAGGGTCATTCATCTCCCTGCAGGATGTCTGCTGGTTTGGCAGCGCGGCTGGAGATCCTTCAGAGCAAGAAGAGAGAAATGAGTCAAGTTCAGCCTCTGCAGATGAAGCTTCCTTGCTGTTAACCCACCTCAGAGCCTTCTAGTGGCAAAATCTAAACCGTACCCCAGTAGCCCCAGGAGCTCAGACAGGAAAATGGGGTTGGTATCAGGCAAGGAGCCCATGAATGTGGGAGGGATCAACCAGATAGACTGCTGGTCCGTTCACCTCCCTTCTGGGGACTGTGGCATCACAGACGGAATTTTCAAGCCCACTGTGTTAGGAGCATGCTAATCTGGTTTAAGTCAGGACAATGCTACTTCTCCTTTCTTACTTTTCCTTCCAGGTGAATAAAGCTTCTTAGCGTCCCTCTCCTGGCTTCCTTCTGCTGCTTTCCTGAATACACATGACAATATGCATGGAACAAAGCATTCTCCCTGCTCCAAGAAGCAGGGTCTCCCTAGCTTGCCTTCATGGGCAGGTGAGTCTCAGTCCAGCAAAGCCTATGGTTGGAGGCAAAATGGGCCCCTTCCTGGAGTTCCCTTAGCAGGTCTATCTGCCTCTCACACTGAGCTCTGCCCTCCCCCTGAGCCTGGTAACAATAAGAAGTATGTTGGCCTTGAATGATTTGATTTCTTGTCTAAATTTTCCACTTGTTCTAAATCAAAGTAGGGCAAAATGTTGCTGTTTGTAGAGCGGAAACCTCAGAGACCTCAGCCCCAATATCTCTTCCTACCGCAATTTTCATAGACTATTAGGATCCTGGCGCAACAGAACCATTGAGAGAGCCTCTCTGCAAGGAAGGAGAACTCAGCAAGGGCTCCACACTCCCAGAGAAGTTCTCTGCTCATAACTACCCACTCTATCATCGGGGTCCTATCAGTTCATGCGGATAGCTGCTGTCATCACGAGGTGCCGGGCGCCATGCTGGGCATGTGGGTTATCTCATTGAATCTTCAAATAGATGCTGGTTTTGTCCCTCAGGTGATGGAGGCTCTGCGAGGATAGGAGACTTGTTCAAGGCTACCTGGCTTCTAAAGGATGACATTGAGCTTCAATCTAAGTGGGATTTCAAAGGCTGTGGCCTTGTTTCATTAGAGGCAAACATCTCTACTTCCTTGGGACCAGCATGGGCAGACCTGGGATTCATGTTTGAGTCTACCACTCAGTAGCTGATTAACCCTGAGGAAAACCCTGGACCTTTCCAAGGCTCAGACCCCCACCTGTGAAAGGAAGGACCTTTCAACTCCCACCCTAGAGTGGACCATAGGATCAAATGCGGCTGCGAATATCGCACAGCATTTTAAACACAAAAACTCCCCATGGGACTGAGCTGATGTCTCATGGCTCTGGTGGCAAGCAAAAACACAAAGGGGAGAAGACTCTTTTTATGCCCCCCTACTTCAGTTTTCTGTGTCAGTGCTTGTAAAAGCTTTGGTGTCATGAACACCTCCTCCAAGTCTTTAGAAGTTCAACTTGCATTAGGATTTGACAAGAAAGTCCTTTGTTACTGTTTTCTTCTCTTTCAAGATTAAAAGAAAAATCTAAATATAGGACTGCCTTCTGCTTAGCACAGTGCATTTTCAATATAAGCAGACTGACTGCTCAGTCAGACTGAACAAAGCCCTGCACCCCAAGCTGCCTAGCACCTGAGCCGCTCTGCAGCCTCGTCCGCCTTTGATGCCCACCTGTCAGTCCCGCTGCATGGTGAAGAGGCCCCGATACTGCCTTTCTGGGGCTTTGTCTTCTATCAGCAGTTTTATCTTTGTTTGGCTTCAAACCTCTGTCTCTTTGTTCTCTGCCTTCTGTGTGCCTCTAACGTGGCAGTCTTTTATTCCAGACCCCAACCTCCCCCCACAGCCTCCTGCACCAGCTTCTCAGGACCCACAGGCAGTATCTTATGTGGGGACCCAAAGCAGCTGTTTGAGGCCACTGTGCAGGCTCATCCATCCCAGCTGTCACTAGGAGAACCCGAGTTGTTCAAGGAGTAGGGTCTGCCTCCCCTCCCACCTCCAAATCTTTGCCGAGGCTTTTGCCCTATCCTAGTCTGGATTCCCCTTTGGGCTGCCCCATGACGTGTCAAAAACATACCCTCAAAAGCTTAAGGGACTCTCAAAGCTGGTTTTTCTCTCAAAGGTGTCCAGAGCTCTTCTAAACAGAATTTTCTCCCCTTTGTGCTCTGCTGCATTTGTTTCATGATGCTACAACCACATCCCTCTCTGCCATGACTTTCTTTGTGTGATAACCCGTGTCCTGGCAAATATGAATTCCCTAACTACAGAGGCCACTCTATTGGAATTTATACCTCCAGCCCATTCCCTCTAGCCCCAGGTGTGAGTGCTTCGTACAAGGCAGAACTCAATGAACGCTGCTTGAAATGACACGACGGGCCAGCAAGCCTAGGAAAAAATGTTCAGCATCACTAATTGCCAGAGAAATGCAAATTAAACCACAATGAGATATCATCTTGCACCAGTCGGAATGGCTATTAGTAAAAAGTCAAAAAATAACAGATGTTGGTGAGGATGCAAAGCAAAAGGAATGCTTATATGGTGTTGGTGGAAAGTGAATTAGTACAATCTCCATGGAAAATGGTATGGAGATTTCACAAAGAGCTAAAAATAGAACTTTTGTTGGATTCAGCAATCTGGGTAACCAACTCCTATCCCAGAGAAAAAGAAATTATTATATCAAAAAGAAACCTACACTTTTTATGTTTATGGCAGCACTGTTTACAATAGCAAAGATATGGAATCAACCTAGGTGTCCATCAAACAATGACTGGATAAAGAGAATGTGATAGATGTCATACAATACAATACTATGTGCAGCAACATGGATGGAGCTGGAGGCCATTATCTTAGTGAAACAACTCAGAAACAGAAAATCAGGAGCTACGTAATGTGTGTACTGGACACAGAGCATGGAATAATAGACTTTGGAGAATCAGAAGGGTGAAAGGATGGAAGGAAAGTGTAGGATGAGAAATTACTTTATTGGGCCTGGTGTGGTGGCTCACGCATTAATCCCAGCACTCTGGGAGGCCGAGGCAGTCAGATCACTTGAGCTCAGGAGTTCGAGACCATCCTGGCCAACATGGGGAAACCCCGCCTCTACTAAAAATACAAAAATTAGCTGGGCATTGTGGCGCCCACCTGTAATCCCAACTACTGGGGAGGCTGAGGCAGGAGAATTGCTTGAACCCAGGAGGCAGAGGTTGCAGTGAACCAAGATCATGCCACTGCACTTCAGCCTGGATGACAGAGTGAGACTCCATTTCAAAACAAAACAAAACAGAAACCAAAAAACCCATCACTTTATGGGTACAATGCACACTATTTGGGTGATGGTTACACTAAAAGCCCAGACTTTACCACTACGCACTAAAGCCATGTAACAAAACTGCAGTGGTACCCCTAAATTTCTAACCCCCAAAATCTAAATTAAATTCCTTTGTAGGGTCACACTATATCGAGGAAAGTAACACCTGGCTGGCTCTTTGGGATCTGCCACCCAGATGCTGTGCATCATGAGAAATCTTTTAATTTACTTAAGCTCTCAAAGTTGTGGCAATATACACATAACATAAAGTTTTCCATCATAACAATTTGTAAGTGTGTAGCTTAGCAGCATTACATACATTTGCATTATTGTGCAACCATCAGCAACATTTATCTTTAGAACTCTTTTCGTTGCACCAAATAGTAAACATTAATGCCATTAAACAACGTCTCCCATTTTCCTTTCCCCTCAGACCCTGGCAACCACCATTTTATTTTCAGTGTTTATGACATCGACAACTCTAAGTACCACACATAAGTTGAATTTCTTTTTTTTTTTTTTTTTTTATTTGTCTTTTTGTGACTGGCTTATTTACTTAGCATAATTTTCTAAATATTTACCCACATTGTAGTGTGTGCTGGAATTTCCTTTTTTTTACAGGCTGAATAATATTTCATTGTATGGATAAACTGCTTACCCATTCATCTGTGTGTAGACACCAGAATCCATCAATGACATTGCAACCCAACATTGCTTTCACTGAAATGACTCTCTTTTCTTTATTTTTATTTTATTTTTAATTGATACATGATCATTGTAGGTACAATATTTATGGAGTACCATGTGATATCATTATAAATGTGTACATTGTAAAATTACTAAATCTGACTAGCTGACACACTCATCACCTCACATACTTATCATTTAAAATCTACAGGAGCTTATGCTAAGTGAAATGCTCCAGGTACAGAAAGACAAATACCTCATGATCTCATTTATATGTGGCACCTAAAAAAAAGTCAGGCTTATAGAAGTAGAGAGTAGAATGATGGTTACCAGAGGCTGGAGGGCAGGGGTCGGGGAGGTGTTAGTTGAAAAGTACAAAGCTCAGTTAACAGCAGTAAATTCTGGTGATCTATGGCACAGCACGGTGGCTATAGTAAATATTAATAATATATGTATTTTAAAATCACTATGTTTTGACTGACCCAAATTTTGGGATACGGTTTTCAGGAATCCTTTCCCTTTTCCTCAGTAACAGAGAAATCAGATTGACCTTCGATTGAATTTCAGCTCACGTTTTGTTACTAGATCTGAGTCTTGGATCATGATATTCAACCTCTTTGAACCTATCTTTTAATTTCTTCCTAAGGATATTGATACTTCCGTGACAAGGTGACTACAAGAGGCTTAGGGCATTTATTGCTTTCAAACGTGGGTTCTGGCACGCTTAGTAAGTGCTATCTGCTATTCTTAGCTTTATGGGGACTGTGGACCCAAGTGAGTCACGAGCCCTTCGCTTTCTGAGAAACACCCTTGCTGGAGAAGATTCTTGATTTCTCAGTGTGCGTTGCTCTTTGCCACAATGGGTCAGCAAACACTCCGGATAAAGGACTGCTGAGGGTTATAGATTCACTTCCTTGCCCTCCTGTTTATTATTGCTTTCCATGCCTCAAAATGAAAACTCAAAGTGCTTTGAAATAATACATGCATTACAAGACTGACTTATGCTATTTTTGCTTTCCAAAATACTGCTTTGCCCTTCCATGTTGTCACATTTAACCAATGCTTCCTGAACGTGTACACTCTGGGCTGGGCACCCTGCTCATGATACAGTGAACATAACGCACAGAGCTGAATCCCTATCTCCCAGGAACTCACTACCTAACAAGGAGGCGCATGCTGAAGCAGCGTTTCCTACACAATACACAGCAGAACAAGGTGCAAAACCCCATCCTGTGTTTGCTACAAACAGAGTTTTAAAGTGCAGGACTTAAAATGAGAAGACCCGGACTCTTGCTGTGTGACCTTCAGAAAGGTTCTTAATGTCCTTCAGCCTCAGTTTCTTCAGCTATAAAGTAGAGATGATATCTACCGACTATTGTGTCAGTGATAGAAAGAAACAAACTACGGATCCATGCCACGACATGGAAAATCTCATGTGCATGATGCTCAGTGAAAGAAGTCAGACTCAAAAGTCAAAAGACTATATATTAAATGGTTCCATGTATATGACTTTCTGGAGAGAACCAAACTTGAGGGGGTGAAATCTGATAAGTGGATGCCATGGTCTGGCTATTGGATGGGGGTGGTGAGAAAACTTTAGCTAAATAGAAATAGTCTCAATCCTGATTCTCGTGGTAGATAGTGGCTGGATATTTTTACTATATCTTAGAACAGAATGTCTTGAAAGGGTGAATTTTACTGAATACAACTTATATCTTAATAAGTTAACAAAGAAGTAAACAGAAATATTGCTGTGGACAAAATGAGATACGTGAAACAACTATTCTCCCAGCACTTTGGGAGGCTGAGACAGGCAGATCACAAGGTCAGGAATTCAGGACTAGCCTGGCCAACATAGTGAAACCCCGTATCTACTAAAAATACAAAAAAATAACTGGATGTGGTGGAGGGTGCCTGTAATCCCAGCTACTTGGGAGGCAGAGGCAGGGGAATCGTTGGAACCCAGGAGGTGGAGGTTGCAGTGAGCTGAAATCTCACCATTGCACTCCAGCCCAGGTGACAGTGCAAGACTCCAACTCGGAAAAAAAAAAACAAAACAAAACCAAAAAAAAAAAAACTATTCTTATTCTTTTAATTTATCCAAAACAAATAAAAAATAGGATAATTTGCCCTGGAGTAGAAATACCCAGGATCAATCCCAGGTTTTCCATTGATTAGCTTTGCAACTCTGGGCAATTTACTTAAACTTTCTGAATTCCTCATTCGGAAAGCAAAAATAAAGATTTTGCAGGGTGGAAGCTCATGAGAACCCAGTTGTATAGGGTACAGATTTAAACTCAGTGTGTGTCACCTGGAACGTTTTATTTATTTAAATACACAAATGCTGTGCTTATTAAACACCAAGCACTATGCTGGAGACTTCACAGATACTAATTTAATCTCTATTATAGCCCCATTTTACAGATGAGGAACCAGATCCCAGGAAAGCTAGGCACCAGGCCCAGGGACTCATCTGCTACAGGTGGGCCCAGGGCACAAGCCCAGGCAGTTGGACTCCAGTGTTTTCACCTCATTTCTAGTCAATTCCACCTGTTTGGTTCACTCATCATTCTTCATTGACCCCCTGGATGCAGGAAGTCTCTTTTTGACCATCTTCCGTGTTCAAAGTCCTACTGGGAGGAGTAAGCCTTTTATTTGTTGCCAGTGAAGCCCTTGACTGGACTTTATGGTCATTTCTGGATGATGGTATAGAGTGGCTTCAGAGGCAGCAGAATTGCAACTTGATCGCAGACCGTCTGCTGCCAAGTCTTGGCATTTTCTTCACATCATTGGTGTCTGGAAGCTCAGAGACTCCCTGTCTGAATGCAGCCTTCCTTGCCACAGTGCAGTAGAGATGAGCTCCCTCCCTCCCAGCAAAGGTTTCCAAGTGCCACCGTAAGTAAGCCCCCTCCAATACTGCTGGCAGGACTGCGAACTGGTGCCATTTTTCCTGAGGACAATTGGATAACACATATCAAACACTTTGTAGACAGACTTTCCTTTTGACTCTACAAGTTGAAATCTAGGGATTTTTTTTTAAAGAAATAATTATGTGTATAAAAATATCTATATATAAGCTGCTGAAATTCTGGAAACACAAATATCCACCAGCACTGGAGAGGTTAACTGCTTTATGGAGCAGCTGTAAAATGGAATACCAAGCAGCTATTAAAAATCGTGTTTTAGAAGGCCACTTAATGACATGGAACATGTTTACAGTGTTTTCAAAGAGGAAAAGCAGGATCACAATAAAATAGGCATATATGGCAATAGAAAATAAGACCAGAATAAAATACACAAAAAATGTGCATAGACCTGATATCAAAGTGAGAGGATTATGGATAATTTTATTTCTGGCATTTTGCTTTCTGGTATCTTCTAAATGATAGATAGATAGATAGATAGATAGATAGATAGATAGATAGATAGATAGATAGATTATACCCAATAAATGTCATGCCAACATTTAAATGTGTCAAAGGGTCTCTTACTCCCTTGAGGGAAGGAAATAGGTAGATCATGTTGGGTTCTCTCTGGTGGGTGTACTTTACAGTGACTTTACGAAAGGTAGACTGCTTCCCCAAACACACTGGACCCCTTGGGCATTTGATGCCTCCCACATAAAAGATTCATCCCTCTTTTAATAGCTATGTGCACTGTCCATGACTTTCTGTAAACCCTCTGTAAAGCACAGAGGAACAGAAGCTGTGGGAAGCTGGAAGCAAGCCCTGGCCATCACCTTCTCCCTGGTACCCCACTCAGCAACCCTGACAAAGGACACCTGCCTTCTCCTGAGCACTCCCAGGGACAGGGAGTCCTCATTCATAATAGAGTCTCTCTTACTGCTGTTCCCCTGGGATTCACTGGAGCTTCCACCAAGCTGGAATCTGAGGTTTCTGTCTCCTGTTCCCACACAGTGCACGTCAGCTCCCTTGTATACATGACAACCCTTCCAGTGCAGAATGCAGGTCACTTGTCCTTTCCCAGACAGATGCACAAAAATACTGGGGTACTTTAGTCATTATCAGCCAGTGGTGTGGGCTTGCTGATATAGCTCAACTGGGAAGGGGTCTCCTCCTTGGGAAGTCCTCCAGATGACCCCATCAGATGCAAGACTCCCCTGACTCCCACAGTAGCTTAACTGCCACCGTGCTGCAAGGTGGAGCCCCTTCCCCAGAGTTCTGTGACATCCTTGGGTAGAACAACCTTCTCCAAACCTACTTTTTGTATCCTGTGTCTAACACTGTGCTAGGCATCCATTCATTCATTGGAGTGTGCAGCATGCACTTACTTATGGAGGCTTCCACTGAGCCTGGCACTGTAGCAGCTTCGAGTACATAGTGGTAAAAGAATCAGCAGAAGCCTTCCTTGGACAGAGCTCACAGTGTGTGGAATAAGTCAGAAAATAGTCAGATAGAAAGATATTAGGATGGATGGGTGGGTGGATGGATGGATAGATGGTTGGACTGATGGGTGGATGGATGGATAAATAGTAGGTCCCAGCTATTTTACATTATGATATATACTATCAAGAGACAGAAGAAGAGAGCTGTAAGAAGAGGTACAACAAGAATGTGAATACTGCAGCAATTAGAAGTGAGGACTCTGGAGTCAGGGGGCATGAAGCCCAGTTCCATCTCACCTTTGCTGTGTGGACACAGGTGAGTTTCTTATCGCTGTGCCTGAGTTTCTTCACTGGACAATTTAGGATTAAACAAATTTATTTCTGTGGAAATGTTTAAGCCTGTTTGCAAAAGTAAATGTTGGCTGTTGTTGTTAAAATGTGTGTATTTGGTGAATCAGGAAGGGGGGTTCAGGAAAGATCTTTCTGAGAAAGTGACCCTTGCTACTTTAAGAAGGAGTAAGACATGTCCAGGAAAGCACAGGACTAGAGAATGAAAGAAAGAGTGAATGAGACTCTGGGATGATAAAGAGACTGGTGCATTCTAGGACCAAGGGGTCACAGGAGTGAGGGTGTGAGGGCAGAGGGGAAATAGTGTTCCCCTCTTGACCCCTCTTGCATTCTTGACCCTTCTTGCAGTCAAGAACACTTGGGGAGGCCAGCAGGTCAGTTCCTTCAGGGTGTCACAGGCAATGAGAAGGAACTTACCTTTGACTTGGGCTCTGGGAAGCACCTGGAGGGTTTTAGGTAGAAGAGGACTGCCTTTCTTTCTAGTTTCACTGGCAGGTCAGTGGAGAACAGGTGGCAGCGGCAGGCAGGAAGGCCTGGGAGGAGGATGGGCAGGGGCCCACAGTGATGTGGATGTGGTATGGAGACACAGCTGATGACACTGAATGTAGCTTCTTATGAGAATCAGAAAAATAGAGCACTCGCAGACACACACACACATACACACACACACACGCACACACAACCACAACTCCTTGTCTAAGACACACCCAGCCCAGGTGCCAGGGAACAGGAATGTAGAGTGGGCTTGAGTTGGGCTCAGTCTGCACTACCGTCCTTTCTCAGGAGCCCCGCACACACACACTCAATGTCTTTGTGCAGATAGGTGTGGAGCAGAGAAGCCAGGTAAAGCTTCCTTGATAGGATGGAGGAATTGAGGGCCCTCAGACTGGGTTTGCAGAAGGATGACGTCCAGCAGGGAGATGGGCATTCTCCTGCTTTCCACAGAGGAAAGGAAGGGGTGTGTGTTCTCAGGCTGTGTAAGGCA
Organism: Piliocolobus tephrosceles; assembly: GCF_002776525.5. Lineage (NCBI taxonomy): Eukaryota > Metazoa > Chordata > Mammalia > Primates > Cercopithecidae > Piliocolobus > Piliocolobus tephrosceles. Next base: position 8,619,724 of record NC_045439.1, on the reverse strand, counting down.
TGAGGGTCTTGACTGCAGTCTTTGAGGACAAATGAAGGAGGCCAGTGAGGGCTCCCAAAACCATGAGATGAGAGAATGGTAGATAGCACTAGGGGTGGGGAGCCTGGAGAAGAAGGTTAAGATACCCAAGGTCACTGTTCTCAAACACTTGAAGGGCTGTTACTAGCACATGAAGTTCAATGGTCCTGCATGGTGGTGATGAGAAGACTAAGGGACAATGAATTAAGCTGCAAAGGGACTGACTGTTTTATTCTCAAAATAGAACTAACGTAGCTGAGTTCAGTGTCTCACATATATAATTCCAACACCAAGAGGCCGAGGCCGGAGGATTGCTTGAGCTCAGCAGTTCAAGGCCAGCCTGGGCAACATGGGGAGACCCTGTCTCTACAAATTACACTAATAAAAAAATTAGCCAGGTGTGGTGGTGTGTGCCTGTGGTCCCAGCTACTTGGGAGGCTGAGGCAGGAGAATTGCCTGACCTGGAGGTTGAGGCTGCAATGAGACATGATCGTGCCAGTGCTCTCCAACTTGAGTGACAGAGTAATATCTTGTCTGCAAAAGAAAAAAAAGAAAGAACTAATTTAATTGTCTGAAAATGTAATCTTATGCTTTTGCAAATGATGAGTTTCATACCAGTGAAGGTGTTCAGGTAAAGGCTGGGGATCGTCTATTGAGCAATGCTGTAAGAGAAGAAAGTTATCTTTGGAAGCATCCAAAGACAGCTTGAGATTAGTCTCTCTTGTTCCCTTCCAAGCATGAGGCTCTGGGCTTCCAAATGTCCAGTCCTCTCCATACTCTTCTGATTGGGTGAATGAGACTGAGTGAGAGGAATCAGGCCCGTGGGCTTTGGTTGAGGTCACAGTGGGGAAGTCTGCCCATGAAACAGTAAGAGAGGCGGGGAGAGCTGAGGCACCTGTCAGCAGTTATGGTTCAGAAAGCAGAGAGCAGGAAACTGGGATGAGAGAAACATGAAAGGTGAAAGGCAGAAGTGGGTCAAAACATGTGGTCACGCAGTCACCCAAATGAGTTACACAGCCTGGTGGCCAATATACACACGAGAGTGTTCCAGTTTTCAGACTTTTACTCATTTATAAATGGAAAACAAACACATTTTCAATTCAAAATGAGAAGTATATCTTCACAACCTTGGATTCAGCAATGGTTTCTTAGATATGACATCAAAAACAAAAGAAATGAAAGAAAAAATGGGCTTCATCAAAAATAAACATTTTGTCCTTCAAAGGATGCCCTCAGGCAAGTAAAGACAGCCCCCAAAATGGGTAAATATATTTGCAAACTATGTATCTGTTAAGGGACTTGTATTCAAACTGTATAGATAACTTATACAATTCAACAGAAGCCCAATTCAATATGAGAAAAAGATTTGCATTGACATTTTTCAAAAGAAAGTGTACAAATGGAAACAAGCACACAAAAATGTGCTCAACATCATGAATCCTTAAGGAAGTTTGAATCAAAACTACAATGGATACCATTTCACACTTAGAGGTATGGCTATAACCAAAAAGATGAACAATAGCAAGTGTTGGAGAGAATGTATAGAAAATGGAGCCCTTGGCCGGGTGTGGTGGCGCACGTCTGTAATCCCAGTACTTTGGGAGGCCAAGGTGGGTGGAACACTGGAAGTCAGAGGTTCAAGACCAGCTTGGCCAACAAAGCAAAACTCCATCTCTACTAGAAATACAAAAATTAGTTGGGCATGCTGGTGCACGCCTGTAATCCCAGGTACTTAAGAGGACAAGGGACGAGAATCGCTTGAACCTGGGAGGTGGAGGTTGCAGTGAGCCGATTTTGTACCATTACACTCCAGCCTGGACGACAGAGTGAGACTCTGTCTCAAAAAGAAATTGGAGCTCTCATGCATAGCTGGTGGGAATGTAAAATGATAGAACTGCTTTGCAAAACAGTTTTCAGTACATCAAAAGTCTAAACATAGAGTTACCATATGATTTGGCAATTCTACACTAAGATGTATACTCAAAAAAAGAAAAAGAAAAGAAAACATATCCACATTAAACAATATAAATGAACGTAGCAGCATTATTCATGATCACCAAAAAGCAGAAACAACCCATATACCCATCAACAGATAAATAAGTAAACAAAATGTAATATATCCATAAAATGAAACATTTTTCAGTCATGAAAAGGAATGAAATACTGATACGTACTATAAGGGGACTGACTCTTGAAAATATTATGCTAGGTTAAAGAAGTCAGACACAAAATACCTCATATTATAAGATTCCATTACATGAAATGTTCCAAATAGGCAAATCAACACATATACAGAAAGTAAATTAGTGGTTGCCAGGAGCTGGGGGGAGTGACGAATGAGGAGTGACTGCCAGCAAGTATAGGATTTCTTTTCTGAGTGATAAAAATATTCCCGAATTCGATATTGGAGAAGGTTGCAAAATTTTGTGACCGTATTAAAAAACAACGAATTGCACACCTTAAAAGTGTGAGTGTTATGCTGTGTGAATTATATATCAATGAAATTGTTTTTCTAAAAGAACAAAAATATAGAAAAAAAGTAGTTTATATTTATACAAAGAAAGCTAAATGACCTTATGCTTATTACTTGAAGTAGACGACAAGTCATAGTAACAGATATAGAAGTCTACATAGAACCATTTCTCCAGTTAGTTAGATGGCTAGTTAGATGGTTTCTGGGCTTACTTTTGTTAATAATGCTGTGTGAACATTCCATACACGCATCTTCATACATTTCTGTAATAATTTTCTTAACGTCAGTTTTTACATTGGAATGCTTCAAAGACTGTTCATAGGATTTTTAGGCAATTGGGATGCACTGGTGGACCGTTCTTCATCCAGGCCATGACCTTTTTTATTGTCTCACCAGTGGAACATGGAATTAACTCCCACCCCTCTGATATGCATCTTGCTGGGTTGAACGGGTTCTTGCAAAGGCTAAGGGGCAGGACGTGGAGACTTCATTGGGAGTTGCAGTTCTCACTTCCTGTTGGCTTAGGCCTGATTTCAAGCATGAATCCCTCCCCATCATGTGGACTGTGGGGGTCTCAGCTAAAGAATGAGGAAGAACTTAAGTGAGGACTAATCGATGCCGAGCCTTCAAGGCATCTGGAGATGCTGGGGATGTCAGCCCTGAGCCATCGTGGGCTCTGAGTCAGGCAGATGACATGATCAAAATCACACTTAATCTCTCTGTAATTAATTGCAGATCTATAAAAATAGCATAATTGGCAAACTGTCCTACAATTAGCATATTAATACCATGACCCTTGCCAGGTGAGCAGCGTGGATTTCTATGTGGGTGTTATGCTGGGACCCAGGGCTGGAAGGCAGAGCTGGTGCAGGGGGATATCCGAGCTCCATTATCCCATGGACCGGCTGCTTTGTTCCAAGACAAGGATTAGCGCTAATAATTTCTCCCCAGGGAAGCGCTATCTAAATCCAGGTTTTCTGTGGAGTCTGTAAATATAGCCAGAGTCCTATTGGGGAGCAGAGGAGGAAAGGCACATGTAAGTAGGTCAATCCGAGTGCTTTTGTGTGCCAACAATGATGGAGAACATCAAAGTTTCCACGTCGCTTAGGCGATTGTTCTATTTGTATTGACCAAGTAAGCTAGAAATCCAGGAGGGAGGTGATTGACAGTGCGGGAAGCCAGCAAGGCTCCTGCAGCCAAGAAAACCCACACACACAAAAAAACAACCTAGAAACTCTGTTCACATGGAGTTGGACATTCCTGAGTGCCAGGAAGGGTCCTTCTGCACCTCTCTCAGCCTTGACTTGTTGTAACCAGATCTGAAGGCTCCCCGCCAAGCTTTGAGACAGCACGTTTGGTTACCACATACCTTGAGCATTGAATATTCACAAATGGCTGTGTTTTGAATGCATCTTACGATCCATTTTATTATAAGGACATGTTATTTCTGGAAGGGGTCCTAATCTGACTCGACTTAGGTGATATTCTTTTAGGTAGAAAAAAAAAAAAAATAAAAAGCATTGCAGGCTGTAGATCAGGGGGCCTGGGTTCTAGACTCACTCCAGCAACTTTCTGTGTAACTTGAGGCCAGGAAAGTCATCCCCTGTTACACATGTAAGTACATTTAAAATTAGGAACTGGGCTGGGGGTCTTCTGGGAACTCTTCTATATGAATGCCAATTACAGTAGTAATAATAATAAAACTATCTCTAAAGGCAACCCTGAAAAATTTAGAGAAGGGTGAAAAAAATCTACAAACATATTATATGGCAAAACAATTATTTATGAAAACGAATAAACATTTGTTTCATGCCTCCTCTGTGCCAGTCTGTCTTCCATGAAATCCTGCAAACCTCCCACTGAGGTGACATCACCTCCATTTTTGCAAGTGAGTTAGTTGGGGCTTAAAGAGCCGGCACATTTTTCAAGTTTGTGCAGCTAGCAAGTAGCAAACCTAGGTCCTTATTCCAAAAAGTTAGCAATAATCTCAAACACACGCCAAACACTTTTATAAGTGCATTTTAGAGTATCATTATTAATTCATCTAATCTTCCCAGCAATGCTGTGAGGAAGGAAGTTTGATGATTTTACAGATAATAAAAGTGAGGCACAGGGTGGGTAAATGGCTCTTTTAAGGTCAACGGGTTAATGAAAATCTGTGAAGAAAAATTGCTTTCTGAATGCGTGGATGAGTCGATGCATGTCCTATTCATTAGACTATGAACGACAGAATTCATTGAACAACCATGTCCCTGACAAGGCTTGGGTAGATAAACTCCCAGCTATCCATGCTGGCCAAGAACCACTAAGGTGTGATCTGGTGATGTTCTGCTTCTTTTTGAACATTTTTAATGATTCCACATTGTTTAATAATATATTTTTTTAAAAAATTCCTCCAAATAGTATATAATAATAACAGTACCATTTATCATTCCTATACTACATGTTGCAACAAATAAAGTGTGTCCCACATAAGTTATCTTATTTAATCCACACTGAAGAGTATCACTATTATTTTGCTAATTTCACAGATGAGGAAACTGAAGGTCCTAGAAAGTAAGTAACTTAAACACACACCTAAGAATCGAAGACCACATAATTTATTATCCTACCCAGGAGGTTTTTCTTTTTTTTTTCTTTATTTCTTTTCTTTTTTTCCTGAGACAGAGTCTCTCTCTGTCACCAGGCTGGTATACAGTGGTGCGATCTTGGCTCACTGCAACCTCCACCTCCTGAGTTCAAACGATTCTCCTGCCTCAGCCTCCGGAGTACCTGGGACTACAAGTGCAGCACATGCCAGCACACCCAGCTAATTTTTGTATTTTTAGTAGAAACGGGGTTTCACCATGTTGGTCAGGGTGGTATCGATCTCTTGACCTCGTGATCCACTCACCTCAGCCTCCCAAAGTGCTGGGATTACAGGCGTGTGCCACCGCGCCCGGTCCCACCGTGGAAGTTTTGATAGTGAAAGCAGGGTGTTTTGATAAATTTGTTGGGACTGTAGGCATAAGTCAGGACTTTTTGGGAAGTACTGTCATTGTAACTTAGAAGCAGAATGCCTGAGATGTAGGTTCAGGGCTTTCTCATTCAGAACCCATGCTGCTCACCTCTCCCCTCCCCAGCTCTGTGGAAGCCCTCCTTCTGCCAAATGGTCCAGCCTCAGGCGCTCTCACCAGTTCCTACATCGCTGTTTCCATGGATGCCATGTTTGGGTTGGGCCCTTGCATTTCTTCTGACTTGAATTGCTAGTGAGATTCTCTTCTTTTGCACATTCTTCTGCCTACACCTCCCCCCCCACCCCTTCTTTCCCAAACTCCCTTTCAAACTTTTCAATTTTCAAAACTCCATTTTGTCCACACCTCCCCGGGAAGCCTTTCTTAATATTTCTGTTTCTTCCTCAAGGTCTTACTATCTTTTTGTCGTAGTTTGTTATCATTTCATTTTTCTTTTTCACTCAATGATGAGGTCTCAGACAGGCGCTCATTGCTGCAACCCCAGAGCCTGTAACAAATCTTGTTACTGAACAGCATTCAATAATATTTAAGAAAGGAAGACAAATCATAGAAAATGAGGAAATATGGATATGAATGGCTGTGATGAAAATTAAAGATGATCCATTCATTCATTCATTCATTCATTCATTCATTCATTCATTCGATTATTCAACAAGTATTTTTGAGCCCTGCCCACGTGCTAGGTGCTGCAACTACACTGGGAAATGAAACAGATGGTTCGTTGCTCTCAAGGTACTTGTTTTCTCAAAGGGAACAGATAGTACATAAATAACCAAATATCAATCACAAAGTTTATGTACTATGAAGATGAGGCTAAGTATCCTGCGAAAATGGAAATAATGAGGAGAATGAGCTAGAGATGTAAAAAGCATGCTCCGTTTTCTGCCAGACTGTATTTTATAGCCAAGCTCAAGTGTGTTGTGTCCTCAAGGAAAACCTCCAAGATGATCTCAGTCCTCCTTTCCTAAGATCATTTTGAGGGAGACAGGGCAGGAATTGTTGTATCCAATTTACAGTTTCAAAGAGGGAAAATCAGAGCAGAAAAGTACCACGTCCTGGGTGGTAGAGTTTGTATGAAGAAAAGTGAGATGTGAACCCAGATCTATTGATATGACTTTCCTACAAAGTCTAATTAATTGGATCTTGGAAAGGATCATTAAAACTATAATTTTAAACATGACACTAATAATGTTAAATTATGATGTATGCAAATGTATTAGTTTCCTGTGGCGCCTGTAAGAAATTACCACCAAGTTTACCCTTTCACAGTTCTGGGGGCCAGAGATCTGAAATCAAGATCACTGGATGGAAATCAAGGTGTTGGCAGGACCGTGCTCCCTCTAGAGGTTCTAGGGGAGGATCTGCTCCTTGACTCTGCCAGTTTCTGGTGACTGATGGCATTCCTTAGCTTGTGCCACACCACTCCAATCTTCAGGGTCAGTGTCTTCAAATTTCTCTCTGCTCCGTCTTCACATCATCCTCACCTCTATCCATGTGTAGACAAATCTTCTGCCTCCCTCTAATAAGAACACTTGTGTGTGTATTTAGAGCCCACCCAAATAACCAGAATAATCTCTCCATCTCAAGATTCCTAACTGTATCACATCTGCACATTGGCAAAAACATTTTTTTTTTTTGCCATATATTGTACCATATTCATTAGCTCTAAGGATTAGGTTGTAGATATATTTGGGACACCATCTTTGAGCCTATAGAATGTTAACCTATATTTTCTCAAACGTGGACCCTGCCTGTGAGACGCCACCAACAGATGGCTACAGACTCAGAGATGGAAAGGAGAAGTTTGAAATCTAAACTTCCTAAGCTCTGATCACAGGCTCCTCTCACTGCTTTCCATTGGAGCTGTCTTAATTACAAAAGTAGTCTTTTGTTTTTTTTTCTGGAGTAAAGTCTCCCTGTGGGTGAAGCATTCCAGTTTGCAAAATAAGAAATGTTCCCTCTGTAATGAGAGCTGTTGTGTGTGTGTGTGTGTGTGTGTGTGTGTGTGTGTGTGTGTGTCTGTGTTTCCCATTTTGCCCAAGTTTGGGTTTTTTAATAGCCAACACTGTGTTCTGTTGGTGCAAATTATCCTTGCTGACAAGGATCGGTAAACACTTTTATTCCAAGACAGTTAATAGATCCCAGGGAATCTGTCATCTCTTTGCCACTTTCCCTAGAAGTAATAAGACTGTTTTTATGAGTTCAACCAAGTTATTCCACAGGAGAGGGCTGCCCCAGATTCACTCACCTGGAATTTTCTGGGTCCTGGAGTCTATCTATGTCTAGTTCTCAGCCGACTGGCCTAAGACTCAGTTAAAGGGGTGCTGGGAACCAAATCTCTGGGTTCCAGTGGGTGATTCCAACCTGCCTCAGGCTAATTGAAATGCCATCTTCATACCAATCAATATGTTTTCTCAAAAATGAGGTCAAAGTTGGGTTGTCCTGTTCTGTGAATAATGAATGCTAAATAATATTAATAGTTAAAGGATGCTAATGTGCCCGAAAACATGTCAGGTTTCTTTCTCTTCTTGCTGTCATACTCATCTTACTGATAATGTGTGAAAGACAAAGTCTTTTTCCCTCCCCAGCTCAAACTGAATACAGTGCAGGCAAGTTATTTGTTCCAGCTCCTCAGAGACATCTGCAATTGATTTTAGAGGCTGAACACTCAAATTAGGCATTTAAAGCAACGAAGATAAATTTGAAGATGAATTTACCCTGTGGAGGCTCAGAGGACAACTGATGAAACTTTTTATTTTATTCTTAACCCTGAAAGTGATCCTTATCCAGCTTGTCATTTTCTGAAATCTTGATATTCAAATCAAAGAAATGTAGAATTGAATGCCTACCTGTAAGGGTTGTGTATACTCAAATCCACGTATCTATCTAGGTGTGCCTCCAAACTAAAAAATGGATTTGGTGAGTTGAGCTTAAATCTTTGAGGCCTGGTGGATTCATGTTGCTTCTAGAATTCCAGCATCACCCAATTTGGACTCAATTCAATTTCACACTAGTCGTTCTATTTTATTTGCTTATGAAAGTCATGAACAATTAATTTTGTGCAAGCTTGGGAAATTCTTTAGTGTATAACACAGAAAGATGTCCTCTTTTAAACTTATATTTTTTAAAATAAAGAAAGCATTCACAGATTTGTTCACTATCAAAAAATTTCTAAAAAGTTTTCACAGGCATATATTATGGCCCAAAGTCAGGGTCTGCATATAAAATATAATATAAGCAAGGAAAACAAAAGGTTGAGTGTCTTCAAGTTTTTCCATCATTTCCTTTGACTTATTTTATTTTTTTGTGCAGCATACACTAATCATGTGCATGGCCATAGTTTCTTTCTGGAGTCCTTGATCGTCCTAGATATTTCACTCTTTGGATATGAAAATAATTTGCAAATTGCAACATTGGTCTAAGAGGGTGGAAAGAAATGGCTTAGTTTTCCAGTGGAAGGCGGCAGTCCTTAAAGCTACAGCACCAACTTTCTGATGAGAGAAAAACCTTCAAAAAAACCTTCATTTTTCAAGGCAGAGATGTGGTACTATAGGCGAGTGAGGAGGATTAGAATTTCACCTTTACCTATCTACTTCTGAATGGGATCTTAGTGGACTTAGTTTAATCTTCTGAGATGTATGGCCTGTTTACCAATTCTGAAAAGCTGCTGGAAAGCTTAAATATTCCGATTAAGTATGGAGAAATTTGAAGGTGTAGGTGGGTAATAGGAATATGAGTCTACATCGGATCAGACTTAGGTCAACTCTATCATGAATGTCTACTAGAGGAAATAGATATGGAATCACTTTGTAAATCATGCCACACAAAACTTAATCTTGCCATTTTCAGAGTGAGGTGGGAGAAGATTTTGGAGGCACAGCCATGGTTTGAATCTAAGCTCTTCTACATCTTAATTAGGTGGTTTTAGGCAAAATCAATTCATGTCTATGTATTAATAAAGGTAAGCTAGACTGTGCTTCCGTAACAAATAAGTCCAAAATCCCAGGGCTTAACACAAGGCAGGTTTATTTATTGTCATATTACATGGCTGTCTGGGAGATACACCATATCATCACCCTGGAAAGTGGCCTCACAGAGGCTCCAGCATCTTATAGCTGCACCAGTCAGAGGCACAGCTTCCCTGGCTGTTGCCCTAAAAAAAGGAATACATGAGGAACTGTGTGCTGCTTATTTGCTGCTTGGACCTGGATGTGACACAAGTCATTCTTGCCTGTATTCCATTGTCCCTGACCACAAAGGGGCTGGTAGACATGGCAGAATTGATGGAATTTTAGGTACATGTCATGGTCTCTATGACTTGGTTCCCAATTCTTTAAAATGAGGATAACAATCTCTACCACAAAAAGTCACTATGGAAATTAATCATAAAGTCTTGAAGGCATCTGTTCGTTGCTGAGTAAAATCAAGGCATTAATGTTGCAACAATAAGACTGCCCTAGTGTGGTTCAACTTGTAGAAGTAGATCAATGAATTTGGGCTCTTACAGAAACATTAGATGATAATGACAATCCTGATTTCATGAAACTGAGTAAAAGTTATTATGCAATATTATTTTTAACATTCAAAGAATATTTTTTCATAATTAAAGAATTAAATTAAATAATAAATTAAATTAAATTAATGATTAAAAATACTAACTAATTAACTTATTAATTTATTTATTGAACAAGGTCTCATTCTGTCTCCCAGGCTGGGGTGCAGTGTCATGATCTTGGCTTATTGCAACCACTGCCTTCCGGGCTCATATGATCCTCCTGCCTCAGACTCCTGAGTAGCTGGGACTACAGGTGTATACCACCAGGCCCCACTATTTTATTTTTAAAATTTTTTTAGAGATGAAGTCTCACTATATTGCCCAGCCAGGTTTCAAACTCCTGGGCTCAAGTGACCCACCCACCTTGACATCCCAAAGTGCTGGGAATACGAGGATGAGACACTGTACCCAGCCTCAGATGATAATGTAAATAATAACAGGCATTGTACGCAGTTCTGCAGACAATATGAAGGGAATTAAAATTCAGCTGCAAGCAACAGGTGCTAGTTTTAGCTGAGGAAGTGAAGAAAAAGTCAAATTCTCAAGTATCTACACTATGAAAACCACTAGGGCAGATAGATGTGCAACATCATTAGCCATTAGGGAAACAAATAAAAATCATGGTAAGAGAGCACTTCAAACCCACCAGGATGGCTACAATAATAATACTAATTTGATAGATTGATATAGATGGATAGATAAATATATATATGAAATAACATTTTGATGAAGATTTGGATAAAATTAACACCTTGCCTATTATTAGCGGGGACATAAAATGGCGTGACTACTTTGGAAAATATTTTGGCGGTTCCTCAGAAAGTTTAACAGAAAGTTATCATATGACCCAATAATTTTATTCCTAAGTGTATGCTCAAGAGAATTAAAGATGTATGTCCACACAATAACTTATTCATGAATAATTATAATAGCATTATTTGTAACAGCTACTAAAGTGGAAATAATCCAAATGTCCATCAACTGATGACTGGATAAACACAATGTAGTCTTTCCACATAATGGAATGATATTTGGCCAAAAACGATATAAAGTTCTGATCCATGTTGCAAGAGAAATCATGAAAATATTACACTAAGTGAATAAACCCAGGCAGAAAAGGACACATATTGTATGATTCCATTATATTAATATGAAAGTCCAGAGCAAGTCAAGTTCATAGAGAATGAAAGAGATTTGTGGTTGCCAGGGGCCCTGGGCATAGGAGTGACTATCCATGGGTAGGGTTCCTTTTATGGGTAATGAAAATATTCTGGCATTAGATAGTGGTGGTGGCTGTACAACACTGAAAATATACTAAAGCCACTTAAATGCATATTTTTTTTTTCTTTTTTGAGACGGAGTCTCGCTGTATCGCCCAGGCTGGAGTCCAGTGGCGTGATCTTAGCTCACTGCAATCTCTGCCTCCCGGGTTCAAACGATTCTCCTCCCTCAGCCTCCTGAGGAGCTGGGACTACAGGAGTGTGCCACCACGCCCAGCTAAGTTTTTGTATTTTTAGTAGAGATGGGGTTTCACTGTGTTAGCCAGGATGGTCTGGATATCAATCTCCTGACCTCGTGATCTGCCTGGCTTGGCCTCCCAAAGTGCTGGGATTACAGGGGTGAGTCACCATGCCCGGACTTAACTGCATGTTTTTAAAAGGTAAATTTTATTGTATGTGAATTATCTCTCAATAAAAGTATGAGAAAGAATGATAATTTACAAGAGAGAGATGATCTTTTTTGGAGAACCTGTAAAGTCTTCATTTGAGGTTAGGCTTAAAGAATAGAAATGGTTTTTCCAGACAACAAGAACAACATGCAGGCAGGAGGTAAAATATGTGAACATAGTCTGAGAAAACAAATTTTGAGGGTTGTTTGCCCATTTGATCTTTTCTCTGATCAGCTATAGAAGTGCAGGGCAGGATTTCAGAAGCCAGGTTTGAGTTTCATGATTTTCATTCATTGTTCTAGTTGATTAGATCAAAGTAGTTAATTCGATCAAGGTAGTTTATTGGACAAAGCTTGATCAGTTGGACTCTCTCTCAAGTTTCTATGACATGACCTGGGATCTCTAGACACTTGGAGGTAGATTATGAGTCCTAGCAATAGCAGAGTCAGATGAAAGGTGGTCTCCAAATCTGCACTGAGATTGATTGCCTGATTCTTCCTCCTTTGGTTTCTGGATGCTTAGGTCTTCCATAGATCACATGACACTTTCTCCGTGAATCCCCCTTATTTTGCTGAGACAGGTATAATCTTGTCTCTCTTCCTTGCAACCTGAAGAACCAAAACAGTGTGTTCAACATACCCGCAGAAACCAGAGTGTCCACAGCATACAGAGGGATGAATGTGGAAAAGTGTGATGGATTTTCTTCTGCAGGCCCTTGGAAACCAGGCTGGGGAGTAGATATTTAACCAGGGAAGCCAATGAAGACTTTATGCCAAGGAAATGTCTAAAACCCCCTGTTAGGGAGAATGATCAGGCAGCAATGAGTTAGAACATGGGTTCTCATTGGTATTGGTTCCCCCTTTGATGGCAATTTATAGACAGAAGCAGTTCTGTCTATAGTTGTCAAATTATCTATCAAAAAACACTTTTGATATCCATATTAGAATATTTCTGATGTAATTCATCATGAAAATTTAAGTCCCAACTTCATCAGTATGCATTCCTGGCTATGTTCAAAGCACAGTGCTAAAATACAAATATTATGGTGATTTGGTCTATGCCTCGAGAAAGTTTTCAAATGAGAGTTTGCACACATCCTAGCTCACCACTAATATTAGGGAACATTCACTTTGAGTATGTCTGCATGGAAGAAAACATAGGATTGGACAGGGTGTCCAGGAAAAGGTCCCTGAGCTCACCACATGCTTATCCTTAAACGGGGTGATTATCTTGTAGGAAGAGGAGGGAACTCTCATGAGAAGGCTCAGCTTCCTGAAGCACCCTCAATTCTTACTGAAGACATGAAGTCTGATAATAAGATGATTTGATATTCTTATGAAAATTAAATCAGGAACTAAATTTGTTAAACAGCTTAGTTATAGGAAGAAATGTAATATGTAGTTTAAGTATTCATTCAAAGTCAATATTTGCAGCCCCTGTGATTTAAATTCACCTTTCTCTTACTTCCTTCCATCCTCTTTTCTTCTACCTACCTAAATACAGTTAAGACCATTTAATTTGTATGAAAGTGAATCCAGTTGAGACACTTTAGCCTGTAGGTCCGAGCACACCCCTTTTATCAGAAATAGCTCTTTCTAAGTTATTTTTTCCCTCTGTATGAGTAAATTCAAAATAAAAAGCTATATTAATACAATGAATTCTGTCTGTGTGCTTTAGGAAATGTAAGACCCCACCCCAAATCTGTTTGCTTTTACTCATTGAGAAAGTTTCCAGATAAATTCTTGGGAGATTCTCACGTGCTATGGCTCGGAAGTCACACAATGTAGGCGAAGCACAGTGTGAGGGGCTCCCAGGTGCTCCAGTGGCAACCACCCTTCTTTGGGCTTCGAGCCTGCGCCAGGATGTGCACTCAGTTGAGGTGGGTTAGCTGTCAAAGTTTGGTTCCTGGCAAAGCAGACTTTGAGGCATGGATTTGGTAAACGTATTTATTTAGGATGAGACCCAGGAAACAATGTGTGGGTGTGGGGACATGAGCCAAGGGAGGGAAAAGCGCCAGAAAAGAGCATGTTAATGAGGGAATTATCACTGTGGGCAACAAAAGCTCAAATCTTCCTACTGATGAGGCTCTGAGAAACCTGGGTCGATCTGTCTTACTGAGGACAGAGGAAGCTGGGGTATTTACCTCAACCCTGGGACTTGTGGTTGAGGGTAATCTGGGTGCGCTAACCTTTGAGTGCATTAGAAAGGCCAAGAGGAGATGCTCAAACAGAGGCCAGATAGTCCCCTTGCACAGGATCAGGAAGTCCATAGAGTCACAAAGGCCTCCACATTAGGCCTGTTCAATGATTGGCATTAGTATATTTCCCACCTTAAAGAACATATTGACGCTGAGAGATGAAGCATCTTGATCTGAACCACACAAAAGTTAATCTACAGAATCAAGCATTTCATTCCAGAGAATGAAATTCATTCCAGAGACCACAGTCCACTGGTTTCCCTGAGCTTGGGTCTTTTTGTTTTCACCAAATTCTAGACTTGGTATTGATTTTTGAAGCAAATATCTGTAATAAGGAATTCATAAACATGTAAACATAGATTTAATTCATTTACTAAATATTTATGCAGTTCAATTAATAATTTTCTTATTGATATGGTTTGGCTCTGTGTCCTCACGCAAATGGGATCTGGTGGAGGTGACTGGATCATGGAGATGGTTTCTCCCATGCTATTCTTATGATAGTGAATGAGTTCTCATGAGATCTGATGGTTTGAAAGTGTTTGACAGTTCCTCCCTCACGTTCTCTCCCTCCTGCTGTCTTGTGAAGAAGGTACTTGCTTCTCCTTCACCTTCTGCCATGATTGTAAGTTTCCTGAGGCCTCCCCAGTCATGCAGAACTGTGTCAATTAAACCTTTCTCCTTTATAAATTGCTCAGTCTCAGTCAGTTCTTTATAGCAGTGTGAAAATGAACTAATATAGGAAATTGGTACTGGGAGTGGGACACTGCTATAAAAATAACCTGAAAATGTGGAAGCAACTTTGGAACTGGATAACAGGCAGAGGTCGGAACAGTTCAGATGGCTCAGAAGAAGACAGGAAGATGTGAGAAAGTTTAGAACTTCCTAGAGACTTGAATAGTTTTGACCAAAATACTGATAATGAGATGAACAATGAAATCCAGGCTGAGGTGGAATCAGATGGAGATGAGAGACTTATTGGGAATTGGAGGAAAGATCATTCTTACTATGCTTTAGCAAAGAAACTGGTGGCATTTTGTCCCTGCCCTAGAGATCTGTGAAACTTTGAATTTGAGAGAGATGAGTTATGGTATCTGGAAAGAAATTTCTAAGTGGCAAAGCATTCAAGAGGTGACCTGGTTTGTTCTGAAAGCATACAGTCATATGCATTCACAAAGAGATGGTTTGAAATTGGAATTTATGTTTAAAAGTTTAACACAGTGAAAAAGCTTGGAAAATTTGCAGCCTGACCATGTGGTGGAAAAGAAAAAGCCATTTTCTGTGGGAGAAATTCAAGCCAGCTGAAGAAATGTGCATAAGTAATGAGGATTCCAACATTAATAGCCAAGACAATGGGGCAAACGTCTCCAGGGAATTTCAGAGATCTTCATGGCAGCCACTCCCATCACAGCCTCCCAGAGGCCTAAGAGGGAAAAATGGTTTCATGGGCCAGGCCCAGGGCCCCGCTGCTCTCTACAGCCTCAGGACATAGCACCATGTGTCTCAGCTGCTCCAGCTCCAGCGGTAGCTAAAAGAGGCCAAGATACAGCTCAGGTCATTGCTTCAGAGGGTGCATATCCCAAGCCTTGACAACTTCCACACAGTGTTCAACCTGCAGATAAACAGAAGACATGAGTTAAGCTATGGAAGCCTCCACCTAGATTTCAGAAGATATATAGAAATGCCTGGATGTCCAGGCAGAAGTTTGCTGCAGGGGCAGAGCCTTCACAGAATACCTCTACTAGGGCAATACAAAGAGGAAATGTGGGGTTGGAGCCCCCATGTAGAGTCCCCACTGGGTCACTGCCTAGTGGAGCTGTGACCAAACAGCCACTGTCCTCCAGACTTCAGAATTGTAGATCCACCAACAGCTAGCACTGTGCATCAGGAGAAGTGCAGGTGCTCAGTGTCAGCCCATGAAAGCAGCTGCAGGGGCTGTATCCTGCAGAGCCACAGGAGCAGAGCTGCCCAAGGCCTTAGGAGCCCATCCCTTGCATCAGCATACCCTAGATTTGAGACATGGAGTTGAATGAGATTGTTTTGGAGCTTTAAGGTTTAATGAGTTCCCTGATGAGCTTTGTACTTCCATGGGGTCTATGGCCCCTTTGTTTTGGCCAATTTTGGAGCATTTACCCAAGGCCTGCACCCACATTTTATGTTGGAAGTGATCAGCTTGCTTTTTATTTTACAGGCTCATAGGAGGAAAAGACATGCTTTGCCTCAGACAAAACTTTGGGCTTGGACTTTTGAGTTAATGCTGGAATGAGTTAAGGCTTTGGAAGACTGTTGGGAAGGCATAATTGGTTTTGAAATGGGAAAAGGACATGAGAATTAAGAGAGGCAAGTGGTGGAATAATATGGTTTGGCTCTGTGTCCCCATCCAAATCCCTCCCCACATGTCAAAGGAGGGACCTGGTGGGAGGTAATTGGATCATGAGGATGATTCCCCCATGCTGTTCTGGTGATAGTGAGTGAGTTCTCATGAGATAGGATGGTTCAAAAGTGTATGCCTGCTTCCCCCTGCAATCTCTCCCTCTCCTGTCACCTTGTGAAGAAGGTACTTACTTCTCCTTTACCTTACGCCATGATTGTAAGTTTCCTGAGGCCTCCCTAGCCATGCAGAACTGCGAGTCAATTAAACATCTTCCTTTATAAATTATCCAATCTCAGGTAGTGTGAAACCAGATAAATACACTTACTTTATTGTGAAAATATTTTCTAAACAAAACAACTTAATTTTATCTATCAAAGACAATGATTTAAGTGTGTAATGGACATGGATCTTAGAACATTCTACATGGTTATCTGTCTATGTACTCCTTTTAAGTTTTATTTCAAGAATTACACTTGTATTATTCATATTGCTGTTCCCAGTGATTGGCACACTGTATATGCTTAAAAATGTTTTCTGAATATTATATGGAATGTTCTGAGCAAATTTGATATGAAAAATGACAGAAAATCAAGTATATCTGGTAGTATAAAAAGAAACAACACCAAGTGCTTTTTAGATTTGGTCAACAGCTTCTACTTCTTGAGTAAGTTACTGACTATTGTGGTTCTCAACAGTAAATCATTTTTCAAAGGTTATACAAAGGAACAACATATTCCAGGATAGCTGCATCCAAGATATTTGGAATAAACCATTAAATCCCTTAAATGAAATATTCACAGAAAATATCAGAGAAAAGCTCATAGGAGCACATTTCACCCTAAGCAAGTGGAATAGCTAATGTAAGCATTCATAGCTTCATTGTTGCTTCTTTCCATTACTACTCTGGAGAGTAATCTTTTCCAAACACCTGTCTGATCTTGCTTTACACTCTTCAGCAGGTCCACACCACCCATGAGAAGGAACTCAGACACCTTGCCCAAGGCTCTAGCACTCAGGCTCCAGCTCATGTTTCTGGTTTCACCTCCACTCCCTTCTACACTCCCGCATATCCACCCACACTACTCCTAATTACTGAAGCACAGCTTGGTGTTTCAGCCTACATTCACACTTGCTGTTCCCTCTCTCAGAAACATCTTTTCCACTTACTAGCAGAATTTGTCACTTCTTCATGCTTATTCTCACTATATAATCTTTTCACACTTCTGCTACATTATCACCTCAAATTGCAAAATCTTGTTTATGTAGATAGCTACACCTACTAGATTGTAGAGACTATGTCATACCCATCCTTGTCCTTGGAGCCTAGCATAGTGTCTATTATAAAGCTTCTAGTAAAGAGATGCTTGGTGATCCTCGACAGGAAGGAAAAAATGAATGGATGGATGAGTAGATGGATTGAAAGGTTGGTGGATGAATAGACAATTGAAGGTAAGAAAGAAAGAAAACATTATCCCTCAGAAGGTAAGAAAGAAAATGTTATTCCACATGCAAAAGTGCATGAACGAATTAAACATTCTTAATGAGTGTCTTTGTGGCTTCCCATTCAGGGAATTTTGTTGTATTTAGTCCCTAAAGCCCAGGAGGAAGACATTTTACTCTCCTAGTTGCCCCACCTGAAGAGTCTAAACTATGTGCATCTCCAGTTATCCTTTCTAGAATCTTCTAAACTTATGCTCATCAATACGGCAACTACCATCCTCATGTGAATATTGAGAACTTGAAATACAGCTACTGGGACTAAGGAAATAAACTTTTAATTTCATTTGATTGTCATTAATTTTAATTTAAAAAACTCATACTTGATTTGGTAAATGGAAAACTTTAATTACGTTTGAAATAACTTATATAAATAAATCAACTTTTTAAACTGTAAGTTTCATGTACTCTATATACAGATCAGATATTTCTAACAAAAAATTAGCACCTGAATTTCTGTGTGCTGAAAGTTTAAAATAGGCACTGGATTTTGAAAAGTTAGTACTAAATTTAAAAAACAATAAGATATCTTATTAATATTTTTATGATAATTACATGTTGAAGGGCTCATCTTTGGATAGATTAAGGATATATGTTATTAAAATGAATTTTACACGTTTTATTTTACTCATTGTGGCTACTAGGAAATTTTTAATTGCATATGTGCTTGCATTATATTTCTACTAGATCAGAACATGACAAGTACAGGATCTTGTCTGCTCCTCAGATAGAAAGTAGTGATCAGGTTCAGTTTTAAGTCCTTCCATGGAAATTCTGTTGTATGGACATCAAAGTACAGTTGATTCTTGAACAATGTGGGGATTTTGGGGGATGACTTCCTACTCAGCTGAAAATACAGGTATAACAATTGACTCCCCCAAAACCTATCAATAAATAGCCTACTATTGATTGTAAGCCTTACTGATAACATAGCCAATTAACATTTATGATGTATATTATGTATATTACACATTATACTCTTACAATAAAGTAAGCTAGATAAAAAGAAAATGTTATTAACAACATCATAAAGAGGAGAAAATATCTTTACTATTCATTAAGTGGAAGTGAGTCGTGTTAAAGTTCTTCATTCCTATCTTTACATTGAATTAGTTGAGGAGGAGAAAGAAAAAGTGGAGTTGGTCTTGCTGTCTCCGGAATGGTAGAGGTGGAAGCAGTGCAGGAGGTAGAAGGGGAGGCAGGAGAGGCAGGCACACTTGGTGTAACTTTTATTGAAAAACATCCACTCATAAGTGCACTCATGCAGTTTAAACCCATGTTGTTCAAGCATCAACTTTAAAGGGAAAAGAGCACTCCAGTTAGGTATCAATAACTAATTTTGACATCTATTTTGTTGGTTAAATATTTATTAATTTTCAGCTCAAAAACACCTACCGTAATCTGCTCTGTGATTCAAGAACTGAAACTTTACAAATTTCCCAAGTCTCATTTGACTTCCTGTAAGTTTTGGCCAATAGGAGGCACTCTATGGGACCTGGAGGTAGGACTTCCTGTCTGTCTTCCTGTTCCTGTCAAGCTCACCCTGAAAGCGGCAGCACTTTTAGCTCCAGATTTTTTGAGCACTCCCAGAACCACTCCTCAGTGCCTGCTCCAGTACCAGCATGAGCAGGGTAGCAGCCCCTCCACAGAAATCTTACCACCAGCTTTTTCCTTTCATTCACTCCCAGTCCTGGGACTGTCAGTGTGTTAGTCCATTTTCATGCTGCTGATAAAGACATCCCCAAGGCAGGACAATTTACAAAAGAAAGAGGTTTACTGGACTTACAGTTCCACATGCCTGGGGAGGCCTCACAATCATGGTGGAAGGTGAAAGGCATGTCTCACATTTGCAGCCGACAAGAAAAGAGAGCTTGTGCAGGGAAACTCCCCTTTTAAAACCATCAGATTTCGTGAGACATTCACTATCAAGAGAACAACATGGAAAAGACCCATCCTCGTGAATCAATTACCTCCCACTGGGTGTCTCCTACACGTGAGAATTCAAAACGAGATTTGGGTGGGGACACAACCAAACCATATTAGGCAGCTACTCCTAAAGTTACTATTTCAGTGTTATAGTAGTGTTTGCTTTTTGCACTTTAAGTTTCCAATACCTTTGTAATCGATTACTCATGTTAAATTCCCTTTGCAAATATATAATGTGGTTCTGTTCTCCTGATGAAAACATGAGTAGTACATGTACATTTGTAAATGTAAAGCACCCCTAAACATAACTTAAACGTAAAAGGATAAATCACAATAAAAGCTTGAAAATAACTAGAAAGGAATTACAATGAATATATTATAATCAAAAGCATGAGATGCAGTTAAAGCAAGTTTTAAGGAGAAATTTATTGTCCTAATTGCTCTTATTAAAAAAGAAAAAAATCAATGACCTAATGATACAAATAAAGATTTTTTTTTTACTAAGAATATGAGTAAACCCTAAAATGAAGACAGATAGACACAGTAATAGTAGAAGTAGAGATAACATAATAAACTTAACAGAAAAAATGAACAAAATCAAAACCTAACTCTTTGCAAAAAATAATAGAGTCATATCTGGTGATATAGCTCAAGGGTAAAGAAAGAAACTAAAAATTAAAAAAAAATGCGGGAGTTAGTAATATGAAAGATCCGCAGATGGAGAAAGAATTAGTAAAAAATAGAAATTAATAATATGAAATAATCATAGATAGAGGAGACTGAAAATATAAGAGGAAACTATGAACAACTTTTTGCTGTATATTTAAAATCATATAAATGGAAAAATAATCCTGGAAATATTGAATTAACAAAACACTTTTCATGAACAGTTGGACAAGCCAAGCAGAACTAAATACATTGAATCACTATTTAGTCATTATTGTTTAAAAAAGAAAAAACAGTTTTTAAAACCTGAATAGATTTTACCTGCAAGTTCAAACAAATAGGAAAGATTTCATATCTGCTTTCTTCCAGCTGATGAACAGAAGAGAAAATGTGAGAGAGTATTTCACACTTCATTTTATGAGTCTGGAATAATTTTGATGCCAAAACTAGAAAAGAAACTATGAAAAAAGAAAATTACAGGCAATTTCATTTATAAATATAAATGAATATCAACTAAATAATCTGAAATAAAATACCACAAACCGAATTAAACAGTATGTAAAATGATTAATTTGGGATTAATTTAGAAATGTAAGGGTCATTTTCATTGGAAGATATATTAATACTTTTCACCATATTAGCAGAATAAAGAAATAAAGCTATCTAATCAATTAATATAGGTCACTTGATGAAATCCAAAACCTATTTATAATAAAAAAAAAAAAACTAGCAAACTGGAAACAGAAAATAACTCTGTTAATTTTCAAAAACTAACAGCTTACTCACTAATGAAACATTTATATTCCAATAATAGTTCAATAAAAGCCATGTGACTCCCATGTCACTGCTTAGTCCAGCACTGAGTTGGATTAGCTAGAACAGGAAACACAATAAATAAAAGCATGAGGATGGTAAAAGAAGAGATCAAACTATCGTCATTAACAAAATGCATAACAGGATTTCAGCAAGGTTGTTAGATACATGTTCATTTTATTCAGTCAATCACATTCCTATAAAGAGCCATGATTAGAAAATGTTTCTTTAAAAATATACCATTTACTATAATCCTAGCATATTGGGAGGCTGAGGTAGAAGGATCACTTGAGCCTAGGAATTTAAAACTAGCCTGGGCAACATAGTGAGACTCCATCTCTATAAAAAACAATAATAATATATACCATTTACAATGGCAACAAAAATAGAAAACATCACCTAAGAAATCTTACTACAATTTTTCAAAAATTCTTCAGTTGAGCTTTTGACTCTACCTAATTTAGTTTATAAATTCAATGTTATTTCAATCAAAACCCCAATAGGAATTTTTTGGAGCATAACAACTCATTCCAAAATTTACATGCTAGAAAAAAAGCCAACACAATTTTAAAGATCAATATGGTGGGACTTAGACTTCCAGACATGAATATTTAATATAAAATTATATCAATAAGTGAGAGAGTGGTAATCAGTACAGGGAGACCAAAAAAACCAGAGTAGAAAATCCAGAATCTGACCTATGCATATCTGGAAATTTGTTTTATGACAAAGGTAGCAATAGGGATTAGCAAGTGTATTATTTTAGAAAATGCCAGCTGCTGTGCCAGATAAATACCACAATATTTTAGCATAATAGAAGTTCATTTCTGCCTCATAAGAATCCCTGATTGGCATGTACCTCTCCTAAAAACTATAATTCAAGAACCTAAGCTGTCTTAGTCTCTTTGGGTTGCTACAACAAAAATTATAAGTAGCAGAAATCAATTTCTCACACTTCTGGAGGCTGGAAAGTTCAAGATGGAGATGCCAGTAGATCTGGTGTCTGGTGAAGGCCTGCTCCTCATACATGGCACCCTCTTGCTGTGTCCTCACATGGTGGAAGGGGTGAGGCAGCTCTCTGGGGCCTCCTTTATAAAAGCTTTAATCTCATTCATGAGGGCTGCACCTCCATGAAGTAATCACCTCTCAAAGGCCCCACCTACTAACACTATCATCTTGGAGGTTAGAATTTAAACCTATGAATTTTAAGGGGACACAAAGATTCAGACCATAGCACATCCTTTCAACCTTGTGGTTCCCAGTGCCTGCAACATATGGTGTCTCTGTCCACCTTGACCAACCAACTCAAGCTAATGGAAGAAAAGCGTGAGGTTCCCCTTGCAGGAGCCACCTATTCGGCCAGCCTTGGAAGTGTGCATGACATGCCCTTCTTTTTCTACTGTCTAGAACTCAGTCATATGGCACCATCACACTCCAAGGGTGACTGGGGGAAGAAGTCCAGCTTGCTCCAGGAAGAAGAGACGTCAGTGTCTTGTTTTTCTAAGACCACCAGAGCGAGCACAAAAGAACCAGCAAGTAGGCAAAGGTCAGGCGCAAAACTGCTAGTTTATTTTAGTAACCTAAGGTGTGGAGAAGAAGTCTGTAGGCCTCTGGCAAAGAAGGCCGGCAGAGTTCCCCTCCCCCAAGCTTTCGGACGGAGTTCTGACATCCCGACAGGACTGGGAAGCTGGAAAGTCCGCCGGGCTGTGAGAAGGCCGCGTGGCTCAATGGCCAAGAGTGGCTTTTCTAGGAGTGGGAGGGCAATAGGCGGGGCACGGGCGTGTCGGGGGGCATTCCGCAGGTGCGACCAGGTAAATCTTGGTCTCTTCAGATTGACGTCACCTGGCGCATGCCCAGTTGGTCTGCACCCTCCCGGGCGCCGGCTGCCTTTTCGCACGCGCGGGAAGAGTTGGTGGTTAAGAAGAACCTGGAAGTGCACCATCTTGCCTCCGTTCGTCCAAACAGTCAGGTTTGATGAATAGTTTATTTGTCACTGCCATAATTGGAAAATGATGGACTGTTTGACAAATAGTGCAGGAAAATTACTTTTGCTTCCAGAATAAGAGAGAATTGGAAATCCACCTCACATCACTTACAAAAGTGTACTCTAAGTGGATTAAATATTTCAGTGTAAGAACAAAAACTCAGAAAAAAATGAAGAAATATTCTCTATCTTCCTAAGTTAGTCAAGAGTTCTTTTTTAAATACCGGATACATATATTCAAATTAAAATAAAAGGACATAAGACACAAATATCTTTTACTAAATTTACTAAAGACACCATGTAAATTGAACTTTTAAAACAATGAATATAGTTAAGAAGACATCACTACCCAGAAGATCTACAACTATCTACAAAAATCTGTAAGACAATAAGGAAAATTTAGGCAGTTACAGAGAAAAAGTTGACAAAGGATATAAATAAGAAATTCAGCCAAGGGAGAATCTGGACAATCAAAGACATCAAGAGATGTGCAACCTCACTTTATATCAGGGAGACAAATACCATAAGAATGGAACATTTAAAAAGGAAAAGAAACAAGTTGATAGTCCTAAGACTTGGCAAGAATATGCATAAGTAAGACCTCTTAGACACAGTTGGGGGAATTTAAATTGGTACAAAATACTTTGGAAAATAAATGGCAATATCTATTTAGATTGGAGACATTCATTATTCTGTGACCCAACAATTCTACTTCTAGCAGCACACCCTAGAGAAACTCTGTACATGTAGGGAGTCAAGGTTAAGAATTTTCATTCTAGCGTTGTTTGTAATGGCAGAAAATAGAAACCTAAATAACCAACAGGAGAATGTATGAAAATTGTGATATATTCATACTTTCAAATACCATATAGCTGTTAACTATATGAATGAAGTAGAGATCTGTGTCGCAACATAAAAATCTGAAAATTGCTGTGTTTAGAGTGGCAGTATGTTAGATGTCGTGTATCACATGATGTACATAATATAAAGTTTAATATTAAGCAAAATACATAAATTATGGATAATAAAGACAAATATGCAATTTATATGGGAAGAATAAAATATGTTAAAGTGGCAGTTTGTTGACTTTGAGGAGAGAAAGGAAAGGAATGTTTGAGAAAAGGGTGAACAGGAGGCTTTAATTACTTTAGTAATGATGAATTTATAGACATAAATAGATAATGTTAACGATTCAACAAATGAAGGTGTGATGGTTGGGTATGGTTGTGTTTATTATGATGTGCCATCTTTTTCTGTATGCTGAATATTTTTTATAATTTAAAAAAGACTCAGAAATAACAATCTTACCTCTCTCTAGGCATCCTTCTTTTTCTCCTAAAAAGGTCTATTAAAAATCCTTTCCATGATTCTAATTTTGATAATTCTAATTTCATCTGCCTCAAGGGATAACTAAGTTATCCATCCCATAACTACGACTGTGAATGTGTACTCACCTGAGTGGAATAGATTCCGATTTGAGGACAAGTTCTTCAAGAGGTGAAGTTTTAATGAACCCTTTTCTTTTCTCTAAGCTGAAGCTGATTAAATAAAGGAATTTTCGAAACTCATATGCAACTTAAGGAAGTGTGACACAAATATACATCTACACACATATACTCATACCTTAACATGCGGGATGATGGACATAGCAGCCTCATGGGCCTGACCTGTCCCCAGCGGTGGCCACAGACTGCTGAAGAAAGGAGCTCTGGTCTAGAATCTCCATAACTGAGAGGAACCCCCTGCAGCTATTCCAGGCTGGTAGCCTAACACAAGAAAGGAAAATGGAAAAGATTAGCGTGACTTGGACACGAATCACATCACTCATGCCTATAAGCTACTTTCAGAGATCATTCCTCAGTTGGACTTGGGATGATAAAAATAAATAAAATTGTGAAGTCAGGATAAACAAGTAATATAAAGGCAGAAAATTTTTAGTCATAAAATTGCTTTAGTTATCATCCTAACTGTATTGTCATCATAATAGCCATAATACTGTACCTGTGTACCTGTGAATAACTTTTGTTTGTTTGTTTGTTTGTTTTTTGATGAAGTCTCACTCTGTAGCCCAAGCTAGAATGCAGTGGCGTGATCTCGGCTCACTGCAAGCTCCGCCTCCCAGGTTCAAGCAATTCTTCTGCCTCAGCCTCACAAGTAGCTGGGATTACAGGGTTGCACCACCACGCCTGGCTAATTTTTGTATTTTTAGTAGAGACTGGGTTTCACCATATTGACCAGGTTGGTCTCGAACTCCTGACCTCATGATCCACCCACCTCAGCCTCTCAAAGTGCTGGGATTATAGGCATGAGTCACCGTGGCCAGCCAGTTTTAAATAGACTGATAATACACTCTGCTGTGCCCAGGACAGTGTTGGTTTATATCTGTTGTCCTGGCTTAACTGTCTGTGTTACCTCCTTCCACTCTCAAAGCTCTCTGGTTTGGACAACTCCTTTTAAGTCATACATATTTTTTTAAGTCTTCATTTGAGTTTTATTTTTGACACTGTTTGGGAGAGCTGCGGTCTCTTGTTTTGTCTCCCTGAACAGGTTTCCTTGCTGGCAACACTAAATATAACAGTGATACACCTTCATCTCTTCCACCCTTAAGGCCAGTCTCCCACTAAGTCATGTTGATGTCCATCTTAAATCTCTGTCTTCTTGCCTCTTAACCCCTGGTCAAAGTTGCCATGTATCTCATCAGAACAGGCTACACGATTCCTCTATTTAAGTCAGATCTAAAGGCAACAGTGCGTATAAAGATGCTTTATAAACTGATGAAGCCCCATACCATGTTAATAATTGTTTTCCTCTGTTTGTTTGTTTGTTTGTTTGTTTTTAGTTTTGAGTCTCACTCTGTCACCCAGGCTGGAGTGCAGTGGTGCAAACGTACAGCTCACTAAGGGCCTGACCACCGAGCTCAGGTGATCCTCCCATCTCAGCCCCCTCTCTAAGTGGCTGGGACTACAGGCACACACCGCCATGCCTGGCTAATGCTTGTAATTTTTGTAGAGACAGGGTTTCTCCATGTTGCACAAGTTGGTCTCAAACTACTGGGTTCAAGTTGTCTGCTTGCCTAGGCCTCCCAACGTGCCAGGATTACAGGAGTGAGACACTGTGGCCAGCCAGTACTTGTTATTTTTTAATACTCTATCATTGTATTTAGGATATTTTTCAGTCAATACTACACGCTAGGCACCTTGGTAGGCTCTGGGAACAAGATGGTGAAGAAAGAGACAGTGTCATCAATAAGATCACAGTCTGTGATGATTGGCAACCACACCTTACACTACCAGAAGAGTGGGTGTTATTATACCCATTTCCAGACATGAACACTTAGTAAATGCTAAAGGACTTGATGAAGGTTGGAATAACAGAGCCAGGGTTCCAGCTCATTCTTCCTCATCCCCATTCCTCTGTTGCCCTGTGTTTGCGATCTTCCTCCCAATGCCAACCATCATGGTCACACAGAATAAGACTCGGGCAATGCTCTTATTCAGGGCCAACTTTCTGTTCCTTGAAGACTGTACCCATGCCCATCTGGGGTTCCTATTCCTCCACCACTCATTCCTTTCCTGTGGCTTTAGCCAAGGGACTACATTCTGGATGTTTCCGTTTTCTTGCCAGGGAAAGGAGATATTAATGTCTGCTAGTCAGGCTAATGCCAGGGTCCAATGAGCCAAGGATGAGTGTGTGAGGGTGCTGAAGAGTTGGCCAGCCTGGCTTCTCTCTGCTGACTAACCCTGCCCTCCTTGATCTTACCCATTAACCTCTGTATGTGCACCAAGTGCTCGGCTCGGGAATTGATGCTTGGACACCAAGGTGCACACAGCTACATGACCCCTGCCCTCCTGAGCTTACACACAGAAAGACAGGCAATGACCCATACAGGCACCTCATGGAGAATTCTAATCACAGCCAGCATAAGCACAGGGGAAAAAGCATAGTGTCTCTAATGGGGAGGTTGACCTTACCTGGGGGGATCTTGAAGGCTTTCCTAGGCCTGTAAAAGCAGAACAAATATTTGAAGAATAAGAAAAAGCTAATTAGGAGAAATGGGTGTGGGTTATATCCCTGGCAGAAAGTTCAGGGTAAGCAAAGGGCCTGCATCCACATGATGCTTCAGGAAGGAAACAGAAGAATGATGATGCTGAGCCTAAAGCAGGAGGTCCAGGGCAGCATGGCTGAGGCCAGAGGAGGGTGGAGGCTGTGGGGGAACATTTCCATCCTCAGGGCAAGGAAAGGCCATCGAAGGCTTTGAGGCTGGGAGTGTCGCTGACTTCTCCCAGAGTGCATGCGGAGAACTGATGGACATGACCGGAAGCCACTGACCTACTAGGAGGTAACCACTCTCTAAGAACTGCTCTAAAAGGAACCGGGCAATAAGAAACAAAAATACCTCTTTCCTTGACTTCATTCGGGTCCAGCTTCTAGGCCACTGAGGAGGAAAACATCCCTGGACCAGCTTAAGCAGGAGCCATAAATCTCTCTTCAAAGCCTCAGGACGTGGCAGGGACAGAGTGGCAAGAAGGAGCTTGGCTTCCTGCCACCAGACCATGCACTGTGCAGACTGAGGGGTCCTGCAGGAACAAGAGCCCAAATCCTCTCTCTCCATTGTGAGGGCTTCTGCATTGAGGAGCATCTCAACGCTGGTTGGCCTCCAGTCTGCACTGGGAATGGCAGGCAAGAAAACCACAGGAAGGGTATCTTAACAATGCAGGTTCTGAAGTCTTTTCTCCCTGCACCCAATTCAAAGGATGTTGCACTTTGCAGGAAGACATCTCAATTATTTATGTTAAGCATTGGAATGCAAGCTCTCCTTTTTCTTTCTCCCCAAATAATAGTGTGTGGGGAATTTTGGTATGTGAACCAGATACAGTGGGGCTGGTCTTACAGAAATGGAAATAGAGATCCCCACCCTATCCACCACTATCCACCACTCCAGCAGCTGGGACGAAGTACATCAGCAAAACCCTAAGAAGCCAAGGCAGCTTGAAACCCTCGATCTCAGCAAGAAATTAGGAAACGTGGGCTGGCCTTCAACATCATGGCGCCAAACTAAGAAGATCTGTGGGTGGCCGCAGGAGCTAGAGACTTAGTCTTGATCTTGCCCTCACATTTGCCTGGGTGTATTATGGGGGAATGGCTTCTGGACCTGGGGTCTCAGAGCCGTGCTCAGGATCAAACCCTGCCTCCTGCTTCTGTGTCCCCATAAGCAAGTCTCTCAAGGTCCTGCAGCTGTTCCTCCCTTGACAGAAGGATTGGGATTGTGAGCCTGGTTCTGAGCAGGAATGTGTTGGGCATGACAGTTCATTCATTCATTCAACAAGGACGTGCTGAGAACCTCTTGGGAACCATCCTGATAGATGCTGGGGGATTGTTTTAGTTTCTTAGTGTTGCCATAACAAATCACCACAAACTAGGTGGCTTGCAACAGTAGAAATAGATTTCGTCACTGGAGACCAGAAGTCTGAAATCAAAGTGTTGACAGGCACAGTTCCTTCTGGAGGCTCTGAGGGAGAATCTTTTCCATGCCTTCTAGCTCTGGGTGCCATTCCTGGCTCGTAGACACACCACTCCAAGCTCTGTCTTTGTCTTCACATGTGTGTCTCTGTGTCTGCATCCCTTTATCTAATGAGGATTCATCATTGGATTCAGGACTCACCCTAACCCAGGATAAATTCATCTAGAGATCCTTACTGTCATTATATCTGCCAAGACCTTACAAATAAAGCCACATTCTGATGTTCAAGATGAACATATCTTTTGGGGGGCCACAATTCAACCCACTGCAAAGATGAAAAGAAGTTTCAAATACAATCCTGCCTGCAAAATTCCCATGATGTAGGGAGGGGCAGACACATGAATGGAAAGCTGCATTGTACTCCACCTGTCTGCACCCCAGTGGCTCACGGAGTTTCTGTCCCCAGTCACCTTGCATAAGGCCTTAGGGAGAAAGGGAGACATTTTACACAGAGCTCTGGCCTCAATTCACAGCATGGCTATAATTATGGTTCATATTTTTGTTGCTGTGGACTAGGCTTTGCCAGAGACCCACAGGGGCACTTGATCTGACTGTCTGAGAACGATTGTCCCTTAACATAGTGGTTTCTGTCTGAAATACTTGGGTGTTTCTATAGAGAAACACCCTCGCCCAGATGTCCATGGACCGTCTGAATTGAAACCTTTGAGATGGAGCCAGGGCATGGGATGTTGAAATACTTTTCAGGTGAGTTTGATGCACAGTGAAGGTTGAGAACACCAGCTGTTCTTAAAGTGTAAGAGCTGACCTCACGAAGAGGAAGGCTAGTTCAGGCAGACGTTAGTTCAAGCTGCCTGAACTGCCTGAAGGCTAGTTCAGGCAGCTTGAGTGAAGGCCCAGTGGTGAGAAGCTGCCTGGTTTGTTCGATCCTGGGAGCTGGCTGATACCCGGGAGTGTCCCATGGAAGGCGATGGCCATCCAGGCAACAGGAGAAGAGCAGGGTCCTTGAGTGGGGTGGTGCGGGGGGGCAGGGGGGCCTTCTCCTGAGGGCCTGGGAGATATCGGTCCTGGCTGGTGCCTAGCTGGGCGCCTGATGGACAGTCAGTGCCTAATTAGGAGACAGAGCATCTGACTCAAGTAAGGAAGCAGCAGATGGGTCAAAGACAGAGACCTAAAGGGTGTTTACAGGCACGGAAGGAGCAGGCTGGGCTGCTCCATTTGGCCCGCCTTTGATCCTTAATCCCAGCCTCAGGTGGGTGCGCCCTGAGCCAGACAGCGCTAATCAGGGCGACAGGAGTAACACAATGAGCTCAAGTGGAGCAGGGCCCAGAAGACAGAGAGAGCAAGAGAGAAGGGGGAAAAGATTCTTCACGGGATAAAATTACCAGCCAAGACAGAAGGCGAAGAGGCAGAGGGGTGGGCTCCCCCGCCCAGGAGGCAGCCCTGGCCACCCCCAGCCTCCACCCTGGCTGGAAGAGCAGATGCTCCCAGCCTGTGATGTGAGCCCCAGAGAGGGGCCGGTCGCTCCCTGCCGTGAGCACAAGGGCAGGGTGGGAGACAGAGACGGGGGCCTTCTGGAGTAAATGGCAGGAAGGAGGGAGGGGGCAGAGGCTGCTGGCCACCTTTGGCCACTGCCAACACTACCCTTTTCCTCCTGTGATGTGACTAACGACAAAAAATTAACACAGCCACAACTGCTGTGTGTGTTTCAAGCTTAATGAGAATTTTAAAATAGGTATCGCAGTGATACTTAAATGAATACTTTCGTTCCAAAAATCAAATAAATAAATAAAAAGAGAAGAGAAGGGGGAAAAAAAAAAAAGATGATGGCTTTGAGATTTATGCTGCCACTCTTGCTTGGATGCCGATCACTTATCTGGATAATTAAGCAGTATCAGTGAGCAACCAGATCCCTGAAACTTGATATTAATCCATCCCTCTTAATAGTAACACAGAGCCGCAGCGGCAGAACTCAGCCGAGACTTCTAATCCCCCTTTGCCGGCGTTCCAGCATCAGCACCCAACATTGCTTTCCCGAAGTAGCCGAGACATGCTATCAGCAGCTTAAACCTCATTTCGGCTTTGAATCAAAGTCTATTAGGCAAGTCTAAAAGAGTCAAGAAGCCTACAGATTCCGGAGAGAGGGAATCATTCATCATGGCTTTGCCGACAGGCCAGGGAAGAGGCAACTGGTTTTTAGGACTGTCTCTCCCTGAGGTATGTCTGTAAACCAAAAGCTCTTTCTGAATTCAGGGCACCCAGGATTTTGCCACTTGGGTGTCTGTCTGGGCATTGGATCTCTAGGCCTGTCAGACAGGCCAGCAGGCTTTGTGCCCCCAGGGTGGGGAGCAAATGCCCACTGGTGTCCATGTCAAATATCAGGATTTGTGTCTGTTCACTTTCAGCCTGGTTTCTGTCTCTTGGCTTCATCTTCCCTTCCATTTCTCTCCTTTCTCTCTGGGTAAAACCTTGACTTCTGGTTCTTTGTCTTCTTATTCTGGGCTTATTCTAAGTCCAGCTTGGATTTTTCGGGGGATTTCAGGAAGTACAGACATATTCAAGTACAGTTTGGTGCAAAAGTAATTGCTGTTTTTGCCATTGAAAGTAATGCAGGCCAGGTGCAGTGGCTCACGCCTGTAATCCCAGCACTTTGGGAGGCCAAGGCAGGTGGATCTCCTGAGGTCAGGAGTTCAAGACCACCCTGACCAACATGGTGAAACCCCGTCTCTACTAAAAATACAAAAACTAGCTGGGGGTGATGGTGCATGCCTGTAATCCCAGCTACTCTGGAAGCTGAAGTAGGAGAATCACTCAAACCTGGGAGGCAGAGGTTGCAGTGAGCCGAGATCGTGCCACTGCACTCCAACCTGGGTAACAAGAGTGAAACTCAGTCTCAAACAACAACAACAAAAGTAATGTAAAAACACAATTACTTTTGCACTAATCTAATACATTCAGTCAATAAATGTTTCTTTCCATATCCCATGGGGTTTCCAGGAAAGAGAAAGCAGAGAGAACTCATGGACAAACAGAACCCATGGCCTTCTAGGCATCAGGACATTCAAGCAGCCACCTACCGCTCAACTCTTGCCACCCCATTGCCTTGGTGGCAGGACATGGGAGGGTCAAACTTCTCCCCTCACCTGAGGCTCTGCTATCCTATCATCTCCATCACCCTCTGTGGCTGTCTCTGCTGCTCCTGCCTCCCCATCTACTTTTCTCTGGACATCCACATCAAATCCTCCTGAAGATGGACCCCAGCTGGTTCATTGAGACTGCACCCAAAAGGGGGAGACTCAGTCTTCAGTGACCTCATGGAGTCACCTCATAGCTGGATAGTCCCTGGGTGACAGCTTCTAGTGTAGATTTACTTCCAGCGTTCAATCAGTTTGGCAAAGAGGGTTGAGGCCACAATGGACAGAGAAACATGGAAGTTCAAGCCAACAGAGTGGCTCAGAAGTGGGATGCAGATGCTGCAGGCACTTGGAGCCTCAGGAGTTCCTCTCCAGCATAGTTGAATTCAGCTGCCAGCTCTCTTTACTTTACATTACTGCAAGGATCACACTGTCCCTAATTGCTTCCTGGGATGAGTTTTTGCATGCGAGTTGGTGCCCCAGGTAACCGCCACCTCCCCCGTTTTTTTGAGATGGAGTTTTGCTCTTGTCACCCAGGCTGGAGTGCAGTGGCATGGCACAATCTCGGCTCACTGCAACCTCCGCCTCCCAGGTTCAAGCAATTCTCCTGCCTCAGCCTCCCAAGTAGCTGGGACTACAGGTGCCCACCACCATACCTGGCTAAATTTTTTGTATTTTTAGTAGAGATGGGGTTTTGCCATGTTGGGCAGGCTGGTCTCAAACTCTTGACCTCAGGTCATGTGCCTGCCTCGGCCTTCCAAAGTGCTGGTATTATGTGCGTGAGCCACCAAACCTGGCAGGTAACCCCTTTAAGAGAGGACAATGTCAGCATTGGAAGGAATGGAATGGGCCACTTGCAAAGTCCAAAGCGTGGATTCATTAAGATCAGTACAAACCAGAGGTAGCATCTGGTCCCTGTGGAAGATCCCAAAGGCTGGGCTGTCTCAGGCTGGTAGGACACAAGAGAGGCCAGAAGTGATTCATAGTTTTGTATACTCAAGGATAAGTGCGAGGACACAGTTGAGGCATAAGGGATAACGTCAGGCAGAATTCTAGGACCAGGTCCAGCCATGGAGGGCAAGATGGATCACAGAGCTTAGCTGAAGGCACAGGCTTTGAATACTCTTGAGGATTCCCCCATACAAACACTAGCATGATTTCCAAAGCAGCAAAGTGGTCTAAATCCTCACTTAGTTGGCTCAACAGGAGGAAAGCAATAAACATGGAGGTTCTGTTGAACACACACATCAGGGCAATGGGAATGGAGCCAAAAAGAAAGAAAATGCAGTGGCAGTGAGCTCAGAGGCCACAAGAATCCAGCAGCCACATGTGTGTGGCAGGAACGTGGGCCATGTGAGGGATTCTCTGAAAGGCAGGTGTCCCATAGGTGGGTGAAACCCCAGGGCCAGGTACTGCCTGTCTCTCACTCACTTCCACAGGCACCCTTTTCTCAACATGTCTTGTGCCCTTTTAAAAAATATCTTTACCCAGAAAATGCATTTTCTGAAATTTGAGAAAAATTGAGGGAAAATTCATGTAACATAAAATTAACCATTTCCAAGCGAATGATTTTGTGGCAACTGTACAACAATGTGAATGTCTTTGTTCTTTTTAACCCAACATCCCACGGTCAAGGGTCTGAAGCTACTCCTTATCTCTTACACGGTCTCTCTCTCTTTCTGCAACAGAAGTGTCACCTTCCCTGACACTATTTCTCATGCAAGCGGAAGCAAGAACTTATTTTTTTCTTTCCTAGATCTTTATTGCTTCCTTCAGGGGTACCATGAGCCCTAAGGAAATAGCTGGCGAGCAGAAAGACAGTCTGTTTCCTTCCTTAGTGACAGAGCTGGACAATCCTTTACACCTATGTGTGCTCCCTCCTGGGAGACTGCATCACACAATTTATTGTGATTTTGCCAGGTCTCTCCAGCAGCGGAGGCCTGCTTTCCATGTACGACATGAGACTTCACGTGCAATCCGGGGGTGCTGCCCTGTACCCCCATCCAGGAGCAGATCTTTGTGGGAGAGAGGACATTTTGTGTTGTGTCTGAAGGTAGGGTGATCGAGGCCCAGAGAACCAGAACAGCCAAGGTGAGGAGTGGGAATAGCGTCTTCTGCCCTGGCAACATTTTAAGATCCTTCTCACCTGTGGATATGTGTGGTCTCCTGACAACCCGGCACTGGAAAGGCCAAGGCAAGGAAACAGAGTGAAGGTTGTCCGCTAGGTGACATTCTGGACCTAGGGTCACCTGGGGATTATGGGAACACAAAGAAACAGGCCTGTCCATGAGCATGGACGGGAGACATGGTTGAGGGAACATGAATTGTTTAGGTATCCAGGCCTGGCAAAGACCTCAGGCAGAGGCTTTTAACCTGAGCTTCAAACACCAAGGGCATCTTGGGAAAGTTTTCCAAACCTGTAGAAACTGGGCAACACCATCGGTGCAATCCCAGCATGTTTAGGATTCCCTGCTTTATGTCCACCTTCTCAAACTCCTAGCTAAGGTTTGAAATCCCTCAGAAAAAAAGAACCATTTCTTAGCTTGGTAGTGAACATCTTTGTTTCTTAGATTGACGGTAAACATCATCTTGGCAAAGATAAGTAAGTCAAAGAAAGGAAGAAAAAAGAGGGAGAGAGAAAGAAAAGGAGGAAGAGAGAGAAAAAGAGAGAGAGAGAGAAGGAGAGAGGGAGGGTTGGAGAGAAGGAAGGAGAGGACGGAGAGCGGGAGGAAAGAAGGAAGCAAGAAAGGGAGTGGGGAGGGAGGGCGTAGGAGAGGGAGGGAGGAGAAGGAAGGAAAGAAAAGAGGAAAATAACAATTATTTTTGAGGGCACACGTTTGACTATGTTACATCTACTTTAAACTCCCCAGTGGCTCTCTGTTCATCATTGGGAGAGACCCCCATCTTTTAGGGGCCCTCAGTGCCCAGAAAGCTCTAGCAGCTCTTTTCTTCTCCAGCTGCATCCTGCACTGGTTCCTACCTCCCTGTTCCATGTCTGCCATCTCAACTTTCATCAGGGCTACTGAAGAGATCTTTTCCTCCTCCTCTCAAACTGCTGCCCCCCACCCCGAAGCTGCTGCCTGAGCTACCTCCATTGCACCCAGATTCTGCTCAACCCTCCGATTCCAGTTTAGAACTTTCCCAGGATGCCTTTGCTAGCCATTTTTGATGAGAGTCAACTCACAATGGTTTTCTCTGGGAATTCACTAGTTAGTCCTTCAAGGCAGGTGGGGATCTGCTCTGTGGCCATTTCTCTCTTTGGATATAAACAGCCTTTTGGGGGGCTTTGGAATCTGCAGCTCAGACACAAAGCCCCTACTCCCCATTCCTGTCTATGTAGCCTCAAGTGATAACTAAGTTATAAGGCATCTAAGAGACAGAGTTGGACAATCCTGGACAATCCCTTATGCCCAGCTGTACACCCTCCTGGGAAACTCCTGCATCACATGATTTATTGTGATTTTGCCATGTCTCTTCAGCTGAGGAGGCCTGCCCTCCATGTATCACTGAGACTTCATGGACTATCTGGGGATGCTGTCCTGTACCCCCATCCAGGAGCAGATCTCTGGGGGACAAAGGACATTTCCAAATGACAGAGCTGGACAATATGTGGCATTAGGTTAAACCCATCGATAACTGCTCACAATTATTTGGTTTTATTTTCTCATGAGTAAAGTGAACATAATAATACCTGAATATTTTTGAGACTTAAAGAGAAAGGATATAAAAAGGCTTGAAGCAGTTGCAGAATGCAGAGCACACCTGGTGAGCCCCGGCTGGCCCCGCAGACCTGCCTTAGATGGTTCCCGTAAGACCTTTCCACGCCTTTGTCCTCACCTCCCATCCCCAGGCCCCTAGGAAGGCCCGATAGCCGCATTGGCAAGGCAGCTTTTGGGAGTCCGCTTCCTCTGCAGGGCCAGCCCAGGCAGGGCAGGGAGAGCCAGGGCGGCTCCAGCCTTTTATTTGTAAAATAACGATGGACCCAACTCTTCCGTGACACAGAGGAGGTGGCAGAGGGAGGGGCACACATGTATCGACAACCCAGGGCCTTGCTACCTTTACCTTTTCATTTCTTATTTCTACAATAACGGTAAAATGTTTTTACAGAGTAAGCCAACAGTGCTACAGAAACTGAATTAGAGCGTCCTTAATTAATATGTCAGAATATAAGAAATGATGAAAATATGTATAATTAAAATCTTGCACTAAAACAGGATTTGAAAATGCGACAAAAATAGCAGCGCGGCTTTTCTTTTCTTTTTTTATTTAATTTCCCCCTCCCTCCCGAGTGGCCTCCTTCCTCTTTTCCTCCCGAAAAATAATAATAATAATAAAAAAAGAAGTGTGAAGGCTGTGGCAGCTGCCGCCTGCGTCGACCTCAAAGAACAATTGGGTCGCTGGAGCTGACAGGCTGGTCACCCCCAAATTTAGACACAAATTGTCGAGATTAAAAATTCTCCCCCAATCAGGTGCCGCCTGCCTTATTTTCATACAAAGATGCCGCAGGCTGTGTGCTATGACAGCTGGACGTGTTGGTTCCCATACAAGCTCACGCAGTGATAAGGCTGTTCAAGACAGGTGCTGGGGAAAGCCAAACTCCTGAATAAATATACAGTTACAGTAGGGCAACATCGAAAGAGGGAGTTATTTATTTATTTATTTATTTTGGCTCCCAGTGTGACACAAAGATGTCTGAGGGCATGACCCTGAAGGTTGGTGAGGCGATGAACCTGCGTTTAAGGAAGAGCGCACTCAGCCCCATAGCCCCTGCAGCCCCCAAAACCAAAACGTGACGGAGTCTCTCCACACCCAGTTCCCCTCTGTCTCCAGAAAGTCCTGGGGACGAACTGCCTGTTTGTGCTCAAGAGGGAGGAACTTGGGGCTTTCTCAGACCGACAAGGCACTCAGACCCAGGCACACCGGCATCTTCTCATCGAGGAAAAGAAAGGAGAAAACCCTCTTCTTATCCCTGGAGATGGAGCATCACGAGACAGGCTTTTTGGTTTATCTGAGGAGGGAGTCGGGTGCTTGGCAAATTTCTTTCTGGTGGCTGCTCTCTCTAAGTCACCACCATAAATGCCAATTCCCCACTCCAACCTCCAGAGAGGTGAAAGGGAGGCTCTGCCAGATGGGTTGCAGTTCTTACTGGGAATAAGATGACCCCTGGAGAGGGGAATGAGATGCAGTATTTGTAAGCCCATGGAAGATGAGGCCAGAGTCTTTAAAACAGAGCCAAGATCCTTTTGGTAAATGTGATCAGAGATGTTCTGGGGCACCTGGTCAGGTGTGTGCATGGGAGATGGACCTAGACTCAAACCTTGGTAGCCACATGCTCTCCGTGTGACTGTGGGCAAGTTACTAACTAGGACTCAATTTTCTCACCTATTAAATGGAAACCCTATTATCTACCTCCTGGGCTTCTGGTGGAAATAAAAGAATTATGGAAAGATCTGTAGTTGATACAGAGACAGGCTGCCCAGAGACCCTTGCCAGGAAGCGATCCGCAGACAGCACCCAGGTCTCAGACCCACGTGCATACTTGGAAAGACAGCCCACATCTGGGGACTGAGCAGGGTGGAAGTGCCTGGGCCCAGCCATCAGCCAGATGCCTTCTGGTCTCCTGGGGGCAGTGCTCATCCCAGAGCTGGGCTGGCCGACGTCTGCTGGGCCCACTGCCCCACGTGTGGGTCTCGCCTGCCTTCTCGCTCTGGTGTAGATCCCTGATAGGCATCTTGTTTCCAAAGTCCATGTCATCTTCTGCTTCCTGAGAACCTAGTCTCTGCTAAGATCTTAACTCCAGTTCTAGCCTAGGGTGAGCACTGCAAATGGGGGCTTAAGAATTGCCAGCCCTGCCCTCCTAGAGGAACCACACCGGAATGAGTTAAACCTGAGAAAACGGACACCTACTCAAGTGCACAGTGGTTTCAATGCGGAAGAAACACCGTGTGCCCAGGAAGGGGCCTGGACTTCTGGGAGCCTATGAGGAAGGGGGGTGGGGGCAGAGACAAAAAAAAAAAAAAAAGAGAGAGAGAGAAAGAGAGAGAGTTCAAGAGACTGTGATTATTCAGCCCTCCTGCATTCAGGAACCAGGAAAATTCAGTTCCTGGAGAAGTATTCTCAGTGGGGTGAAGGAGACAGTCCCTCTGAGCACAGCCTACTCCCCATACCTTGTTCCTCAACTCATCCAGCATCATCTGGATTCTCGATCTGGATTATTGAGTCCATTGACACTAGAAAGAAAAGGCGTGGAAAACAAAGCATACAATGAAACAAAACTCTGGATCCTGGGAGGTTCCATCTTAACACACTGACACGTGTCAAATACCAGCTGGAAGTGAACACCAGCTCCGCCATTTGAAAATGCCATCATATGAGCCTGTGCTGAAGCTTCCCGAGCCTCATCTCCAGGCTCGTCCTCAGGAGGAGACGAGTGGATGTATAATAAATGCTTAGCACTGCTCCAGGCACCAAATGGGAGGACAAGACATGGCCATTTCTCTTCCACAGGCAGAGACCCTTGACCTTTGGGTTGAGGGTACTTGTAAGTCACTAGAAGGGGCTTCCAGTCTTTCTTCTGCCTGCTGTGAAGCCCTGAGGTGTATTGTCTCTAAAATTTATGTCAGACCGTCTACGACTCAAAGTCACTTCTCCTTCTCTGAGTGTCTTTACCAACCAGTGCCATTCACTTGGCTCTTGGTGTCCCTGCATCCCTGTGTCCCCTATAATGCCAACACACAATAGGTGCCCAAAAAATAGGTGAGTACATTCACCACATGTGGGACTGATGGGAAAAACTTTATGTTTTCTGGGCACCTTTGGGCTAATTCGAATGGGAAAGACACATGAACAGATATGTCTGCGTAGAGATAAAGCAGCATGCTCCACTCCTTTCGATGCGACACACATCACCTCTGCCAGCAGAGGGTGGGTTCATCCCGTGCTGTGTTCTGGGGATTGTCCATGTGTTCTCTAACCTTGACTGAAGTGTCCTCAGGCTCCCTGGCCTGGTGATATCAAGAGTACCTTCTGCAGAAACTCAGTGCTCCCCCTGCCAAAGAACTTCTGCATCATCTCCGCCACTCCCCACTCCTCAGTCTCTTCCTTCTCTGGCCATTTAGTCCTCATCACCTCCCATAACATTTCACCTATTACCCACTGGTCATTCACAGAATAGATGTCATCCTTCGTCCTTCATTCATTTGCCAAGGAAATGCTAATTAAATACCAGACAGCAGTGGTTAACCTCTTCGATAGAAACACTGAGTGTGCCCCAGGATAATTACCACACAGGGCAGGACCACTCAAAGTTAGATATTAGACATTATATCAGACACCTCATCCACAGGTAAATGGACCATCCTGCAGCGTGAGTAGGTCCTGGGCTCACGTTATCTCTACTTAGTACTTGCCCACCCCTAGAGGTTCAGCCGTCTCTTCCTCAGATCAGAGACTTGTTTCTCTTTCCACAGTCTTCTCTCTCATAGCCCAAGAACTTCCAGAAAACGATCCTAAGCAGTTCCACATCCTACAAAAAATAAAACATGGATGTGCATGATATTTATGTGCTTATATACGCTAAGAAAGAATAAAGAAGAAAGGGAGAGAAGAAGAGAGTGAGGGAGGGATGAAAAAAGAAATGAAGGAAGAAAGAAAGAAAAGAAAGGAAGGAAAGAAGGGAAGGAAAGAAGGAAGGAAGGAAGAGAGGGAGGGAGGGAAGAGGGAGGGAGGGAGAGAGGGAGGAAGGAAGGAAGGAAGGAAGGAAGGAAGGAAGGAAGGAAGGAAGGAAAGAAGGAAATGACTGTTATTATACAGAAAATTTTAACTCTTTAATGTCTCAAATTCATCTTGTAAGACCAGGCTTTCAGTCTTCATAGCCAATAAGCCAAGTAAGCTAATTTCCCAAACATGAAAACAGTCTTTTCGGTCTTTCTTTTTTTTTAGATGGAGTTTTGCACTGTCACCTGGGCTGGAGTGCAGTGGCACGATCTCGGCTCACTGCAACCTCCACCTCCCTTCTTCAAGTGATTCTCCTGCCTCAGCCTCCGAAGTAGCTGGCATTACAGGTGCCTGCCACCATGCCCAGCTAATTTTTTGTATTTTTCTTAGAGATGGGGTTTCATGAAGATAAACTCTACCTATTCTCTGACCCCCTCCACACACACACACAGCTGGAATAGAGAAATGCCTACAGGAATCTTTAAAAACAGCCCTTTGCTCATCCTCACCACCCAAACACAGGAATAGGATTCCTAGTGCGTTCTGGGCTCAGTTCTGAGAGCTTGCCACGAAACCTATGACAGTACAAGGAAGATCCTATTTTTATTCAATTTGACAGATGAGGAAACATCTGAGAAAGTGACATGATTTGCCTGAGCTACTAAGTGGCTGAGCTGGAACTGAGTTGTTGAAGGGGACTGGCTCTAGCATCCCCACCTGCCCAATAGCCTGACACACACACATATGCATGTGTGTGCGTGCGCGCGCGCACACACACACACACACACATAGATACAACCCTGGCATTTGTCATTGATGTATAAAGCACCACACCTGTCCAACTTCAGAGGAGAAACCTTTTCTGGGTCTGACTGCACAGTTCCCACTGACCCTCTGACATTTAGCTGAAGCATAGCAGGCAGGCTCTCGGCTGGCTGCTTCAAAGAGCTGCCTAGAAATCAGCAGAGGGCACGTCCTGCAAGTCCCTGCCCATGGTCCCTACCCATGACCAAGCTGGAGGGAATGACTGCCCAGCCAGCTCTATCAGGCCCACGCTGCTTGCCCATTTCTCCAAGACACTCTGACATTCATGCTTACGTTAGGTCAGCCTGAGGGTGTGGTGTCTCTGCGGAGTTCTCAGATCCTCCCTAGAACTTCTCTGAGCCAGCACTGGCATTGCAGCAGCCTTCACTGAAAGAACTGTACTTCTCCAGAAAAAATAATTTGTTTTATTTTATGGACATAGGGGCTCATGTGACTAATTCTGTCTCCATCTTGGGATGCTCTGTGTGTCTCTGACTTCTATGAAGGACTTAGTGCCTCATGCTGGCTATTAACTTTACCCTGGCTTGATGATATTTCTTCTATAATACTT
The DNA here is from genome assembly GCF_002776525.5 of Piliocolobus tephrosceles. NCBI lineage: Eukaryota > Metazoa > Chordata > Mammalia > Primates > Cercopithecidae > Piliocolobus > Piliocolobus tephrosceles. The sequence goes on along the minus strand of NC_045439.1, from coordinate 8,578,834 downwards.
TCAAATTTTCCCAAATTCTTTACTCATTTCTATTTTGTTGATCCAGGTACATTACTGCAGCCTTTCTCAAGTCCTTTGAGAGTGAGGCTGAATACCTGCAAACAGTCAAATAAAATCACCAATTTGATGGCCTTTGAAGTTTAAAAATGGAGACGATGTTTTGGCTAAGGTCGACTACTCTGTTTTTACTCTATTTGTCCAAGGTAGAGAAGCAAGTTTGTGTGTGTGTGTGTGTGTGTGTGTGTGTGTGTGTGTGTGTGTGTTTGTGCAGTTGAAAGGGAAGCAGGTGAATTTGCAATGAGCATATCCTGCAAGGTTTTCCTCCAGGTGGCCGGAGGACTTCACTAGTTTCCAAAGTAGCCAAAGCACTGCCCTGGAAAGCAGGTGGATCAAAACAATGTCAATGGACTTGGGAAGTACTAGCCTCCTGAGCCATCCCCAGGCAGAGAAGTGGCCTGCCTTGGCCCTGAGGTGGGAAACCAGCCCAACTACTGCTGGACAGGTGTTCATGCCTCAACTCTGCACCTGCTCCCAGAGGAGGTGCAAAGGGGAAGAGGATCAGGTGTTCTTGCAAGTGCCCCCATGAAACCCAAGCTCTGTGCTGGGGAGCAGGGCTCGGGTCTCATCAGTGGGTCACCCTGCCAGCTGGGGCTGCGTAATGCCCACCAGTTGGGATGAGGAAGTGTCACAGGCAGAGGCAAACTGCATGGCCACTGCAGCCGTTTGTCTTGTTGCATTTGTGTATTGCCTGTCTCCCCCACTAGACTGTGTAAAGTAGGTACTATATGCTCTACAAAGGGGGCACATTTTCCTGTTTAGTTCACCTGTACATCCTCACGGTTTAGAATAGGACTGTCATTATAACAGGTGCTCAGTAAGTATTTGTAAAAGGAAGGAAGGAGGGAAGGAGGAAAGAAAGGATAGGGAGAGGAAGGGAGGGAGGAAGGGAGCGAGGGAGAGAGGGAGGGAGGGAGGAAGAAAGGAAGGCAGGAAGGCAGACAGGAAAGAAGGAAGGAAGAAAGGAAGGAAGGAATGAAGGAAGGAAAGAAGGAAGGAAGGAAGGAAGGAAGGAAGGAAGGAAGGAAGGAAGGAAACTCGAAGTTTTTAGTATTCAGTGGCCAGAGTCCACCTGAATGGCTGCAGGATTTGTATACCTATCTAAGGTATATGTTACATTATAAAATACGGCTCCTGTAATCCCAACACTTTGGGAAGCCAAGGTGGGTGGATCACGAGGTCCAGAGATTGAGACCATCCTGGCCAGCACGGTGAAACCCCGTCTCTATTAAAAATACAAAAAATTAGTTGACTGTGGTAGCAATCGCCTATAGTCCCAGCTACTCGAGAGACTGAGGGAGGAGAATCGTTTGAACCCAGGAGGTGGAGGTTGCAGTGAGCCAGGATTGTACCACTGCACTCCAGCCTGGCGGCAGAGGGAGACTACATCGAAAACAACAACAACAAAAAAGCACCAGTCAGTAAATATGTAAATATTTCAGACTTTGTGGTGATCTCAACTCTACTAAATTCTATAGCTATAGCATAAAAACAGCCATAGACAGAAATTCAGAATAATTCAATGCATGAATGTGACTATGCTCCAAAAAATACATATGGACACCAAAATTTGAATTTTATATGATTTCTGTGTGTCACAAAATATTATTTTTCTTTGAATTTTGCATAAACTCTTAAAAAAAGTAAATACCATTCTTAGCTTGTGAGGCATCCAAAAATACACAGTGAGCTGGATGTGGTTCATAGACCATCATTGCCCATTCTTGGTATACAGAAATATGTGGAGAAGGAAGAAGAAGAGATAAATGTTCTCAGGGATAATGTAACCTGTAGAGGGATACAAAAAATGATTAATATAACATTGCTGAGCTAAATGAACTTATAATTAAATCAAAATCTTTTCTCCTTAGAACATGTGATTTTGAAGCACACACAAGACTGAGGCCAATCCCATTTACTAGGGTGGAGTATGGATTTGCACACAGACTGACCTTTGTGAATCTTGTTTAGAAAATTTACTTTTTCATAGTATTATTGTAATCTTAGTCAATTAAAGGGATCTTCATTCCAATAATGGTATTGTTGACAGAACAACATTAACAAAACTGAAATTTGGCAGATTGGTGAGAAGCCAAAGAAAGGAAGTTTTCTAACAGTACCACTTACTGTCACATTTCCGATGAACAAATGTACATCATCACCATCAATACCATCAGCACCATCATTACAACCATCAATACCATCAG
>NC_045439.1:8549925-8576560 GCF_002776525.5 Piliocolobus tephrosceles | reverse complement strand
ACCATCAATACCATCAGCACCATCATTACAACCATCAATACCATCAGCACCATCACTACAACTATCATTACCATCATCACTATGCCATCAACACCAGCACAGCCACATCTACCAATATTACCAACACCACCATTACTTCCATCACCACAAACATCACCACTACTACCACATTATCACCTCCACAACCACCATCACAACTACTACCATTACCATCATCACAGTCACTGTCACCACCATTGTCACCACCAAAACAACTGCCACTAACACAACCAAAACCACCACCACTGTCAACAGAATCACAACCACATCTACCAGTACTTATCACTACCACAACTGTCACCATCATCAACACTAATACATCTGCAACCACCACCACAACCACTGCTCCCATCATCATCATGCCCACCGCCACCATCATTCGCACCATTCAAACAACCACATCCCGTTCTACCACACTAATCACCACCATCGCCACTGCCAAGACACCACAATCACTACACCATCCACTACCATCATCAATACCCTCACCATCATTGTCATTGTTGCAGCCTCAAACACTATCACCACCATCATCATCATAGAAACCACCACCATCATCTCTAAACCCTCATCACCATCTCCAAAACCACCACCACCACCACCAAAACAAGCACCACCATCTCATCTTTCACACTCAAGATTATACAGAAACGTGAGTCAGAACACTTTTGCTTAATATCGATTTCTGACTCTATGAGATTCTTCCCATCTTTCCTCTCCTTCTTCATTTATACCAAAGTCTAAAAGCATATATTCAATTGAGTTATTTCATTTTAACTTACCATTCTAAGGCAATAATCTAAATGTGAATAATTCTACAAAAGGATGTTTCCCAACTAAATATTTATAGGAATGGAAATTTTACCAATACAAAAAGCAAATAATTTAGAAACGGTCAGGTAAATTATGAAATATCCATATGAGGAAAGAGATAAGGTAATTAAGAATGTTTGCCAAGATATTTAGATATTGAAAAATGCACATTATACAGTATTAATTAAAATATACACAATACACATAATTGGCATCAGTTATGAAAAAATTCAGAAAAAAACAAGACTGGAATAAAGCACACACCAAAACATTAATAATACTGCTTCTCAACTGAATGAGGCATTTATTCATAGGAAATTTTATTTTTTGTGTGTATCCTTGTCTTCATTATCCAACTACTCACTAATGAAAAAGTATTAAACTTATAAATGGAAAACGATATTTTGAAAAAAGATAAGAGATCACCTTTCAGCTTTCAAAGCACAATAAAAAAAGTCACCTCATATGAAAAGTCTTTCCCTTCTGGATCTGTTTGGAATTAATCTCACCCCCATCCCACTTTGTTCCCGGGCGTTACTGTTTGCACCCCATTATACACATTTTATTTATTTTATTCATTTTTATTTATTTGAGACAGGATCTCACTCTGTCACCCAGGTTGGAGTGCAGTGGTGTGATCTCAGCTCACTGCAACTTGTACCTCCCAGGCTCAAGTGATCCTCCCACCTCAGCCTCCCAAGAAGCTGGGAGCACAGGCGCATCCCACCACACCCAGTTAACTTTTTGTATTTTTTGCTAGAGACAGAGTTTCACTAGATTGCCCAGGCTGGTCTCAAACACCTGAGCTCAGGCCATCCACCCACCTCCGCCTTCCAAAGTGCTGGGATTACAGGCATGAGCTACCATGCCCAGACCTGATTGGTTCTTTACAGAGAAAGTTTACTGGCCTCTGCATTAGACCATGCCCAGGTAAACAATGCCTTTGATGATCTAGGAAGAATATGATGTAAACTGGCATGAGCTTGGACTTTGGAGTTACTTGTGACACTAACTGCTAAAGTCCCTTCAATCCCTGAATTGGGGAAATGATATTTACATCAGAATGAGGGCAGCGACCTTTTGAAATTGCCTTTACTATAAAAGTGCAGGGTATAAGCTCCTACCCAATCAAGTTAAATTTAAAATTTTGCCTTGAGCTTCCTGGTAGCTAGGTCAAAAAGGGCAAGATGTTTAGCATGTTTATGGCCCAAAAGGAGTAAAGGTTTTCAGGCAAACAAACTCTTGTCTGCCTAACACTCTAGAATAAATTATTATCTCACAGGATTTCATAAAGGGACAAGTATAGTGTCCATAACAATATCCGCATGGTGCAGGTAGCACTGAGTGTTGCCCTGTCCTAAGGGAAGGATGAGCTCAAAAGATCAAAGGCCATTTAGTGAAAGAAATTCTGCCAGTTGGGCAAAATAGCGTGGACCAAATGCCAACTCTCAGTCATTTTATTTACTTGAGGGGTGAAAGTGAAACAGTAGATTGCCCACATGTCCTCTGAAAAGTCCTTCGTAACGACCAGCTCTTGTATGCTTAGATGGCTAATACGGAAATATTCTCACCATCCTCTGTGTCATCAGGCCCAAGAGGCCTCAGCAACGGACTGAGAGGCTGAGGGGTGCTCTGCACTTAACCCAGTACATGGGCTGAGCCTCAGCCACGCAAATAAATCATCACGTATTTTCAATTAGTTTGCACTCTCACTAGCTGCTGTCCTGAATAATTAGGAAACCGATTCACATGCTGCCAGGAGCTGATCTGAAGTGTTATCTCTGGGATAATTATCTGTCTGCAGTTCAGTCTCCCCTGCTCCTCCCAGGTCAGCCCGGCCGCAGGAGGACACCCAGAGAGCATTAATGAGCTCTCATTGAAGATGTTAAAAAGCTTGTATTGATCTGTTTGTCCAAGAAGGAGATATTTAAGCCTCTCTGCTGAGGGCAGGAGAGACGGCCAACCCTATCACAGAGCCTGTTAGCCGGCCTCTGCTGCTCTTGCCAACCCCGCCCTCCTCCTTGCAGGTCTCCTTCCGGAGGTCAGACTTCAAACTCATCATGAGGCTTTCCAACCTGCCCCCGTGCCACTTTCCCAGTGTTTGTTTTCTTTGAATGTGTGTATGTGTGAAAGAGAGACAGAACGAAGGTAGGAAGCCCAGTGAATACCTACGAATCCATGAGCTTGTACCAACATAAATGAATGAAGAAATGAAAGAAGAAGTGAATAGAAAAGAAAATGAGGTTCTTTCTTTCTTTTTTTTTTTTCTTTTTGAGACTGAGTCTCGCTCTGTCTCCCAGGCTGGAGTGCAGTGGTGCGATCTCGGCTCACTGCAAGCTCTGCCTCCCAGGTTCACGCCATTCTCCTGCCTCAGCCTCCTGAGTAGCTGTGACTACAGGTGCCCGCCACCATGCCCAGCTAGTTTTTTGTGTTTTTAGTACAGATCAGGTTTCACCGTGTTAACCAAGATGGTCTCCATCTCCTGATCTCGTGATTCGCCGGCGTTGGCCTCCCAAAGTGCTGGGATTACAGGCGTGAGCCACCACACCTGGCCATGAGGTTCTTTCTTACCATAGAATGCCAACTAATAAATGTAGACAGAAAGAATGAATTAGAAAATCATCACTTGACAACTACCACAGTAATAATTGATCCAGATAAAAAATATCGAGTATCAAAGTATAATGAAAAGCAGGTATTTGCATACCCTCAACGCATCTCACAAAAAGACACTTATTCATTTAAACAGGAAAAAAGGAGTAGCTTCGCAGTATAGAAATCTGGCAGATGCCACCTTAACCATGTGATCAAAGTTAACATCAATAGTAATGGGACTAATTGCCATCACATGCCCCCAGACGCCGAGGAGGACAAAACGTCGCTTCTGTGACATTCCTGCCAAAGACACATAACCTGAATCTAATCACCAGGAAACAGGAGACAAACTCAAATTGAAGGACTTTCACAAAACAACTGGCCTATACTATTCATAAATGTCAAGTTCGTGAAAGGCAGAGAAAGAATGTGGAATAGTTCCAGATCAATGGAGACTAGAGACAGTACAAGTAAGTGAAATGTGAGATTCTAGATTTGATCCTGAACCAGAAAAATTAAAATTACTTTGCTCTGAAGAACAGTATTGGGACGATTTATGACATTTGAGTAAAGTCTGTGGATTAGAACATAGTGCTATATTGGTGTTTATCTTCTGATTTTGATCATTATACCATGCTGATATAAGAGAATGTCTTTATTTTTAGGAAATGCACATTGACATATTTCTGGATATAGAGCCCCTATCTGGAACTCACTCTTAAATAGCTCAGAAAAACAAATAACAGTGTATGTAGATGTGTGTGTATACACACCCACACCCCCCAACACACACACACATATATAGATACAGTGTATGTAGATGTGTATATACATATGTATGTATTGATATCTATCTATATCTATCCATATGTTCACCCATCCACCCAGCATCCATCCATCTCTCCATTAAGAGAAAGAAAAAGCAAATGTGGCAAATGTTAGCTTAGGGAATTTGGGTAAAGGAGATTTACGAATTTATTGATTGACTTATTTTGTAACTTTTCCGTAAGCCTGAATGTTTTGAAATAGTTTTTTTTAGAAGGAAGGGACAAAGGTGAAAATATAAGAAAGGAATAAAAAAAAGGAAAGAAAGAGGAGAAGAATAATAACTTGGCTTCCTTCCCAGCATGAAGGACATCGTACACTGGACTTGGCAAGGATAACTTCAGAAGAGGACCCTGGGGCCTTAGCCTGACTCACAGGGCGTTCAGCTTAGCAGAATGTGCATGGACGAAGATTTCAGCTTGGAGTTAGGAAAGCAGGAGTCTGGCTCCCACCCTGCTATAAAGAAGAGAAAGTCCTTAAACTTCTCAGCATCTTGGGTTTCCTCATCCCATCTACAGCTAGGGTTGGACTCTAGTGTGCAAATCTTTGTGGAGTCGAGAAGCTTCCTTTAGAGTCAGCATAACTTAGGGTGCCGGTGCAGACTCTTCATGCATCAGGCTACCATGCTGGGTGAGATAAGACAAAGAGACAGCATGAGTGGAGGGACAGCATTTGTCCTCCACAAAGCCAGGAGACCTGGGCTTTGTGCCCTGACTTCAGTAGGTGCCAGCTGTGCCATTTTGGGAAATCATGTCACCGCTCTGAGCCTCAGTATTTGCATGTGCGTAATGGGGGTACAGACACAGGGCCTCGCTTGCACACAACCGTCACTCACTGAATGGCATCTGCACTGAAAGACTCTGTGCTGGGGACAGGGAGAGGCTCTGGGAGATGAGGCAGAGTAAAACAGGTCACAGTTGATGCAGACTTTGGAGCCAAACAGAAATGGGTTCGGTTCCCTCAAACAGATCTGAGATTTGGTCACTACTTCATTCATTGTGTCTTGGTTTTCTTATCTGGAAAATGGAGACAATACGAAGTGTCTGCCTGGGTGGCTGGAGGTTTCAAGATAGTGACAAATGCAAATGCTCTAGAAAGAACAAGCACTTTGGCAACATTCGCTTCCTCACACCCCACCCCCACCCTGCTCTCCTCCTGCCCCCTCAAATGGAAGAGGTGATTGTCGTTACTGTATTGGCTGGTTGATGTTGGAACAATTCCATCTTTGTCCCCAGGTCTTACCTAACCACCGGATCAGATTCTATTGACGTGACAACCCGCCCTCTCCCATCTGCCAGCTGAGAATATTCATGCTAAACTGCTGATTTCTGTCTCAGAATAAAGGCACACCCTCCCCGCAAATCTGCACGCTTCGGGTAAATTCTGAGAGGCGCCCAGCTAACGCGCAGAGGCTACAGAAGCAGGTGAGCCTGGGGGCTCTGCATACACACCTTTGTGTCTCCTGAGAGGTCAACCAGCCATGTGGCCCTAATTAAGAGCTTACATCTCACATCCATCTGCCTAACTTCATGATAGCTCTTCACTGGAAAATGTATTCCTTTGTCCCCCACCCCCTGCCTGAGTATGCGATCCTGTCAAAAGGTCACTGTTATGGAGCGTGGGACCGTGGAGACCTCAGGAGGAATAGGGGGATTGTGGTCAGCCCTAGTGGGAATGGACAGCTTCACCAGTCAGAGCAGGTGCTAAAAAAATCAACAATAATAATAATGAATAAATAAAAGCTTGCACCAAGAGCATGCGTATCTGGACCAAACAATAGTTTGGAACCTTTTGAGAGGGGCAGTTCCTATCAAATAATGGCGTTTTATTGATATGGTAATTTTTATATTAACAAATGTGTGCTGGAAATGCTGTGATTTATTTTTTTCTTGGAGGGGAGAAAAGTAGCTTGCATGTGGCATCAATAATGATATGCTAATGACCTGCTTCCAAATTTAGATTAAAAAATTTAATTGGCAAATCTCAGAGCCGAGAAGATGGCTTTCCTGATTGCGGCCCAGTTTTAAGGTCCAAATATAAGGTTTGGTAAACTTAAAATTTCAGGCAGGTCCCAATATAGGATCTCTGTAACTGGGATACAGACTTGTTTAGGGGTTGTAGATTAATTATTCTACTGGATCTGCGTATATCTCAAATTTAGATCATCCTGGTTTGACAGAATGGAAACATCCAACAAATGCTGACTGGGACCATTTTCCCCTTTCTGTGCGCACACAGACATACACACACACACACATGCCTATGTACACAGAAAGCATAAAGGGGGCCGTGTGAACAAAAATGTTTGGTGAGGAAAGAGACAGCTTGCCTGATGGAAACAATGGCAAATTAGTTTTGTTATATTTTTTAAATAACTTCTAAACCTGTACGTGATTTCACAATAACCTGGACATATATGTATGTGTGTGTGTGTGTGTGTGTGTGTGTAAATATATAATGAATGTTATTGGTCCATTCTATCTAGCAAGGCAGAAATATCACAAGATACCTAGATTAGGATGTAAAGAAGAGGGGGAAACATAAATCTTTTGGATAATAATGAATAAGCCTGTGTCCCTGGAATCACTCTTCGTGTTTCTTTCTTTTTCAATCTCTGTCTCATCCCTTCTCTTATTCACTCCTCTTTCTCTATGCATCCTTTTTTATTTGTATTACATTCATTCTTTCATAATCACTCTCATACTCCACGTATTTTCTTTCTTTTTCTCTCTCTCTTCTTTTCAACTTTCTTTCTTCCTTTCTCTTTCCCCCATCCTCCTCATCCTTCCCTCCTTTCCTCACTTCACTCTCTCCCCTTCCTTCATTTCTGTGCTCCTTCCATTATGGCATTTAGGCAAGTGATTTCTTGATTAACCACGATGGGCAGAGGTCAGGCTGGGCTGAGTATTGACGCTTTTGATTAATCCATACAAATCACTCGTCAAAGGGAAACTTCTTGTTTGGCTCTAGACAACCTTTATGCTGGAGTCAGAATTTCCTTCTCGGGAGGAAGCATCCAGGGAAGAAACCTGAATATTCTGAAATAGTTCGAGGTCTTGACCTTTGGACTCTGTTAGTGTGAATGAGGTAGGGTGGAGTCAGAGGCAGCCTTCGGGGGCGTCTGCAGATGTGGCTTTGGTAACAGGGACATTAGCTCACAAAGAAGCTTTCTGGTGATTTAGCTCTTTCCCTTAGACGTTTGGAGTTGGGAAAAAAAAATGTCAGTTCTCAATGGTTCCAGTACTTGCAACTATGCTATACTTAGACAATTGCAATGTCTCTAAAGTGCTGTGTAATAAATAATAGCTGTTGGTTAAGTGCTTTACCAGGTGTTAAGAATGTACACTCCAAAGCACCCTCTGAGATGCTACTATTATATTCACTAGAGCAGAGCCTTTTCGGCAGGGCACCCTCCAGGTGACGGTATAATTATGGGACATGGTGTTAGTGGTCAGGCCCCGCAGTCAGGACTGTATGATTTCATCTCATTTCAACCTCAAAATAACCTTTCAATGGTATGCACTGTTAATCCTATTTTGTAGAGAAAAACTGAGGCTCAGAGAAGGGACAATGATGGTCCCAAGAGCATCAGACCATAGCCAGGGGAGGAAGGGCCAGGACACGTGCATGTGCGTCCAGACCCGTGATTGATCTGTTACTTCCCACTCTCTATCCCCAGTCTGCCGACTACGCAGTGCTGGGTCTGAACGCATCTCTCTCCAGCCTCAGCACTGCCGGACAGCTGACCCTTCATGTCTGCATTTCTCCTGGGAGCCTCCCAAAAACCTTACGCACCCAGCCACACCTCCTGCTCATCTAGTTCACTCCCATTTACCCTTCTAATCTCAGTTTAGAAAAATCTTCCTCCAGGAACCCTGCCTTGACACCCAAAACCTGAATTTGGTTCCCACGGCATCCTGTGTCTCCCCAGCACCATCTGTCTCGGCTCTCTGTTATTTTTTAATCTGGCTGTCTCCCTGTGGGGAATGTGAGCAACTTGAAGTCAGGGGCCTTGTTCTTTTGACAACTTTTGATAAACAAGTCAGATACTGTTGTAGTCACTGCAGAGCCACATGCACAAGGCCCCTCCCTGCTTCCATAGAATGTACATGCTCTAGGAGGAAACAGATAGAGGGCCCACATGGTTGAATTCCCAGGCTATACATAGCACAGCGCCTGGCACACTGTGGGAGTTCAATAGATGCTTTTTGAATGGCTGAATAAATAAATAAAATAACATGTGAATAAAAAAATCATTTTGATAAATCAATAATGCCTTACCTTTCTCTATAAACTGCCAAGGGACTATCAGCCGTATTCACTGATGAGGACACTTTGGCGGAGGGCGGGTTTGCGTTTTGCCCGAGGAAGGAGCGGGAGGAGAAGGCAGGATTGGAGGCTAACTCGGAGGCTCCACAGGTTTCTTAATGCTCACCTCACTTGGCAGCGGTGTCTCCAGCTTTGTTTCCAGAACTTTGTCAGTGACAAAGGGGTCTTATTATTTACATTACTGGCCTGTATCCTTGCTAAGTGCTTTCTGTTTATTTACTGGAGAGTGGATGAAGCAAACAAGGAAAATGACAGCGTATTTTTTCGTAATTCATTTTAATGTCTTGGTCTTGGTTCTCAGGAGGCAGCTCCAAGGATCCATTTGTCTGCTGTGTGCAGTAAATACTGGAGAAGCGATGTACCCCTTATCCAGGGCCTGAACAGAGTAAAGAGGGCAGGGCACTGGATATGCGGATCCGGTGGTTCCTGGAGCCCAGGAATGAGGGAGAGAAAGGAGGGAAGAGGTAACAGCACCCGTGCTGCATTCCTTTGCTAAAGTACATTAAGACATAAGAAGTAGCTCCCTCCTTTGTCACCATGCAAGCCAGGAAGTCATTGTGAAAAGAAGAAAACCTTCTAGGCCAAAAGTCACATGGGGTGCAGCTTCTCTTTTCCAAAGGCTCATATTGTGACAGGCAGCAGTACCCACTAAAGCCCCTGACTTGTGGCATCCCATACTCTGGTTCACATATGACTGCTTCCTAGTTCTTGGTTGTGGACAAGTCACTGAATCTGCCTGTGCCTGGGATTCCCCATGCTACAAATAGGATAAGAGAATACCTACCCCAAAAGCTTACTGTGATATTAATTGACTAGCTCCGTGTTCATGCATAGTGGTTCTTGAGAGACAGGACTAGTTGGATTCCCTAGGATGACTAAGAATCCCTAAGCCTAGCTGGGAAGGTGACCACATCCACCTTTAAACACGGGGCTTGCAACTTAGCTCACACCCGACCAATCAGAGAGCTCACTAAAATGCTACTTAGGCGAAAACAGGAGGTAAAGAAACAGCCAATCATCTATTGCTTGAGAGCACAGCAGGAGGGACAAGGACCTGGGTATAAACCCAGGCATTGGAGCCAGCAACAGCAGCCCACTTTGGTTCCCCTCCCTTTGTATGGCAGCTCTGTTTTCACTCTATTTCACTCTATTAAATCTTGCAACTGCAGTCTTCTGGTCCGTGTTTGTTACGGCTCAAGCTGAACTTTCACTCACCATCCACCACTGCTCTTTGCCGCCAGCCGTGGCAGACTCCTGGCAGACCCGCCGCTGACTTCCATCCTTCCGGATCCGGCAGGGTGTCTGCTGTGCTCCTGATCCAGCTAGGCCCATGCCGCTCCGGATGGGGCTAAAGGCTTGCCATTGTTCCTGCATGGCTAAGTGCCTGGGTTCGTCCTAATCGAGCTGAACACTCGTCACTGGGTTCCACGGTTCTCTTCCGTGACCCACAGCTTCTAATAGAGCTATAACACTCACCGCATGGCCCCAGATTCCATTCCTTGGAATCCATGAGGCCAAGAACGCCAGGTCAGAGAACACGAGGCTTGCCACCATCTTGGAAGTGGCCTGTGGCCATCTTGGGAGCTCTGGGAGCAAGGACCTGGGGTAACAGTTCTCATTACTGGCAAATGAGAAAATGAGGTCTTCATCTTCACTGCTCTCATTGTCCCCAGTATCACCACCACCCTTGAGAGCTGCATGTCCAGTTCAGTAGCCACTGGCCAGATGTAGCTGTCAAGAGCTTGAATGAGGCTGTTCCAAATTGACATAGATCCTATGTATATATAATGTGCACATAATGTATATAACATGTATATATAATTTACATAATGTGTACCTAATGGAGTTTGAAGATTTAGTACAAAGAAAAGAATAGAAAATATGAATATTTCCTTAATAATATTTTACATTGATTACACATCTAAATGATAATATTGTGGACATATTCAGTAGAGGAAACACATGATCCTTACGATGCAAAACCCCAACTGCTGCTGTTTGTTTCCAAGTTCAAACCCCAGCAGCCTGTGGCTTTAGCTTCATTTATGCATTGGATTTCTGTTCCCTGTGGATGTTTGTCTTGTTTTTGACTATTGCCATGTCTGCTTTATTCTTTTCTTTTATCTATATCTGTCTTGCTATGTGTTTTGAGGTTGGATGGGCAAACTCAGCTTCAAAGTGTGAACTCACCCTACCATCTCGCCCTGAAGTCTCACATGGCCTCCACATGCTGTCCCAGAGCTCCTGGACCCAGGAGAAGTTGTGCCTTTTGGCAAATGATATATGGAGACAGTCTGGATTAATATTAACTGTGAAAGGTGCTCATTATTCATTTCTGGTTCAAGGTGACAGGGTTAAGCCTGATAGCATCCTTTTAGTAGTATTAGGCTGTGATAAAGCCCCTGGCACTGTGGCTGTGTTATCTGATGTTCCAGGAGCTCAGTGCTTGCACTGAGCCCAGCAAGCACTCAGCGTAAGCACTTAAACAAAACACAGTTACAAATTTACAATCAGGGACATCCTGGGAAATTTCTCCCCAAATGCCTTATTCACACCTTCTTTGCTTTTCCTAGTGCCAAAGGATAATAAAGGAGTTTAGTGAATATCTGGCATATGAATAAATTTTTGAAGAAGGAAATGAAGGCTGGGCGTGGTTGTTCATGCCTGTAATCTCAGAACTTTGGGAGGCCGAGGTAGGCGGATCACAAGGTCAAGAGATCAAGACCATCCTGGCCAACATGGTGAAACTCTGTCTCTACTAAAAATACAAAAATGAGCTGGGCATGGTGATGCACACCTGTAGTCCTAGCTACTCGGGAGGCTGAGGCAGGAGAATCGCTTGCACCCGGGAGGTGGAGATTGCAGTGAGCTGAGATTGTACCACTGCACTCTAGCCTGGCAACAGAGCGAGACTCCGTCTCAAAACAAAACAAAACAAAACAAAAAGAACAAGGAAATGAAGAAATAAAGTGGATGAATGAGTAAATAAGTTGGTGAATACATCAATGAGTGTGTAAAAGAACCAATTAATTTTTGGATAAATGGATGAATAAAATATCAAATACATACATTTCTATACCAGGGGACTATCAACCCTATTTACTGATGAGGACACTCTGGTGGAGAGCAGGCTAGGGATTTGCCCGAGGAAGGAGAAGGCAAGATTGGAGGCTAACCTGGAGGCTCCACAGGTTACATGAGTAGCTGAAAGAATGGCTGGTTACTTGGTTGGAAAGACAGTGGGGGAAGGAATATGTGAATGAATAAATAAGTCAGTGGGTGATGGATGGGTTCAGCAGAGTGTCTTAAGTGCTGCTTTTTCTGGCCTCTTGGTCTAATAGTCTACCTCTTCCCATTCATGGCATTCTTTTGCTTTTTGTCTGTTTTACTTTTCCTTCTTAGTACTTACTGCTATCAAACATGTAGTATAACTTACTTATTTTTTTGTTAATCATCCTCACTACTAGAAGGTGATTCCTAGAATAGTAGATAATGTTCTCTATTTCATGAACTGCTCTACCCCAAATGATAATATCATCGACATATTAGATTAAAAATATCCCTTAGGATGTGAAGCCCCAATTGCTACTGTTTGATTCCAGATTCTAACCCCAAGATCTTTGAATAGTGAGGAGCATATAGTAAGCACTCAATAAATACTAGTTGAGCAGATGAATAATGGCGGGGTGGACAGATAGGTGATGGAAGATAGGTCAAAAAATATATAGAAGATACAGTGATACACAGACACATGTTCAGAGAGCAAGAGATTAGGGGTCAGAAGCCACAGGACATTGTTTTCCCTGCTGGTTACTACCTGTGTGCTTTGGGGTTGGTCCGAGCTGAGGGAGGTGGAACTTCTCTGGGTCATTATGTGTTTTCATCTGTGAAGTGGGGGTGATGCAATCTCAGCTGGCCACAAGTCTGTTGTGGGCATTCAGTGCTGAAGAGCACGTGGGCACGCTTGGTGCATGCTAAATCCCATGCCCATGCAGGCCACTGCCAGCCACCGGAGATGCCCAGCTCTGCAGGGGGGCTCTGGCATTAAAGCCTCTGTTTGTTCTGAACCTTCCCAGGAGGAGATGAAGCTGGCAGGGGTGATGCTGATGTGCAGTGAGGGAATCTAGAACTGAATTAAAGAGTGGTAGGCTGCTGACCCTGCTCAGACAGTCACCTGCTTCAGCAAGTCTTTTCTCTTCTGGACCTAATTTTTCTCATCTGTAAGTCAAGGGGACAGGGGACTGGCTCCCATATCTTGAAAATTCATTTCAAGACACATTTCAAAGCAAACAATGTACAAACTATAACCCCACAAAATAACCTCTGCTTTTTCCTACACTCAAAATGATTTACCACTCCTTGTGGAAACATTAGCTGAGTGGGCTGGACATTCACTCACATTGTCTGGTACAGATGGTGAATGTGTGTGACCAGATCAAGGAGACAGAAAATGGATCAAGCAACTATTGGCTGCAATACACCCCAGGAATGCTGCTCTATCTGGTATTCCAAGTTACTTTTTTTCTTTTATTTTCATAAGACCTTCTGCTCATCTACCCAAATTACATCGCAGAGGTTGGGACCACAAGAGACTTAACAGGGGAATAAGTCTTGACTTCTGTCCTCAGTATTTCTTCAGTTTCCTGACCCCAAGCCCCCTGCCCCCTGATAACATGCACACATGACTCTTCCCGTACAGTGCTTTAAAGGCATAAGACAAGCACGTGTATGTGTATCCCAAGAAAATAAGTAATAATAATTATTATTGCTAACATTATCTTATAATAATGTTATAACAATTATTATTGCTAATAATTATTAAAATAATATTTCCTAGACTGGTTTTATGTTGTTGTTCTTTTTTTAAAGTGGCTTTTTATCTCAAGAGGCAGTATCTAAAATGCCTTCAAAATGAGTTTTGAAATTATTTTTAATTTACTTTCAATGTTCAAGATTATCTTTCAGTGTTGAAGTTTACCTGGTCCAACCAGCTTAATAAGCCAGAGGAAGTATAGATGAGATACACATTATCTTGCTAAAAAAGTATAAATTACTTTCCTTAACTTATTCTATGATATAGTATCTATCAACCAACTGAATTGGGCTCACTTCTTCATCTAGGAATTTTAGTAATTTCCTTAACTTAACATTGATGGTGCTCTTACAGCATATGAGGAAGTTTCTGAGACTGCAGTCCAATGCATTAAGAGTCCCAGTTAGTCATCCTTCCCTGTAACCAGGTGGTTTGCTATGTGATTTTGCGGGGCCTGCTTACTGAGGGTAGGGAAGCCCCCCTTCCTTTTCATCTTGACTCTTGGTTTGAACAGTGGACTTGCTTGACCAATGAGATGTTAGTAGATGGGATGTCAGCAGACAGAAAGTGATTGCTTTCATTCATCTCTACCATGGTATTGAGAAGATATACCTGGGTTCCTTTGCTGGCTGCAGAAGGGGAATAGAGACCTGTGGAGCAGTCACAAGCAGCTGTGCTTAACCTAGGGCAGTTGATCTCAGACAATGAATAAGCCCCATTCAAACTAGCCAAGTGCAGACCAGATTAACTAGCTGACCCCCAGCTAATGGACAGTTTCATGAGTTAAATGCATGCTTATTATATCATGCTGAGATTTTAAGGTTGTTTGTTACACAGCATTTGTGTGACATTAGCTAACTGTTACAAAATAAATCATAGATTACTACAAGTGCTAAAATTCTGCAGCTGTATGCATGATAGCTTAGTATGAGAATATTTTGAGAATATTTTCATTTATAAATAATCCACTTATTGGCTTATAGAAGTAGATTGCTGAATTTTATCTGCAGAGGAAATACAGTGAGATCATTATTTGGTGGGAAGGTTGGTTGTGGCAAAGGATAAAATCTTCAATGTCTTAAATGTCTCAAGCTTGAATGTCCATTTCTGCAAATGAACTGTGTCATTTTAATATGTCAATAACCATGGGTTAAACCTCCACTCTCCTTTGAACTTACCCTGGATTTTTCAGATAAGAAGTCACTTCTTATTTTACCCTTTTCTTTCAGATAGGTAAAGATATTTCCAAGTAGGACCAAGGGGCTAGTTTCCCAGAATCCTGTCCCATTCTTAAATAAAAAAGATGTCAACTACCTGGGCTACGTTGATGTCTTCAGAGGCATGTCAGTAGAATTATAATAATAGGTACACTGTGGGTGTGTGAAATGAACATTCCTTTAAAGCTCATTGAAAGTCATCTTTGTGTTGGTGAAGCTCATTTCCCTTCCATCCACCATGCTGTCTCTTGTGGTTGAGAAAGAGGCAAGACAAATACCGCCCATTGACCAACCCCAAAGCTTTTTCAGTTCCCTTCTCCTAACACATTCCACTATAAAGGCTTACGAAGATAGCATATCACTTTGACAGCTTCTGTTGAAGCTAAGGGTGTTATTATGTGTTAAATTGTGTCCCCCAAAAACATATGGTGAAGTCCTAACCCCCAGCACCTGAGAATGTCACCTTATTTGGAAATAGGACTGTTGAAGATAGTATCAGTTAAGATGAAGTCATACTGGAATAGGCTAGATCCTTAATTCGAAACGACCTGGGTTCTTATAAGAAGATGGGAATTTGGACCCAGAGATGTACAGATAGGAGGTGATGTGAAGACACAAAAGACAGATGGTCACATGAAGATGCTGCGGAGATTGGAGTGCTGCTGCCATGAGTCAAGAATGTCTGGGGCTACCAGAAGCTGGAAGAGGTAAGGATAGATACTCCCCTAGAGGCTTTGGAGGGAGTGCAGCTCTACTGATATTTTATTTCAGACCTCTGTCCTCCAAAACTGTGAGACAATAAATTAATTTTCTTTGAAGCCTCCTAGTTGGTGGTACTTTATTACAGTGGTCATAGGAAACAAATACAGATTGTCATATACATATTCAGATTAATGACAAAATCAGGGGTCTACTAGGGACTTCTGGGAAGGGGTTAGGTTTTCTGATAAAAGGGAAAGATGTGGTTACTCCCAACCATTTTTTATTCTTTCCACTTTGTGTGCAGATGTGATGGTGGGTTCTAAGACAGCACTCTTACAATCAGGCAGTAGTAGCCAACACGCTGGAAGGGAAAATACATAAAGATAAAAAGAGCCTGAGTTTTAAGTGGAATTGTTGAGCTACTGTTCCAGCCCTGCATTGACTAGATCTAGAATTTTAAACATAAAAAAACAAAAGAATTTCCTAATAGTTTCAATTGATTTCTTATTGGTCTTCTATTATTTGCAACCCAAGGTATTTTTATCTGGTATAGTAGAATTTAGCTTGCTGCCTATTTTGGTGTATGCCAGAGGGATATTGATATCCCTTAGCAGTTTACTGACACCTATAAGTAAAATTTGTTGGATGGAAACAAAATGTTCATCCATCTATCTATCTATCTATCTATCTATCTATCTATCTATCTATCTATCTACCTACCTACCTACCTACCTATCAAATCAACAAATATTTATTGAGTATCTGGTATGTGCCAGTCACTATCCTAGGTGCTTGGGGCATACCAGGAAATAAAACTGATCACAATCCCTGTCCTTGTAGGGTATCCATTCTACCTACCCCTCCCCTCTAATTATTTCATTGGTACCATTGGTACTTCCAGTGGAGTGCATGTCTCATGCCAATGGTTTTCAGTTGTTTCCCAGAGGAAGAAAGAACCCTGAAGAGCTATTCCTTCTCACAGTGCCCCTCCCAAGGACATCACCCATTGCCTCCAACAAAGCTCCTCCTAGGGAATGCCGCCAATGTCTTCATCACTTACCACTTAAACATCACACAAAAAAGGGAAGACACTGAAGCTTGCTCTGCATTTTTTTTTTTTTTTTAATTTGAGACAGAGTTTCGTTCTTGTTGCCCAGGCTAGAGTGCAATGGCGCGATCTTGGCTCACCACAACCTCCACCTCCCAAGTTCAAGCGATTCCCCTGCCTCAGCCTCCCGAGTAGCTGGGATTACAGGCATGTGCCACCACACCTGGTTAATTTTTTGAATTTTTAGTAGAAAGAGTGTTTCTCCATGTTGGTCAGGCTGGTCTTGAACTCCTGACCTCAGGTGATTCACCAACCTCAGCCTCCGCATTTTCAATCACTAAGATGGTTTTCCTGGTATCAGTCTGAAAACACAAAAGCTGTGGAATACAGAGAACAGGTTTCCCTTCTCTGAGCCTCTCTGCTCTGGGCAAAGAAAGGCCAGGGACATGTTACTGTAGGGAAAGCCTCAGGAACCATTAAAGATCATCTTCACTGTTTTAGCATGGCAACAGATTCTTTTGGCTTTTAAACGTGATTTTTTGGGAATTGTCATTTGCCGTTTCTGTCTTTCTTGGGCAACAATGTCTCCACATCCGACTGTTTTTGTTTTTCTTTTTCTCAAACTATTTCTCAAATAGTTTAAGACCTGCTGTGGGTCTTAAAATATTTTCAGGATCTCTGGGAGGTGTTCAAAGTATGGATGTGTGTTAGGCAGACAGTTGTATTTATTGGTACCTTTTCTGACTTAAAAAAAAGTCTACATCTAAATTTAGTGGGAAGAAAATATCTTCAGTTGGGCCCTTTCCTGAGAGGAAAAAATATATATATATATATTATATATGTATGTATACATATATGTGTATATACATACACTCACACACATATATACTCTTAATATTATAAATATGTCTTTTCAGATGAGAATTGTTAGTGCAATTAAAAAAAAGGTCTTGCAATAAAAGAAAAACTTTCAAAAAAAGAAAAAAAAGCAGACTCCATAAACGGCTTCATTCAAAGGGCTGCTTTTAATTTGGCCGTGGTCACAGATTAGGAAGGAGAAACTTGAACCAGACCTCTGACCTGTCATGGGGTCAGAGGTTTCCTCTGTCTGTGTTCGGACTCCTTTGACAACTTCCTGTATAATTTGACTATTATTTGCCTGTCTGGGCACCGTCTGACCCCAGAGTCTGGAAAAATGAGAAAGGCAGCCCGCATTTTGGTGCCATATGGACAACAGCAAGGGAGGGCACATTTAATCAAATTTGGGTGGGAAACACTGTCTGATCCCAGGTTAGGGAAAGAAGCTTGCACGGGATTTCCAACAGACTGGCGGAGAAAGGGTCAGATGACAGGCATGCTATAATTTAGGGCGCGTGTCACCCACCAGACGCTGGTATGGCTGCAACAAAATTTTGAATTTGGAAGCAGATCAATTATGAAAAAAAGAGAGGTGCTGGTGGCATTTCAAATTGCAAGTGGACTTCTGCCACAGAAGTCCAGAAAGACTGAATTTTAAAAATCCAAATAAATGCATCTCTAATGCAGACTCAAGTCATAAGAATATGGGCACTTTGGGCAGAGACAAAGGATGTTTACATTTTTTTTTAACTTTAGGTCTGGTAGAAGACTGTGTTCACATCAAATAATAATTATACTCCAGTTTCATGATTTCCACAGGAGTCTTCATGGTAAAAAAAAAAAAAATGGGTATATAAAAAACAGCTTTACTAGGTAAATAATAAATATATTTCTCAATTTAGAGGACTTGATAAAAAACACATATAACCATAAATCGGAGCTTCAGAACAGCCTGGAATAACTTGCATGGCCACACCAAGTTGCTGTAACACCAGCAAAGGCAGGCCCTGGGTATTTAATTAGCCTGTAGGGTGTTCTCATGGTGCGTGAATGTACTCATAGATTTGAGGAGCCCCAGGTGTTAGTAAGGAAAGTTGTGGGGCCCCACAGCTTAACTTGTTACCAAGTGTACTGGGGCATCATCTTGTATGACCCACATCACAGCCCTCTGAGTAGGTGGCCACTGAGGAGGAGAATCAGGATGGGATCAGAAGACTCCACACTTGTCAGTTGCCCCAGCTGGAAGTTGGGGCCAAGAATCTGGAAATCAGTTCACAGTCAAAAAAGGAAATCAATAAACGGTGCAAGACAAGTCAAACAGAACAGAACCTGTCCTAAGAGTCTATAAGGGAATCTGAAGCAAAGCAAAAAGACCTTGGGGTGCAGCTGAGAGGCAGGAGGACATCTGAGGTGGTGGGCAGGGCAATAAGGGCCTGAGCTGGGCCTGAGAGGGCAACTAGATTCAGGAAAGGCAGAGAAGGGGAAAGGATGAGGCACAAGAAAAACTGAGTTCAGAGCTACAAAAGACACTTCAAATGTCAACACCCAGCTCTTTCCATTTTCTAGACCAAGTAAGTGAGAGCGAACAAAGTTCAGTGAGTTTGACCTAAGTTACTGAGTTAGTTAAAACAGACCTAGATTCAATCCTGTGTGATATGACACCCCAGTGTCAGGCCCCAAGTTCATCTCAAAGCAAGGATCCCCAATCCTGTGCCTCTTATGTGTTTTCTTATACTTTCTGGTACAAATTCAGAAATACAGTTAATCTAATTTCTAAAATGTTTTAAAATCCTCAGGTGTTAGGTAAGTAAGCTAGTTTTTGGGTTTAGTGAGTGCACAGAAAGACAAAATGCCATAAAACAGGGAAGCACCAGCTTTGAGCTGTCTTTGACAAGGGCTAGTGTCTTGGGGAAAAAATGACTTATTTTTCTTTTCTAGGGGCAAACATTGCAAAACACTTGAGTTAATGCAATTGGAGCTACTTTATGTAAAATGCATCTCCTGGCTACTGAATTCTTTTGCTTTTGACAGCAGTGGACATTTAGGAAGAAATCAATCTCACGTAAGCAGACAACACTTACTGAGCATGTAACAATGTATTAGATACTGTCCAATTGTTCATAAATGCATTTGATCTCACAACCAAAACTGAAGATGCATATCCATATCAGCAACCTTGTTTCTGATAAGAAGAACCTGCAGCTCTGAGGGTTTCAATGGTGAGCCCAGGGCCCTGGCTTGCACACTGCAGGACTCAAGTCAGTCCGGCCTCCTGAAGATTCTTTCCCCCGCTCAGCGCCCTCTGGCACTGACCCCTGCAACAGCATTTGATGCAAGTGGTCTTAATTCTCACATGAGTATTGCCTGCACTTTACGTTTCATACTTTTGCTGGACTTTTTGGAAGCTTAATATTTTGTCTTTATGAACTGAGAACAGAAAGGAGGTATCCCATAAAAAGAGGACTAGAGTTGTAAGATGTGACATTGAAGATCATGTCAGGATACTCCCTGGAACAGGATCACATCAGTTCTTTCTTCTGGGCTGCAACAACTTCATCCAAAAGGTAAAGTGTGATGGGGAACAGAGTGTCTCCAAGATCCTTACACCACATGTAGAGAGTTCCGTCTTCCCCTTTCTCTGTTGGCATTTTCAAGGACATGAGATCATTAGGAGGAGCGACACGTCACTCCTCACTTTTCCAAAGACCCAAGTCACTTTCTCCTTCCTAATGCCAAGGGATATTGAAGTAAGGGCATGATGGTTAAACTCTGTGCCTTGGGTTGTTTTTTCTATCAATGGTGGTGGTTTAGTTTTGAGAATCACCTTCCCCCTTGGTCCCTGTGTCCCATTCTAAGGCAAGCCACAGTAATGTCAGGCTCTCATTAAATATCAAGATCCTCCATCTGCTTCTGACTTTCCTCTGAGAAAATTCTCAGACAGTCAAGGTCATGGCCACATATCCCCTGCCACCCCCAGAGCAAAAAGGGGAGGGGACATGGGGGAGCCGCCTGTCTACACTGAGCCAGACACAAAAGAGCTGTTATTCAGAAGGTTTGTATGCAAAGTACATGGTTCAAAGCTTGTGGACCCATCACGTACATTCCCAAAGCCAAGCTTTTACATTTTAATTAAGGTGAAGATGTGACCACTCATCATGTGGTCACAGATTCAGCTCAGAAATGAGGACTCACTCTGGGATCAACAAATGCAGACAAACGGGACCCCCTTTCCTATTGCTGATGTCTGCCTCAGATCGTGAGGCCGGGGACAGTCGGCTTGGCTCCGGGCCTCACCCTGGAATTTGAGATTTGGTGCCCAAACTACTTGAGCCAATTGCTGATTGATCTAAACATGCAGGAAGGCATGTGTATGACTTTGCAGATTTTTTTTTTTTTCTCTAAAGGAGAATGGTAATGAAGTACCATGAGGTTCAAGTGAAGGTGAGAAGATCTCCCACATGCCTGACTTTCCTGGTTGGTGGTCCTGGTTAAGTCACGTTGCCTCTGCCTGCCTCTGTGAGCAATAATCAAATCTATGACTTTAGGTTTCCGGGTTTGGAGGAGGATTTAATGAATTAACACACTAGAACGATGATTGGTTCATGGTAAGTTCACAATTAACAACAAACAGTAACTGTCAGCAGCAGCGTCATCACCTGATGATTACATCATTGCCCTGAGCCTTGGCATTCCACGCCATAAAATCTGGATGGAAAGAAGTTCTTGCTTGCCTCACAGCACAAGGAAAGGATCAAAAGGGATAAAATGGGCTTCCCGGTTCTTGGATCACAAAAAGTCCTAGTTCTATACCAGCACAGGAACTGTTTAAGAGACGACTAAGGGCTTCCATAGCCACAATTCTCAACTTGATTTGTCCCCTAAGTGCCATCTCATCATCAGGAAAAAGGAGAAATTAGAAGAGGAAAAATAAGCAAGGCACAACTTGATTGTTTCACTTGAAAGTCTTCATTTTGAGACTGTTCCCTCAGCTCTGGGAGTTCTTGTGTCATTACCTTCTGTTAAAAGGATTCAAATGACATTATTTGCATGGAAACTCACATACCAATGATGTCATTTATGCCACGAAGTTGCATTACAATGAAGAGGATGATGACTGTGTCACATGGACCTGACATTCTTTATGCAGTTAAATTGAAAGTCAATGCTGGCAGTTCTTAACCACGCTCCTGCCTTGAAAAATACATCACTTCTGATATGAAATGAATATTTTAGGATGCCAAGTCTCGGCACATCAAATGGTGCTAACCAGTAATATGACTCTAGGGCAGGCAAAGCTTCCTAAATTCAGGTGGACTTAGGGAGCCCTCTCTGTGTCAGAACCATCAGATGCGCTAATAAACTATAATCTTTTCAAACAAGCCTAATCATGCTTTGATGACAGTCCCTTCAATGATGTCTTTTAAAAGCAGTTTCACTTGGAGATGTCTGCAGAAACATCTGGGAATTCTTCTGTTGTGTAAGAGGATTGCATAGAGACTTTGGGGGCACAAATCCAACGTGACCTTCTATGAGATACCCCAGTTCTAAAGGTTGGCCCAGCAGGCCGAATACTCACTTGCTGCATAGAGCAAATCCACAGCGTGGTCCAGTCAAAGAGCACTGGGGGCTGTGGAATGAGATGGAAGGAGACGCATGGAAGGTGCAACTGCATATTCCAGACAGGAGGTGAAGAAAACACATGTATTCAGAGAGGGTAACACCAAACACAGCGTTATTATGAGAGATCTCAACGTACAGGAAAAGGGAACAGGTACTGCACAGGAGGCATCTTACCTTGGGGAGAGAGGACAGGAGATCTAGGGCTACGTGTTTGTCAGAGCTCCTGACTTGGAGACAGGAGGCTGAAGGTGAGTCATTCTACATGCTAAAGTCTACCAGACTGACTCAGCACATGCATGACCCACCAGCAAAGTCGTGATGCAAATAAGAGCAAAGGAAACAAAGAGAGTTGTATTTCGATGAATGAATCCAGAATTTTACCTTTAGATATTTAAGAAAGAGCTGAGATAGGGTGCAGTGGCTCATGCCTATAATCCCAGCACTTTGGGAAACTGAGGCGGGTGGATCATCTGAGGTCAGGAGTTTGAAACCAGATTGGCCAACATGACGAAACTCCTTCTCTACTAAAAATACAAAAAACACAAAAATTAGCCGGGTATGGTGATGCACGCTTTTAGTCCCAGCTACTCTGGAGGCTGAGGCAGGAGATTTACTTGAACTCGGGAGGCAGAGGTTGCGGTGAGCCGAGATCATACCACTGCACTCCACTTTAGGTGACAGAGCAAGACTCAGTCTCAAAAATAAAACTAACAAAAAAGCAAACACACAAACAAACAAACAAAAGAAAGAAAGAAAAGAAAGAGCTGGCAATACCTAATAAAAATAACAACTAGCGCACCGTCACCACCAAACGTGACCACAATAGTAATCAGGGAGAAATGACATTTCTTTATCCCCACCTCTCCCAAGTTACTCTTTGCCTTCTGGCCTTTTTATATGGCTTGGGCTGCTGCCCTTGGGCTTCACCCCTGTGGCTTCACCTCTTCCTCACTGGCCTGTGAGCACTAAAGCCTCTGGCAGTGTCTGGGACTGGCAGTCCTCCCTCAGCCTAGGGGGCTTCTGCCTGCCCAGTCAACCCCAGATGGAGCAAAAGCAGCTCTGAGAACCTTGTTCCCATCTTTGACTGACATGGCAGATGTGTCTACTGGATGTTACCCATCCTGATTAGGAAGTTGGAGCAAGCACGCTCTTACAGTGCTTAGTGTGTGGCTCTGTGATAGCAAGTGTTACTCACTGTTCTGGAAACGCCTGGCTGCTCCAAAGACCCCAAACAACTTCAGTGATGAGCTCCATCTTGTCTCTCACAGTGCCCAGCACCAAGACTCTATGTCACTATCATGGTAAGAGCAACCACTTAGATGGTGCTCAACGGTATGCCTGGCACTGATGTCAGTACTATTTTTATTCTCACTTTATAGACGAGGAAACAGAGGTACCCAAATGGACTAAGCAATGTTCCTGGGTCACCAGTGAGGAAGAAATACAGCCAGGAGTTGAAGAATCAGCCCCAGTGTAACACTCCAACCACAGCACATTGCTGCCTCTCTTAGAAGGTAAAACGTATTTGAATGAAGCATGAAGGAGCCTGTCTTTTCAAGAGGAGTAATAAAAGAAGCCACCAAGGTCACCATCCCACTGGGAAGGGCATATTTACCTGGTTCCAAATGAATTTAAGAATTCTCATTTTCTTGCAAACTAACTCCCTAACCTTTTTCAAACAATACATTCAGTGACACAATGTCATGTCAGGATGCAGAAATTGAATATTATAATTAAAATTTTCTCTGGGGGGTCTTGCTGCCAAGTATAAGTGTCCATGATGATCAAGGGACAAAACATGAAAGTAGGAGGTGGCTGAAAGCTCCCTTAGCTCTTTTTATTTATTGATACAACTGAAATATAATGGAAACATCCTTCAAAGAAAGCAACACCAGCCAACCCTTCAGCTTTGACAGGGCTTTTTAATCAGGAGACATTGTTGCCTCACAATGAACATGGAAAGCATTTAAAATATTTTG
Source organism: Piliocolobus tephrosceles (assembly GCF_002776525.5). NCBI lineage: Eukaryota > Metazoa > Chordata > Mammalia > Primates > Cercopithecidae > Piliocolobus > Piliocolobus tephrosceles. Next base: position 8,552,722 of record NC_045439.1, on the reverse strand, counting down.
TAGATGGAGTGCATTGTATCTGACCCCAGCCAAAAGACCACATTAAAAGGAACTGAAAGGAATTCACTTTGAGTCCTCCGGGCTTAAAGAACCGAGGACATGCAGAACATGCTAAGGGTTGGATTCATTTGGAGGAAAAGGTGAAGGACTAACTTAGTTAGGAAATGAGAGTCCAGATTTGCCTTGGGAGGTAGAGTATGGCTCCCTAGAGTGCAAGGGATGATAGGAGACACTGGACATTGCTACTGAGCAGTTGATATAATTGCTTATGAGCATATGGAATCTGAGCTCAGTTTTCTGAGAGGTGGCCAGTGGACTGCTGGTAGAGGGAATGCTTCCCCTTCAAAAATGCCCCTCTGTCACTTAAATCCGGGACACGTTTGGTACTACCTCTGCCTCTTGGTGACTGACACAGATGTATCTAAGACTCTGAGGAGTTATCCGTTAAGGAGTCTCTATAAGATTTTTAAAACTTTAAAAAACATCCGCAGGGCCTTTTGCAGTCTGCAGGACATAATTTGGGAAGAGCCGCCAACTCATACAGGCGCAGAGCATAAGGGGTCACGAGAAGTCTGGAGTGACACATCAGGTTAGCCCTTGAACCTGTCTGCCCCAGTGAGGACTACCTTCTCCAAATCCCATTTACCCCAGGTTCATCCAATTATACAAGTGACCAGGAATAAATCAAACGAAATTACTAGAGGTTTTTTTTTTTTTTTTTTTAAATAACAAGACATAGCTGATCTGATCTTATTAAAACAGGAGTTGGGCAGGTTTAAGACATGGAAATAAAGAACTAGAATGCAAAGGAGAATAAAGCCAACGCCATAGACATTTCTCATGGTTCCTTAAGCATTCATGGGAGGGAGGAATGTCCTGTAGGTTGGGGAACTTGATGGGGTTGGGGGTACATCGGGGAAGCTTCCTAGGGAAGGGATGGGAAGTAAAGAGCACCTTAAAGTACAGATAGAATTTTTGTGTGATTTTTATTAATAATAAAAGACTTAATACTATTTTCCAATTAAAAACATCTAGTATCTCATCATAAAATAAATTAGATTGCAAAGTAGAACAGAGAAAAATATTTCCCATTAATCTAGGACTTAAAGATAATTGTGGTATTTATTCTTTATATAAAACTCAACTGTTTTGGCAACACAGTTAATATATTGTGACTGCAACTTTTTAACTTAATTTTCTGTTGTTTACTCTTTTAAAAAATTTGGCTTAACCTGGCAAAATAAGCATATATTCTTCCCAATTACTGTCTTCAATCACTAATTTATTTTTAACTTTATGAATCATGGTTTAACTAACCAATATTGTCTAATTGAATAATTACTGTTTTCTAATTTTACATTTTAATATTTTGCATAGCTCTGATAAAAACTTTGTATATGAAAGATTTCTATACATCAATTTCTGCTGTTAAGGTAGATGGAGAGCCTTGTTGTCTTCCTTATTTGGTTAGAGTAGAGATGAATATCAAGTATGGTATTGATTTGGCATATTGGTATGCAAAGTGTTCAATACTGCACCTCCACGCCCCTGCCCCAAGGCTATACAATTGAATTTCTATGTTTCTACCAAAATGCCCTTCATCCAATTCAGATAGGAGTCACCCACTGTGTGGACAGAAGACAATTGTTTGAATCTCAGAATCAAAGTTATGCATTTTTAACTTCTCAGTTGAAAAGTCATACTTCAGATGTGAGGCTGGGAAGTTTAGAAAAGAAGATGCAGGTGGGAGAAGGTATATTCCCTCCTGTGCGCAACTACAAAAGCCCTTTGAGCTGGAGATGGAGAGAGACAACGAGAGAGATAGAGAGAGAGAGGAAGAGACAGAGAGAGGAGTTGGTGAAAGGAGTGTCTTTGCTCATTCTTGGCCCACAGCCTTAGTACTAGGTGGGGAAGATCATAGAAACCCCACTTTGAGTTTGGGGAGTCCAAGAGTTAGGAGTACATCACTGATCCCATCTTCCTGCCTGGAATTCTGATAAACAACTGTGTTGTCACCTTGATATCTCAGCATATCAAGGGGTGGGAATAACAGGGCTGAGATGAAAGCACAGGTGTGTCAAGATGGCAGCATGCTCCTACCCCGAAGTCACTCAGGAGCCTGAGAAAGTTGCTGGAGAACAGTGAGCTCCTCCTGGGGCTAAAACAATGGCTCAGAGGGCTAAGGAAGGGCCACTGAGTGTCATGGCATTGACTGATGCATGTGGGTCAGTAAAGGCCAGGGACCAAGGATGCCTCTGTGCAACCATAGGGAGAGACATGCACAGGGTACGAGGCCAGAGGACCATGGTGAGGTGGCAAATCCTTGCAGGACCAAGAAGCAGACTCCCCCTGCCCACAGTAGTCCTGACCATATAAGAAGTCCCTGAGGGCTTCAAACCTACAGCAAAAGATGAAGCTATCAAAAAATCCAGTGCCCAGGGAAAACGGTCACACAAAGTTAGCTTTAGTAGAAACTTGAGGGTTTGTCTGAACCCTTTCTTTTTATCTATGAGAAAGCTGAGACTCAGGGACTTGATGACACCCATGTGACATGTAGGAGGAAACGTGAAAATCAGATCATTTCATGAGGACCTCTCTGTCCATTCCGTGGGAAAATCTACAGCAACTGACTGACCACAGTGGAGTCCAGTTTTACTAGTGTCGTAAGTGGCTTGTGATCACCAGCAGGAGAATACAGATGGAAAGTAAGACAAATAATGATCACATGTGTACTGTGCACTGTAGGGGACTGACAGAGGCTCTCAGCTCATCTTGGACAGTCACCAGGGACCACAGC